>NC_069508.1:82863268-83213268 GCF_027579735.1 Bombina bombina
TATGAGTATAACGGTTGCGGTAATCATTCTAGCATAAATTGTGATAGCGCTCATGCCTTCACATTTACTTTCAACTTGTAATATAAACACTCCTTCCGATGCGAGCAAACATCCGCGATAAACCGATATCACTTGTGCGTAACAGTGTGGCACTCGTGATCTGGCCCATAGTGTTCCCTCTCTTTTTGTTAGTATTTTCACAATAAACTTTAATAGTCACTTAATAGTTGAGATTATAGGGATCTTTTGTAGTCGCTATGTACTTGGTAGTTGGGATAATTACCCACTTGGTACTAACCTAAATTTTATGATAAAAACGTACTTAACAATAAGATAATACATGTATTGTGATTTGCGGAAGAAGAGAGGTGTTTTTGTTTTTTATTTATATTTTATTGGTGTGGATTTTGTATTTGTGGATATTTTAAAAGTAAAATTTTAAAAGTTAATTTTTATTATAGCAGATATTCTGGCTCAATAACACACTAGTTTGACACTAGGGTCTTTTTAAATACATAAGTAATCATTGTATCTGGCACTACCCCCCTTGGTAATAAGAAAGGACTAACTACTGTTAAGAACAGACTTCACCAAATGAAAAATTCAGAAAAGGCGGTTTGCATGACAAATCTGAAAGCTCAGAAACCCTTCTAGCTGAAGAAAAAGAACCTACCAGGTTAGATGCTGTAGCAATCTGAATCGCATAGGTCCTTTCCTGTTTTATCCTGATAACAAATGTTAAATGTTAAACATGTTTAAATCTACTGTTAAACTAAGCAAAGAGCTCTGGACCAAAAGGTAAAGGTCAGTGCTCATTTAGAATCACATGCTTGTCATTTGCTAGTTCAATAAAGGATCATTTAACAAAATGAATTCTGTATGCAAAATAATTAAGCATACAGAATATAGAACTGTTTTTTTACCACAAGGTCATGGACTGTATTTATTTTATATGTTACAAATGCTTGTTTTAAAACTTACATTTTATAAAAATACAGAAAATTAGAATCATTTAAAATCATGTGGCATTACCAGTCATCATATTGCATTGTAAAATAGCTCATAATAATTATGATCTTATTAAATAAATGCTATAACTTGGATTATTAATACTCTCATACCTCTGCTTCTCCATTTAATAGGAAATGTATGGTATTGCTGCATGTATGGTGTGGCAATAGTGTATGGTATGACTGATTTATATGCACTACTTATTTTTATATGAAGTCAAGCACAGAAAAACCCACAGAGTATAGTGAAAGCATATAGGGATAGATTACGAGTGGAGTGGTATTCTGCACTAGAAGTATGCTTTTTTGCACGCGTAAAGCTTTTTGGTAATATATATATATATATATATATATATATTGGGCTCATGTACTAACCTAATACTTAAACCTCTGCCTCCTACAATGCCTTCACGTCTTCAGTACGTCTTCTCACCCTCCATGCCAGCTGGCCGACTAACCCCCTCCCCTCTGTTGCACCAGCAGTGGTGAAGCGGTACTCCGTCTTCACCACTGCTGTACTTACATCATGCTGACAGACTATAGATTCAACATTCACTCACTATCATTCACTCACCCCGTTACAGAAAATTTGGACTCATATATATATATATATATATACACATATATATATATACATACATATATATATATATATATATATATATATACATACACATACACATACATATATATATATATATATATATATATATACACACATACACACAGACATATATATATATACACACACACATATAAAATATATATATATATATATATATACAGGGAGTGCAGAATTATTAGGCAAGTTGTATTTTTGAGGATTAATTTTATTATTGAACAACAACCATGTTCTCAATGAACCCAAAAAACTCATTAATATCAAAGCTGAATATTTTTGGAAGTAGTTTTTAGTTTTAGCTATTTTAGGGGGATATCTGTGTGTGCAGGTGACTATTACTGTGCATAATTATTAGGCAACTTAACAAAAAACAAATATATACCCATTTCAATTATTTATTTTTACCAGTGAAACCAATATAACATCTCAACATTCACAAATATACATTTCTGACATTCGAAAACAAAACAAAAACAAATCAGTGACCAATATAGCCACCTTTCTTTACAAGGACACTCAAAAGCCTGCCATCCATGGATTCTGTCAGTGTTTTGATCTGTTCACCATCAACATTGCGTGCAGCAGCAACCACAGCCTCCCAGACACTGTTCAGAGAGGTGTACTGTTTTCCCTCCTTGTAAATCTCACATTTGATGATGGACCACAGGTTCTCAATGGGGTTCAGATCAGTTGAACAAGGAGGCCATTTATACCCTTTCTTGCCAGCCACGCTGTGGAGTACTTGGACGCATGTGATGGAGCATTGTCCTGCATGAAAATCATGTTTTTCTTGAAGGATGCAGACTTCTTCCTGTACCACTGCTTGAAGAAGGTGTCTTCCAGAAACTGGCAGTAGGACTGGGAGTTGAGCTTGACTCCATCCTCAACCCGAAAAGGCCCCACAAGCTCATCTTTGATGATACCAGCCCAAACCAGTACTCCACCTCCACCTTGCTGGCGTTTGAGTCGGACTGGAGCTCTGTGCCCTTTACCAATCCAGCCACGGGCCCATCCATCTGGCCCATCAAGACTCACTCTCATTTCATCAGTCCATAAAACCTTAGAAAAATCAGTCTTGAGATATTTCTTGGCCCAGTCTTGATGTTTCAGCTTGTGTGTCTTGTTCAGTGGTGGTCATCTTTCAGCCTTTCTTACCTTGGCCATGTTTCTGAGTATTGCACACCTTGTGCTTTTGGGCACTCCAGTGATGTTGCAGCTCTGAAATATGGCCAAACTGGTGGCAAGTGGCATCTTGGCAGCTGCACGCTTGACTTTTCTCAGTTCATGGGCAGTTATTTTGCGCCTTGGTTTTTCCACACGCTTCTTGCGACCCTGTTGACTATTTTGAATGAAACGCTTGATTGTTCGATGATCACGCTTCAGAAGCTTTGCAATTTTAAGAGTGCTGCATCCCTCTGCAAGATATCTCACTATTTTTGACTTTTCTGAGCCTATCAAGTCCCTCTTTTGACCCATTTTGCCAAAGGAAAGGAAGTTGCCTAATAATTATGCACACCTGATATAGGGTGTTGATGTCATTAGACCACACCCCTTCTCATTACAGAGATGCACATCACCTAATATGCTTAATTGGTAGTAGGCTTTCGAGCCTATACAGCTTGTAGTAAGACAACATGCATAAAGAGGATGATGTGGTCAAAATACTCATTTGCCTAATAATTCTGCACTCCCTGTATATATATATATATATATATATAGACAAAAGTAGAAGCATAGAGACAAGACCTGGTGTTGATCCCTGTAGTCCCACGCCACAAAAGCCAGCACACGAGATTTAAGCAACACACCTTCCTTTAATACAAAGCATAACGTTTCAGCTCCCACTGGAGCCTTGTTCACATGCAATAATTCATCACGATAGATCAGGCATATTACAACATACACAAGAAAAACCCTTATATACCCCCACCCACCAATCGGTGGGGGTATATAAGGGTTTTTCTTGTGTATGTTGTAATATGCCTGATCTATCGTGATGAATTATTGCATGTGAACAAGGCTCCAGTGGGAGCTGAAACGTTATGCTTTGTATTAAAGGAAGGTGTGTTGCTTAAATCTCGTGTGCTGGCTTTTGTGGCGTGGGACTACAGGGATCAACACCAGGTCTTGTCTCTATGCTTCTACTTTTGTCTACATTTATCTTGGCCGTGCATTCGAGTGGTTGTTACATTGGTGAGTGCTGATCTTTCTTGTAAATATATATATATATATATATATACAAACACACATACATATACAATAAATGAATTGAGGCACTCACTGGTCTTTTCCAAAAGGTGATATTTAATCCATGTGACATTTCATCGGGCTTTACCCACAGCCACTTGGGTAATGTCCATTTGAACTGAGTAATTCTAGGATTACCCGGATTTCTTACTTTACCTGTAACACACACACACACACACACACACACATATATATACACATATACACACACACACACACACATTACATACATATACATAATAGTCTTTAAAGCCCTTTGCATGCCTTTTTTCCTAGCACCTCAGACCTCATATCTTTGAGCCCTTATAACTTTTGTGCAATATTTTATCAGACAGTATTATTATGAGTATAACGGTTGCGGTAATCATTCTAGCATAAATTGTGATAGCGCTCATGCCTTCACATTTACTTTCAACTTGTAATACAAACACTCCTTCCAATGCGAAGGAGGAGGAAAGATGTAAATCAGATTGAATGACCAGAAAATCACTAGTGCATCGATTAGACTTGCTTGTAGATCTCGAGATCTTGCACAATACTCGGGTAGCTTGTGATTCAATGTAGAGGACATGAGATGTATGTCTTGCTTTTCCCAAAGATTGATTGAATACCTCCTGAGTCAAGGACCATTCATCAGGGTAAAGATATTGATGATTGATTCTGAGTTGCTCACACCCAGAATGTAAATTGCTGATATCATGCAATGATCACATTCTGCCTAATTCAGAATGTAAGCTAAGGTGCTCTGAGTACTGCCCTGATGATTGATGTAATCCACTGCTGTGACATTGTCTGACTGAAACCTCAGAAAAGCCTCCTGTCTTAACAAGGGCCAACTCACGTTCCAAGATGTTGGTCTCCTAAGGAGACCAAACTCGCTGTGCTCTCCGGGAACCCCAGACTGTACCCCAACATGACAGGCTGGCATCTATGGTGATTTCTAGCAATGTTGGACAGAGAAAGGAGGCACCTAAAACAGACTTGCCACTAAGTTAGGAATTCTCTTGTCTTAAATTCTAAAGATATTTTCTGAGACATGTTGTAATATGATTGAACTGAAGAACTGTGTTTGTATGTTCCTGAGGCATCTGGAGAAAAAAATAGTACATATTGCCTCTATTTTGAAAGTTGCAACATTTGTTCAGAGTTTTGAGATCCAAAATGGCCCAAAAGTCCCTTCTTTCTTTGGAACAATGAAAAGGTTAGAACAGATCCCTTGATTCTGTTCCTTCATCACTCCAATCGCTTCAAGGTCTGTGACAAATGCAAAGAAAGCTCTGGCCTTTAAAGGATCTTTTGGCATATGAGACAGGAGGAATCTTTCTTGAGGTGGGTGAGACTGAAAGCCTATTCAGCACCCCTGGAAAGTTATGTTCAATACACTAGAATACTAAACTGAATTTTCCTAAGTCTTCTGAAAAAGGTTCAGTTTGCCCCTCACCAGAACTAAGTTTGGATTGAGAGCCAAACCATTTTTTCTCATTAATGCAAGTAATTTAAATTGCTGCATCACAAATTAAACTGCTTGCAGTCTCGACCAACCTCAAGTAATCTTGCTTGAGGGCTCCAGGGTTTTGAATAATCTTCCTCAGCTGATTCAACTGTTCACCTGGAAGGTACAGGGTATCTAGACAGTTTGCTGCACAAAGCAGTTATAAGGGGTTAAAGTGAGGTGTTTGGAAAAAAACGGCACCTAAAGTGCCTTTACATAGAGGTGAAAGGGGGACTGTGTTTTTACTCTAAATATATATGCTTATATATTCACAGAAGCTGGTGCACTTGCACTAACAGGTGTCCAGGTGCTAGGCTGCTGAATACAAGTAGAGGTATAGGTAATTTCTCACTGGGCGTAAGAAATAGCAATAGTAGCTTTTATTTACATGATGTTTCAGGAACAGCTCCCCTTCATCAGACCCTCGGTCTGATGAAGGGGAGCTGTCCCCGAAACATCACATAAATAAAAGCTACTATTGCTATTTCTTGCTGTCTTCTATTACCTATACATGTATATAAACACATATGACATGCAGTTATAGGAGGCAGGTGAGGCACTGCCGCACCTGCCATTTGGAGCATCTTAAAATAAAAAAATGTATGTGTGTATATATATATATATATATATATATATATATATAGCGGGATCGGCTTTCTCTCTATTGTGCAATATAATGCATAGATTTATATCACCAGTCGCTCTGCTGCGCCACCCGGTGGTGATTTGTAGCTGCAGCGCAGCGGAAAAACCTATTATATGAGGCCTCTTATTTTTACTGGGAGCCAATCAACGGCAGTCATGTATGTTCTCCTGGTGATTGACAGCACCGTGGGAACATGACCGGAGTTGTTTGACTCCCTACGCGTGGGCAAAGCAGGGACCACTGGCGGGAAGAGAGGAGAGACTGCTGTGCATCCACTCCTGTTGTCCTGAGCAGCCCGTGGTAGCCTTCAACTTCAATCAAGAGACAGAGGTGGAGCCAGAGGATATCTCAGCTAGAGAAGAGATCATCAGTTGCTGCCCTGGCCCCTGCCTGAGGAACCGTCCTACAGGGAACACTCCACATCATACCGGTAGGGTAAACTTAAGTTAATGGTATAAGCCTTCACAGTAACACTTTGAAATAACAGAGTTAACGTTATGAGGTGATGGGTGGCAATGGCACTGGCAGTCAGTGGGGTACTCGGGACTGGGGGAGAACCGGGACTCTGTGCAAGACTACCGCTATTGAGGTGAGGAGGCAATTGATAAGAGTTGCTGACTGTTGAGTAAGGGGTTAATCAGGACCATCCACCGTTCCCTCTCCTGAAGCTGGCACACTGGAAATTAAGTTTAAAAAAACCTTCTACAAATAACCAATGTCCCTGTGCTATTTGTACCACAACAGTAGTCCAGCAGCAGTGCTAATAGCGCAGCGACATTAGGGGATGCCAGTTGTGCTGGATGAGTAACATTTATTTTAAATGTTATTACTAGTGTTGAGCACTGCTGGGTTTTTTGTTTTCTTTTTGTCCCCAGATAGTAGCTTTTGGGGGTATAATGGTCCCAGCCACGGCTTCCTCCTAGAACTACTCGGCTGATCTGCAGCTTCTCTCACTAAAGCCAGTCCCCTCCCCTTCCTCCCTGAGCACAGTGCAGTCAGCCTCTAACATAAGGCAGAAAACGGCCAGCAGCTTAATTTATAGCCTTAAATCAACAAACCAAGGTAAGAGGGCAATGAGGGTGCTGCACAAAGTAAGGTCTGCATATCATTTAGAGTGTCGTTTCTTTCCTGTGCACTGTGGTGGGGGCTGAGCAGGATTGTAACCAGGCTCTTTACTACAGTTCCCCAGCACAGCACAGCACAGCACAGATTTGTTTTAACCCCTAGTGTGTTAATATGCAATGCTGGCCAGCTTTGATATTTCTCATTTTCACAATGCTCTAATTTTTTTTATTTTTTTTTAAATAGATTTTTATTGAGGTTGTGCGAAAACAATACAACTTATATGAAATATCATTTTCATAAGACAAACATAAATGGTACATTTCAATTTGACAACTTCCAAAAAAAAAAAAAATTCACATTATAGAAAATACTATGTGGAAGACCAGAAACTCTTTTTCTTTTTACATAAGCTGAACTTTTTTACCTGTAAGCTTAAAATAGATTAGCAATTGATATTTTAAATGATACCAACAATGAAAGTATCATTCTTATATGTAAATAGTATGGTGAGATATGTTGGTATGTTGTGCTGGATTCCTAAGCAATCTTGCTAAGCTAGGAAGGGAAAATAAGGTTAATATTGTATTTTACTGCAAGAGTTGCTTAAGTAGTTAGGGAGCGGTATAGGCAAGATAAACCGCATAGTTAACCCTCCTAAATTGGGAGGTTTATTATAATGGGGGGGGTGGTAGTTTAAGTATGATAAGTAAAATATAATATATGTTGGCATCTAAAAATTCAATGGTTACTATGAGAGCACCAATTGAAAGCTAGGGTTATACATATGTAGTAAACTTTCTCAGAGCTCTAAATAAAATAAATAAAATAAAAGATTAAACTTTTGCAGCAAGCCTTCAACAAAAATATATGGAGACACTCCTGTGTCTCCATATGGAAAATAACTGGACCTTCTAAGTTAGCTTGTGTAAGACAGTCTTATATAATGAGATCCTGCACCTGGGCACGGGCCCTATGCCCAACGGCAGGTGAATCAATTAAATTGAGAATTAAATAGGTCCTAATAATAAACTATTCTATGTCTCTAGTGTATCTATTTCAATGGTCTTATGATAAGGTTATCTATGATTGTGGGAAAGTACATGTAGCT
Source organism: Bombina bombina (assembly GCF_027579735.1). NCBI lineage: Eukaryota > Metazoa > Chordata > Amphibia > Anura > Bombinatoridae > Bombina > Bombina bombina. The sequence goes on from NC_069508.1 coordinate 82,871,459, forward strand.
GCTGACCTAGAAGAGCTGTATAATGTGACAGAAGATGACATATCAACAACATATTTTGAACCCATCAAGATTCATATAAATATAGAGGCTCACCAAACAATTTAGATAGATATCAAGGTGGCTAGAATAGAGTCTGGCAGGGAAGTTCCAACAATACAACTGGTATATTATGTATAACAGGTCAACTATCCAACAGAACATATTGCAGCAAACAAACTTACATCTTTAAATAGGAAAACAAAGAGCCTAGTGCCCTAAATTCATGCAAAACTACAGTATCAGAAAGACAACTGTATATTTATATATAACTTATTAATGTGAGCAAGCATAAATAAACTTTGTGCAGAGTCCACTTTCAAACTGAACATAGAGTTACTTAGCCCATTCCAAGTCTGGGAAGTTTTAAAGCCTGTTCTTTGTAGATTTTCCGAGGCATCTGAATTTTAGCCAGCTGCATGCTTGCCCAAGCAAGTGGGAAAACTGTGGAGAATCGGGCCTGCTTTCTTGGGTCACCAAGGTTGGCAATCGGATGTGTGCTGCTGCGGAGCTCTAGGAAGTTCCCATAAAATACCTGGTTCTTTTCCTCCTCAAACTGCCTCCGTGAAGCCAGAGACCTCTCCGTTGTTAGATATATGTTGGCAGAGTCCAAGCCTGTTGCTGCGTCTTGAGATAGACCAGCAATGGCTGCCGGATGATGACAGTCCTTTGTCAGTAAGGTAATGCGTCTCTGTGTTTGGAGGTCTGATGTTTCACGGGATGGTAATTGCTGGGGATCCAAACCAATGCCGTCACAAGGCTTGTTTGTAGCGTTGTCTCCAGAGAGCATGGCAGGTGTATAGGTGATAGGTAAATGAAATGCGGTCTCAATCTGCGCTATAAAATCCTCTTGATGTTGTCGTAGCACACAACCGATTGCCTGTAGTAGGGTATGAGGCTCCATTTTGAATACCGGAGGCTCTCTCCAGGGGATACTGGGCTAAAGCTCAGTTGTATCTCCGTTGACTGTGATCAGTGCCTTATTCGCAAAGTAGTAGCCCAGTTTGCAGGTTCCTTAGATCTCACTGAAAGCTCCACGGTGTATATGCAGATCTCTAGTCTAGACCTCCTCGTGGAACAAAGTCAATGTTTATTTAGCCGATACTATAAATATCGGAGTGAAGCATTACAGATTACTTTTCTCCTCTGTAGTAGATACAAATCCAGAAGTAAGATATTTGTGGAATTTTAAAGGGACAATAAGCAACATATATATTATTAAAGGGACAATAAGCAACATATATATTATTTATTACACTGTAATAATATAGATAGATATATTGCTTATTGTCCCTTTTAAAAGATGGGAACACAAGGAAATATCAGTTTTAGAATCCACACAGAGTTGAAAGAGGCTTATTACACATTTTTAGAGCTTAAACCATGCATTTAAAATGAGAGCATGGTGAAAATGAGAAATATCAAAGCTGGCCAGATATCTTAAACTGTCTTAATCAGATTTATTAATCATTGTTCATGTAGATATTTTGAAACGTTTATAGGAATCATGCAGAATATATATCACTCACATGTGCCAATTGCCAAACTGCCAAGATAGCATATTGCCTAAGCAAATGCCATGGAATTTACTATATTCTAAGTATTAGTAGATTTACTAACAAGTACAATTACATATAGTAGCAAAATACATTATTTACTGCATAGTTGCATACAGTGTTTTCAGTGAGTTAGAAATTCTGGCTTGAATAATAAATTTTCCCCAACAGTGACTTGATTTTAATGCTTATGCTATTGAAGGAACATTGCTACTTTAGTCTGAGTTTGTCTTTCCTATGCAAGTATGCAGGTCTTACTGGCAACTCACTGGCTGATGGAAGCTCAGTTTATGGAGGTTTAGCATGTACTATTTTCACTGCCTTTTTGACAGCAGGTCAGTTTCTCATAGCTTTTGATAGTTATTAGCTGGTAATAGCCTTTCCTCTCCTAGTTTGAAGCAGATTTTATACAACCATGGCTGACTTAGTGGGGGGAAGTTGAAGGAAAATAGTGCCTCATTTCCTTTTCTCCTTCTTTCCTTTTATCTTTGTCTTTCTCTCTTTGTCTATTTGTCTTTTTCTCTTTGTCTCTTTCTCAGAATTCTATGCATTGTGTGTCATATAGTTATGATATGGTACTACATTCATGTTTTAGGAAACTAAAAAAAAAGAAAAACATATTTTTTAAAGAAATTATTTTTCAAAGGAATTATTGCAAAGAATAATGATGAACTTAAAGTGAAGGTCAATTTAAGGCCAATGGACTACTGACATCTATTGAATAACATATCAGCATTCTAGTCTCTAACTTTATATTTGTTTTTATATTTTATAAAAAATTATATATTATAATACTCTCCGTTTGCAGTCCAACTCTTCCCCTCAGCCACTTCCTTATTCTTCAGTAGTGTCTGTCAAAAGCTTGTGCACAATATTACCAACAAATTGCGCATGCGTATGTGCAGCCGAATCGTGCATTCGTCAAATGCGATCAAAGAGTTACTGACAAATTATAAGTTCAAATATTCAGTGCAGGGCATATTCCATATCGGCAATCGACAAACATGATTACAGCAGAGTTATCAAAAGATTGCTGTAAATTGTAGCACGATCATTCTGAGTAACAATATGTAGCCAATTAACAAGCAGCAGGCGGAATACGCATGTGCGTCTCATAAACGAGAATGACAGATGTATGACACTATTGAGGGACTAACGCATGCGCATAACTTGGTGATGACGTTGCAAAAAAGGGGCCGAACGCCCCAGGGTGGAATCGGACATTGGAGAATTTAAACTTACATTGCTGTCAATCAATGTAATGAAGATGGCGGGCAAATGAAGAAAGTGTAACAGGGGATGAATAGAAGGTAAAATATTGACTGTAGGATTCAAAAGTATGCAAAATAATGAATGAACATCAACATCATTTCTAATCAGCTGCAGATTGGCATGAGCGAGTCACCCGGACTTGACCTTCACTTTAAGATCAGTAAATTGGTTAATAAAAAATTCCTGTGGTATCCATGGGAATTCAGTATCAGTTAAAAGTAATCTATGAGCAAAGTAGAGCTTCAAAAACAAGGTATATGGCATTTTATGCCCTGAGACTGGTCAGCTTAAAGTGTAATATATGTTAGGTTTATGGTGGAAATAAATGCACCCCTAAAGCAGATTCCTGGTTAAATACAGGAAACAAAAACCTCTGGGATATTATGTCCACTTTCTATTGTTTGTTCTGGAATGAAGATGTAACCAGTTTTTCAACAATTTATTCCAAATGTACTTGCATTTGGGCTATGCTGAATGCAAAGAAAGTCTACCCATTAACGAAAGCAGATAGAAAAATATTGAATTTGATCAGAAAAGCTTCTCCCTCCATTTTAACAGTTATACAAATAAAAAAAATAAGATCAATCCTCAATACATAGGTTAAGGGGAAAGTCACTATTAATTTCCATTTAGAAATATCGTTGATAAAAAAATCCCTGATCAGAACTAACTCCTATGTCTATAATGAAAATATGGCTGGAGTGTATCCTGCAATTATGACCCTGCAAAATATATATATATATATATATAACACATAGAAACACCCAGCACTCACCAGCTAGCTCACAGCTTAGTTAAAATCACAACTGGAAAGGTTAGTTACTGCATCTGGTCAAATGGGAAAGCTCAGGCACCACATCAAGGTCCTTTCCATTGCCTGAGTCCCAAACACAGCCACACCACCATGCGAGCTCACAAAGCCAAACAGACTGAGAAAAAAGAGGGGGTGCACAGGTGGATGTAATCACCCAGAGAAAATACAAAACATGGAAGGGAACTGCACTCCAAGACCGGACCAGGTACACATCCTGTGACTCAGCAACATCCAGCCCTGGGTGCTAAATAGCACTCCAAAAAAGCTGTGATGTCACCAGAGCCACAGGCAGTTAACACCAGTCCGGAATGGGTGCAAGAAAGAAGGGGGATTACAAACAAAAAGTAATACAACACATAGAAACACCCAGCACTCACCAGCTAGCTCACAGCTAAGATAAAATCACAACTGGAAATTTTAGTTACCGCATCTGGCCAAATGGGAAAGCTCAGGCACCACGTCAAGGTCCTTTCCATTGCCTGAGTCCCTAACACAGCCACACCATCATGCGAGCTCACAAAGCCTAACAGACTGAGAATAAAGAAGGGGTGCACAGGTGGATGTAATCACCCAGAGAAAATACAAAAGATGGAAGGGAACTGCACTCCAAGACCGGACCAGGTACACATCCTGTGACTCAGCAACATCCAGCCCTGGGTGCTAAATAGCACTCCAAAAAAGCTGTGATGTCACCAGAGCCACAGGCAGTTAACCCCAGTCCGGAATGGGTGCAAGAAACAAGGGGGATTACAAACAAAAAGTAATACAACACATAGAAACACCCAGCACTCACCAGCTAGCTCACAGCAAAGATAAAATCACAACTGGAAAGGTTAGTTACCGCATCTGGCCAAATGGGAAAGCTCAGGCACCCCGTCAAAAAGGTCCTTTCCATTGCCTGAGTCCCTAACATAGCCACACCATCATGCAAGCTCACAAAGCCAAACAGACTGAGAACAAAGAAGGGGTGCACAGGTGGATGTAATCACCCAGAGAAAATACAAAACATGGAAGGGAACTGCACTCCAAGACCGGACCAGGTACACAATCCTGTGACTCAGCAACATCCAGCCCTGGGTGCTAAATAGCACTCCAAAAAAGCTGTGATGTCACCAGAGCCACAGGCAGTTAACCCCAGTCCGGAATGGGTGCAAGAAACAAGGGGGATTACAAACAAAAATACAACACATAGAAACACCCAGCACTCACCAGCTAGCTCACAGCTAAGATAAAATCACAACTGGAAAGGTTAGTTACCGCACCTGGCCAAATGGGAAAGCTCAGGCACCACGTCAAGGTCCTTTCCATTGCCTAAGTCCCTAACACAGTCACACCATCATGCGAGCTCACAAAGCCAAACAGACTGAGAACAAAGAAGGGGTGCACAGGTGGATGTAATCACCCAGAGAAAATACAAAACATGCAAGGGAACTGCACTCCAAGACCGGACCAGGTACACATCCTGTGACTCCGCAACATCCAGCCCTGGGTGCTAAATAGCACTCCAAAAAAGCTGTGATGTCACCAGAGCCACAGGCAGTTAACCCCAGTCCGGAATGGGTGCAAGAAACAAGGGGGATTACAAACAAAAAGTAATACAACACATAGAAACACCGAGCACTCACCAGCTAGCTCACAGCAAAGATAAAATCACAACTGGAAAGGTTAGTTACCGCATCTGGCCAAATGGGAAAGCTCAGGCACCCTGTCAAAAAGGTCCTTTTCATTGCCTGAGTCCCTAACACAGCCACACCATTATGCAAGCTCACAAAGCCAAACAGACTGAGAACAAAGAGGGGTGCACAGGTGGATGTAATCACCCAGAGAAAATACAAAACATGGAAGGGAACTGCACTCCAAGACCGGACCAGGTACACAATCCTGTGACTCAGCAACATCCAGCCCTGGGTGCTAAATAGCACTCCAAAAAAGCTGTGATGTCACCAGAGCCACAGGCAGTTAACCCCAGTCCGGAATGGGTGCAAGAAAGAAGGGGGATTACAAACAAAAAGTAATACAACACATAGAAACACCCAGCACTCACCACCTTGATGTGGTGCCTGAGCTTTCCCATTTGGCCAGATGCGGTAACTAACCTTTCCAGTTGTGATTTTATCTTAGCTGTGAGCTAGCTGGTGAGTGCTGGGTGTTTCTATGTGTTGTATTACTTTTTGTTTGTAATCCCCCTTCTTTCTTGCACCCATTCCGGACTGGGGTTAACTGCCTGTGGCTCTGGTGACATCACAGCTTTTTTGGAGCGCTATTTAGCACCCAGGGCTGGATGTTGCTGAGTCACAGGATATGTACCTGGTCCGGTCTTGGAGTGCAGTTCCCTTCCATGTTTTGTATTTTTTTCTGGGTGATTACATCCACCTGTGCACCCCTTCTTTGTTCTCAGTCTGTTTGGCTTTGTGAGCTTGCATGAAGGTGTGGCTGTGTTAGGGACTCAGGCAATGGAAAGGACTTTGACGTGGTGCCTGAGCTTTCCCATTTGGCCAGATGCGGTAACTAACCTTTCCAGTTGTGATTTTATCTGAGCTGTGAGCTAGCTGGTGAGTGCTGGGTGTTTCTATGTGTTGTATTACTTTTTGTTTGTAATCCCCCTTGTTTCTTGCACCCATTCCGGACTGGGGTTAACTGCCTGTGGCTCTGGTGACATCACAGCTTTTTTGGAGTGCTATTTAGCACCCAGGGCTGGATGTTGCTGAGTCACAGGATGTGTACCTGGTCCGGCCTTGGAGTGCAGTTCCCTTCCATGTTTTATATATGTATATATATATATATATATATTGCTGCATATCCTTCAACAAATGATACCAAAAGAATGAAGCAAATTTAATATTAGCAGTTAATTCGACCTGCAACCTGCCAATTTAACCATAAATTTAAGCTGCCTCTGTCGGGTTCACCTCACATCACTGATTCATATATATATATATATACATACACATATACTGTATACACATATATATATATATATATATATATATATATATATACAGTCCAGATAGAGGACAGCACAATCTTACACCAATTCAACTGCCAAGGTGCACTGCAAGCCAATTCGTATCCTCTCCAAGAACACAGGCACTCACTGGTCTTTAATAAAAGGTAATCCTTTATTCATTCCATTAAAACGATAATAATGCCATGACGTTTCGGCACACCATCGTGCCTTTATCAAATGTATCAAAATATTAAAAAGCTTCATACCAAACTTACCCCAAATCACCTCTTAAATACTGCTGGAATATAGCACATGCCGCCAGTTCATCGTGTGTAAAATCGGCGTCTGACGTCATCAGGGATCGCTGATCTGTGCGCCCTGTGAGATCGTGGAACCGACGTTGCCATGGCAACATGTAAACTATACACGGTTACTCGGTGGATGTGCAATAGACCAATAGATATATTTGCATATCGAGTGTGTCGCTGATTACACATATTGGCGGAGTTCCCCATACTTATTATAATGAGGCAAAGTACCGCAAGTCTCAAAACTATTGGACAGAGACGATGTCTAAATCAGCGCAACACTCACAGCGAATAATACTAAAAACAAAGTGCGTAAAAAACATAGTGTATAAAATTCAAAAATGTGTTAGAAAGGAGCATCAATATGACATTGTATCCATATCATAATGCATGAAAAGTATCAAGAATACTTCAAGATTTGATGTCATAGTGACAATAAACTACTTCAATTATCATATAAGGTGAGATACTAGCGCATTCATGCCTACTAGTATTATGGTAGAAACATAGGAACAATATGTGAGAAATGGTTATATGTCCATTTTTAAGACCCATACATTATAGCAGGACAAATCTGTGTGCTCAGATTATGTTGCAAGAACAGGATTTATCTAGTAGAAAGGGCTGAAGTCCAGTGAGGTATTGAGGCCACATGGAGAGATGGTATTTAGCCTGTAGATCCACTTGGTTTCGCATTGTAGTAACAGGTTCCCCCTGTCACCTCCCCTTGGGAGTGGGGGTATATGATCTATGAGCATTGTGCGTAAACTTGAAACCGCATGTTTATGTTGGATGCAATGCCTAGCTACTGGTTGTTCTGATTCACCAGTGCGTAGGGCCTCCCGTATAGCACACCGGTGGTTTGCCATACGCTCGCGGAAGGTTGTTACAGTTTTACCGATGTATACACTGGAACATGGGCAAATAATCATGTATACTACATATACGCTGGTGCATGTAAGGCGATGCCTAATGTTGAATCTTTTGTTGCTGTGAGGGTGCTGAAACGAATTGCCCCTAAGCGTACCATTGCAGGTTACACATCCAGAACAGGGAAAACAGCCCATCTTCGTGGGTTTAAGCCAAGTATCCTTCTTGTAATTCCTTATTGGATCTGACTTAACCAATATGTCCCTTAGGTTATTTGCTCTTCGGTATGCTATTCTGGGGGCAGCCACCCTCCCAAATGGTAGTGTGGGATCACTGCCTACCACTGGCCAATGCCTCCGGACCGCCTCAGTGAGGTGTCTCGAATCTGATGTATATGTAGTAACCATGTTGATCCGGTCAGGGTCTGACTTGGTTGTCCTTTGCCTTTTTTCCAGATTAATGGGATCCATAAGGTCATCACGTGCCCTCTTGACCATCTCTCTAGTATAGCCTCTCTCCACTAGTTTCGTGTCCATTTCTTCCAGTTGTTGATATAGCATAGGTATGACATCAAAGCTTTCTTGATACTTTTCATGCATTATGATATGGATACAATGTCATATTGATGCTCCTTTCTAACACATTTTTGAATTTTATACACTATGTTTTTTACGCACTTTGTTTTTAGTATTATTCGCTGTGAGTGTTGCGCTGATTTAGACATCGTCTCTGTCCAATAGTTTTGAGACTTGCGGTACTTTGCCTCATTATAATAAGTATGGGGAACTCCGCCAATATGTGTAATCAGCGACACACTCGATATGCAAATATATCTATTGGTCTATTGCACATCCACCGAGTAACCGTGTATAGTTTACATGTTGCCATGGCAACGTCGGCTCCACGATCTCACAGGGCGCACAGATCAGCGCTCCATGATGACGTCAGACGCCGATTTTACACACGATGAACTGGCGGCATGTGCTATATTCCAGCAGTATTTAAGAGAAATACCCTCTGAAGAAGAAGGACCAACGAAAAATAACCTTTGAAACGCGTCAGGGAAATATACTTTTAATATATATTTTTTTATTGCTATACTCTTATATTGCTTTTAGATATTATACCTCCTTGTGGCTAGATATCTAGCACCATTTTTACAATTAACTGTGACTGTATTAACCCCATTCTGGATGTAACAACATCTGTGAGAAACTTCATTACGGAGTTCTCAGCAAAGATTGGGGCATTTTAATTGACACTAACCTGTGGAGAGACCAACTTAGGTCCTATATGCCAATTACATACCTCATACTGTTTGAGGATGCTAAATGTGAGTGCTATGTGAATTGCATTACTGTTCTATACTATAAATAAAACTGTATTACACTATATATACTTTTTTGTCTCCCTGGGTATTACTCACGACGGAGAAAGTTCATACCAAGACAGAAAAAGTACTCCAAGAGGCCAACCACTAATCCACAGGAAGCTCAAGGGATACATCTACCATCAGAAGCACATCCCTGCATACTCCAGGAGGCCAACGAAAACTGATACAGCCATCTCACTGAATACAAGGAGAAGATTGAACTACCAACACATACCCCCAGTGCGGCATACTTACCTCATTAGATTGGGGTAATATCTGGTAAGGGTATTATATACCATCCATTACTACATATCATCCGCATGTTGGACACACACTAAGGACTATATATATCCTAAAGACTCAAATTGAACTACCAAGTTCTTTATTTTATATATTTTTTATTTTATTTTTCATATATATATATTTTTTATGGTTTATTTTTATTTTTTACCCACTTTGCTGTACATACTCTATGCTTTAGTGGATATATAGGCGCTGTTATAACCCTTGTACCCATATATATATATATATATATATATATATATGCAGTCACCAATCAACAGCTAGAACCTAGGTTCTCTGCTGCTCCTGGGCTTGCCTAGATAAACATTTCAGCAAAGGATAACAAGAGAACAAAGCAAATTAAATAACAGCAGTAAATTGGAAAGTTAAGCTCAATATTGGAAAGTTGTTTAAAATGGTATTTTCTATCTGAATCATGAAATAACATTTTTGGGTTTCATTTCCCTTTAACAAACAGCTCTCGTAGCTTGTTGCTCAGACAGTTTTCAGGTTTAAACACTTCTTGCTATGCAGTTTTCTTAGAAATAATAAGCCTGAACAGTCTCCACTACAGCTCTATACAGCCTTTTGGTGGGCAGCACCTTAGCCTCAGTCTCACTGTCTGGTTTCTTGGCTCATGGTTACGCTTACCACAGATCCTCTGAGTTGGCCATGTCTGTCAGCCTGAAAGACTTGTGAGAACCCAGACGGAGAAGCAGGGCCAGCTGGGCTCATGTACTAACTTAATACTTAAACATGTGCCTCTGAGGATAACTCTCCTACAATGCCTTCACGTCTTCAGTACGTCTTCTCACCCTCCATGCCAGCTGGCCGACTAACCCCCTCCCCTCTGTTGCACCAGCAGTGGTGAAGCGGTACTCCGTCTTCACCGCTGCTGTACTTACATCATGCTGACAGACTATAGATAGTGAGTGAATGTTAAATCAACATTCACTCAGTATCATTCACTCACCCCAGTTCAAGAAAATTTTGACGCCTTTCTCTCTCTCTCTCTCTCTCTCTATATATATATATATATATATATATAATATATATATATAATATATATATATATATATATATATATATATATATATATATATATATATATATATATATATATATATATACATACACAGGTATACCTCACTTTTACAGCGCTTCACTTTACAGCGATTCGCTAATACAGCGCTTTGTGGAACTGAAGTTCAACCTCCAAGGATTTTGAAACAGTGCTGTAATCATCGTGAGATTGCGAGAAAAGTGACTGGCACCATTTTGCTATGCACAGTTCACTTTATTTACAGCATTACAGTGCAATCTGTGTCTCAGTGTTATAATCTGGCAAATTTTACTACAGTAATTGTCACTATTTTACAGGTACAGTATTTATTAAATACTAATTGAATACTTGCTGTGCTAGTGTTAAACTAAACGTAGCACTATTGCACCCATAATATAGGTTAGTACAAACATGTTTTCAATATTTTAAACATTGAAAAGAAAGCTAAAACTACCTTGTTTCACTTTAAAGCGGTTTTCACTTTACAGTGGGGCTCCGGTCCCTAACCCGCTGTATGAGTGGGGTATACCTGTATATATATATATATATATATATATATATATACACATACACACAAAGGAACCCAGCATGCTCACAACATATGCAACATCTGGGGTGCACTTCAATCACTGCACATAGAAATCTCACAAATTGGAAAGCACTCTCCGGTTTCTTTTAAATCAAACTTTACTTATGCAAAATACATATAAACGTTTTCGGTCATCTGCCCATCCTCAGATGACCAAAAACGTTTTTCATTAAAAACTAGCACTTTATTTTGGTTTTGTTGTGTTTTATTTATATTTTACGTTATTTTTTCATACCAACCAATTGACAAAATACAGTGATTATAGGGTGTTGGAAATGTTAAATGTTTTGTCACTTAAACAAGTATTATACTTGCCATGTTTGGTATACGGTTAAATAAGAAATGAGCAAAGGGGGGGGGGGGAGTGTGCCTCTTTGAGCCTAACATGCCTGGGCCTTTTATGGTCCCAGTCTAGCCCTGCCCTTGATCACATGCAAATGTACCATATTTCATTTTTGTTCTGTTCTTGTTTGTCTGATTGAGCTGCTTTTTGTTGACTTTAAAAAAACACTTTCTTGCATAACTCTGTAAGCCGCCAAGTATTGCTAAGGCTGTTGAAAAGTAGGTCATAAAGTTTTTACTCCACTCTCAAGCAAATGAAATGCCTCTTTAACTTTTTAAAGGGATAGTAAAGTCCAAATTAAACTTTGATGATTCAGATAGGGCATGTCATGTTAAACAACTTTCTAATTTACTTCTATCATGAAATTTGCTTAGTTCTTTTGTTATTCTTAGTTGAAAGCTAAACTTAGGTAGGCTCATATGCTAATTTCTAAGCCCTTGAAGGCTCTCATCTGAAGGCATTTGACAGTTTTCACAGCTAGAGGGTGCTAGTTCATGGGTTTCATATAGATAACACTGTGCTCATGCACATGAAGTTACTTAAGAGTCAGCACTAATTGCCTAAAATTCAAGTGTGTCAAAAGATCTGCAATATGGAGGCAGTCAGCTTAGATACAAGGTAATTACAGAGGTAAAAAGTATATTTCTATAACAGTGTTGGTTATGCAAAACTTTGGAATTGTAAATAAATGTATTATCTTTCTTTTTAAACAATAACATTTTTGATGTTTACTATCCCTTTAACTGCTGAGCCATTTACACCACTGTGCTGAGCTGTGTTACAGTTTTTACATGCTGCTCACATTTAGGACCTACTGTAGGCCATTTTTTTGTGAGAAATTCACACATTATGGGGCCGATTTATCAAGTGTGTGGTGGACATGATCCGTTGTAGCGAATCATGTCCGCCAGACATCGATAAATGCAGACAGCATATGCTGTCTGCATTTATTATTGCACAAGCAGTTCTAGCAGGTGGTATCAATCAACCCAATCGTATGAGATTGTGCAGATTGATGTCCGCCGCCTCAGAGGACATCAATCCGAGTTAAGGAGCAGCGGTCTGAAGGCTCGGGCGGAAACAGAGTTATACGGCTCCATTTGGGCTCCTTAATATATTTTTTTTCTGGAGACCCAGCAGATTTAAACTCTACATTATGTTTATGTATATATAAGGACATGTTAGAAACCTGCAGCAAAAAGTTTGAAAAAGTGCATATTTTTATTACAAGTTTAATAAGCAAGGTTATACACAATAATGTGCATTTTTCTTCTAAACTCTAAAAAGAAGAGGCTATTCTCATATAAATAAGGTTTTTTTTTGTAATAGTTATGTAACGGATCTGCTTCCATTAACATATATGAAAATAAATGGACATGTATTCAAGTCAGGTAATCACTATTACTATATAGTGATCACCTGGCTATAAAAATTATATTTTCAAGGGTTTTATTTTCAAGAGGGGCATCTAAACTTTAAAACAAGGGGTTATGGGGATTTCTAAGCCTTTTTGGTCACCTCTTACATGCATTTTTTTTTGGGGGGGGGGTTAAAGTGTGTATACATTTTAACCCCCAAAACATGCACTGTTTAAAAAAAACAGACAATTACCTTTCCAATAATGTGTTTTAGGGTCTATAAGAATTAAGGGAGCTGAGATAATGTTTTTTTTATATGCACATCCTTCTCCTGCTTTACTGTCCTTGCCATTTTTGGGTCTAAGTGACAATGCCACACCTACACATGTTGACATCACTTACATGCCCGGATTCCTTCAACTGAGGCATAACCTGATGCCACCTTGTAAATTGCCTAACACAATCAGCTCCAAATTAGCCCCCTATGATGATCACACGTAGTTGTAATCCGCACTGTAGGCATTGTGTGAATGACGACAACATGTTGTCATACACAGTTAAGCGTTTAAAGGGACATTCATCTTAAAATTTTAATTAAACATATAAATTTAAAACTATAACAAAAACTTTGCAATTTACTTTCATTATTCATTTTCCTATGTTCAATCTCAGAATTTTTTTGTATTGACCCCATAAACACTCAACATATTGCAACAAATGCTTTCAAAATATATAATAGATAGCTATTAAAACTGTAATTTTAACCAAAAAATAGCATATTTTTTAACACAGACACAGACCCCATTAGAAAAACCTCTTAAGTATGGTTATCTTATCTCCTGCAATGATCAAGCAACCACTGTGTAGCATGTAGCAGGGTCACTTAACAGAAGTCTGTAGTATCTAGTACACCCTTTCTAGAGACAATTGAGCAAACACAATTTACAAAAGGTAAATTGCAAGAAACATGAGCATAATTAAAAAATGAAATATATTGCTATATTTTTACTATGCACTATTAAACAGTTTATATCAGATTACATTTTAGTACCTTTCAGAATGCACTAGCTGCAACATTCTACACATTAGATTGCTTGATCATAGTAAGAACACAGTTATATCTGACCCTACTTTATACTCAAGATGTATCTGACATGATGCCACAAATCATCCCCAGGGGAGAAAAAAAAACAAATAAGCCAAAAAATGTAGAAATGTAGAAATAATGTCATTCCCAATATAATTATTTACTCACAATTTAAGTTTCAAAAGGTCCCCTTATCTCTTGGTAGCTTTTTCCTCCACTGATTCTTCCACACGCAACTAACAGTGGTTAAAATAAGTTATTTCCAAACGTTTCAGACAAGTAGTTGAAAACGTAACAACAGAAAAAAAGTGTTAAAAAACAATGTGCAACTTCTATAAGCAGGGTCTGCTGTCTTTCGTAAGAGCAACAAGAAAGTTATGCACAATGTTTTAATGCGCTGCAGTTTGCAGCTGCTTTTAAACCTACAGAGACCCCTCCCCTTTTCCATAAACCAACAGAACTAACTGGAAGAATAAACAAAACTATTAACTGTGTGTTGACTAAGTGAAACTTAGAAACAATAAAAAATAAATTATATTACAAAGTCCTACAAGTTGAGTGACTAGTTTTCTTTTCATTAATATTTAAATTTGTTCTTTATTGTGTTATCACCTTTTATTATTCTTCTACATAGTTTTTCTTTTACACATACTCAGTGTTAAATACTTTTACAACATGTATTCTATATGAATCTTATTTGCAATGCTTTGGTTAGCTGCTAATATATATTATCCATATATATGTTTTTTATCAACTAATAAAAAGTTTTATCTCATAATCTTCTCCTGTTAAAACACATCTGAATGACATGTTTAATTATGTATTGTATAATTATAGTCTTCACATCATCTGCATGCATAAAATCATATTAAGTTGCTATTTATTTATTTTTAGGGTTCGTACCGTTAATTACGGACGACTATAAATCATTATTGCCTGTAAAAGACTAACTAATTGAGAATTGTGATAACTGACTATCTGATTGAACTCAGCAATCAGTGAGCAAAAGCAGGGTTGGTGAAATTATTTTTGTCCACCTAGTTGACAATACATACAGACATTGCTTTCTAATTGTAAGGACATAGTTCTATCTGACCCTCTTTACTTGTCACAAATACAGACATAGGCCTAGTTTCCATTGAGGTGGTAAAGTTTGGAAACTAGTGGTAAAAATATTTGTCTCCATTAAGACCTATGGAGAATTTTTTTGTTACCACCAGTTTCCAAACTTTATCACCTCAATGGAAACTAGGCGTTTCCCTCTGACTTATCACAAATACTGACATAGGGTTAATTTCCATTGCATTGGCAAACCATTAAATATGCTGTCAGAAGCAATATCGTTCACCGACTGCTTTCAACGGCCTGTTATAACTCAATTTCAGCAACCGAACTCCAGCTGCTGAAAACATTTTCGTGCCCCATACAAAGTATCAGAAGCCACTAATCTTTAAATAATACCAGGTTTCCAATGACAGCACAAACAGTTAATACACTGTCGGAAGCTGCCGATACATTAACTAAAATTACAACCGGCTCAACTAGGTGTAAAATATTAAAAATGAGCATTTTTGGGACCTTTTTTCCTATTGAAATCTAACCTGCCTCCCAAAAATAAACCTGACACGTCAAAACCCCTTTATCCGCCATTCCCCCACATCGCAACTAACAATAAAATGTATTAACCTCTGAACCGCCATTCCCCACATCGCAAAGTACCTATTTAAACTATTAAGATAGCTGTAGGCTTCTTTAACTCCAAGAGAAACCTCTTATGATTTACATTACACAGACAACTTCTTATGCCATCTACCTCTACCTTGACAGAAAAGCTGTCCAGGAACTTTCTGCAGATAGAAGCACTTCAATCTCTTCTTCCCCGGAAGGCATTGTAAAGATATAAATGATTTTAATCCTGCATTGTTTATTCTACTGACGCTGTAGAGCAAACACACCTGCTAAGTTTTATGCATACCTCTGTGACAAGATGGAGCACATTATCTGTAACCTGAATGAGGTATTCACTATATTATTTGACTCCCTGTCAGCAACTATCGAAGATCTTTTAAAAGAGGTACGAACCAAGGAAGTAGAATTTGTAGATCTCCCTGTCAGCTTGGCAGTTCACAAAGCAGACAGAATATCGGGTATAGACTATGACCAAGTTTTCCTAGCTCCCAATTCTATAAAACCAACTGAATTACCTACCTACAGATGATTCAGAGTATCATATAGCTGTTACTATATTGGTGGAGGAGCAAGTACTCATTCCTACTTTGAACATTTTTTACATTGCATCGAGTGCTGTGGATGTAAGTGAGGTGCAGAAACAGTGGAAACAGCAGCACAGCATGGAACATAACTCAGAGAATCCTCTAGAGCCATGTGAGAAACCAGGAATAGGCAAGGTGTCTGTGACTAGCCCTTGCAGTGTCCACCACAACCTTAGTATATCTTTTCTTTCTGATTAAATTATAGGAATAAAAAAAATATGTAGTGTGAATAAAGTTAGTGGCTTGTCAAGAGACTGCTAGAGATATTGTAATGATAAGTTATGGAATAAATAAAGCCTGAGTGAAATACTGGATGTGTATCTGCATCAGTATAATAACACCCAGTTCTATACAAAGACACAGTAGTGACACTGACACATGGGTAAAGCCAGACAAGGGCTGGTTATAGGGTCAGTGGCATCTGCATTAGTATAATAACACCCAGCGCTATACTGTATAATGACACAGTAGTGACACTGGCACATGGATATAGCTAGAGGAGGGCTGGTTATATAATCAGTGGTATCTGCATCAGTATAATAACACCCAGCACTATATAATGACACAGTAGTAACACTGGCACATGGGTATAGCCAGAGGAGGGCTGGTTATAGGATCAGTGGTATCTGCATCCGTATAATAACTCAGCACTATATATTGACACAGTAGTGAAAGTGACACTGGCTCATAGGTATATCCAGAGGAGGGCTGGTTATAGGATCAGTGGTATCTGCATCAGTATAATAACACCAAGCACTATAAAATAATGTTTTTAATTTCAAATGCACGTTGGTGTCCTTCACTAAAGTCTGTACTTTGGAAAATGTCCACCATAGGCTTTGTCTGTGCCTATCCTTGTGAGAAACTCACATCAACATTACAGGAAAAGGCTTTACTGGACTCTGACTTATTAACCGCACAGCCCTGTCTGCCTGATCTATCAGCCCTTCTATCCCACCCTGCACTTTGGACAGAAAGAGCAGGCGTGGGTTATTGTAACTTTCATGTGTACTGCCAGGTGGGAGAAAATGTTTTCTCCAGAGTTAGTTCCTTCAAGCACACGTTTCAGTTTTTGTTTTATTTCAGATAGACTGCGTGAGTCTAAGCATTTAAATTAATTATTGTTTCTCCCTACACCTCAGGAGTTGTGAGGGTTACATTTTGCTTTGTTACTTGTTATCATAGGTTGATGTTTTTGTTTTCTCTTTACTCAAACACTCCTTCCGGATCACCTGAGCAGTTAATATATTAACTCATACGCTGAGATAATCCTATTTTGCAGAGCTAAATGTGCATTTATTATTGTACTAGGTGACACATTGTAAGGGTTTTTCCCCTGCTTTGTTTGCCATGTGCTGCTGGCAGCCATTTTACTCACCTCTCTTGCTGACTCTAGAGCATACTGTGTGATGCTGCTCATTTCCTGCACTTTCTTTTATGGCCAGACTGCTGTACATCATCCGTGTGAGATAGGATGCAGTCTCCGAATTGTGATGTCATCACTTATTATTTAAAGGGCCACTGTTCAGTATGCTTTGCACTTGCGTTGTCTCAGACCTGTTTGTGAGAGCTCCTGTGTATTACCTGGCTGTCTGACGTCCCTCCTGGTTCCTGATCCCTGGATTGTTCCTGACTCTGCTGTTCTCTTTATTCCTGATTCCGGCTTGTCTGATTACTCGCTTTGGATCCTGATTCGGCTTGTCTGACTACCAGCTCTGGTTTTGATTCCTGGCTTGTTATTTGACTTGTGGACTTTTTATTATTTTTTGCTATTAATAAAGGTGTGATTATTTTTGCACTTCTCGTCTCAGTCTGATTCCTGGCACCCTGACATTACGCAAGGGCCATGAATCCTGATGGTCCTAATAATCCACCTTTACCTGCCATAATTTCCAGGATGGATGAACAGGATCACCGCTTGGATCAATTTGCACTAGCCCTGCAAACCCTGCTGACTCGTACTGCACATTTGGACCAAAGTGTCTGGCAAATTATGGCTGCTCCTGTTTCCGCTGATGCACCTAATCCTACCAGGAGCATGTCCGGTTCTGCACCTCTACCTCAGCGATATGGAGGCGATCCTAATCAGTGCAGAGGGTTTTCGAACCAGGTGGGCATTTACTTTGAGATGTTACCTCAGGCGTTTCCCTCTGACAGAGCTAAGGTAGGATTTCTCATCTTGTTACTCTCTGACACAGCTCTTGCCTGGGCTAATCCCTTTTGGGAGATTAATAAACCTGTGATTTCAAATTACCCTGAATTTGTGGCCTCCTTTCAAAGGGTATTTGATGTTCTGACTCGCTCCTCCTCTGCTGCTAAACGACTCATGTCCATTCAGCAAGGTACAAGATCTGTTGCTCAGTATGCCATTGAGTTCCGTACGCTTGCCGCAGAGGTAGGTTGGAATAATGAAGCCCTTGTTGCCGCCTTCTTTCATGGGCTCTCTGATGCGATTAAAGATGAAGTTGCTGCCAGAGATTTACCAGAAGATCTAGAGGCATTGATGTCTTTTTTGATCCTAATTGACATCAGACTAAGGGCTTGATGATATAATCTTCGCCAGCTCAAACCTACTTTTTCTCGCCGACTCTCTCAGGGCTGCCACAGTGCAATGATCGTAAAAAAGGGGCAGTCCCTGCGAGTGGCGAGATAGCTCCTATTAAAAGTATTGAAGCTCGCTGGTTAGGGAAATTTCGCTCCTTAGTGCGAAGTTAGCAGGGAGCACTTTAAAATTAAAATCCTGCAGCCAATATAACTCACATAACGCTGCTTTCTGCTTATAGCATCTTACAGTTGCCTATATTTTAGTATGCACTTGTTTTTCTATTGGGGTTATAAGTGTTCGTATTGTTTTGAGAAAAGCTCGCCACCTTTTAGTTGGCGAGAAAAAACTGTGATATCGGCAGTGTGAAAATATTTATAGAATTACCCTGGGATTAGTGAGACATTGTCATATACGCCCATGGAACGCCCATGTTCAGCCCATTTTACGAAATAAACAACAATTACGCTGTGCATTTTGTATTTATAAATTCAAATTTCTGTGTGATTTTTGCACATCCAGTGTACTACAATTACGATTTACGCTGTGCATATTTAATTTGATTTATTCCTGTGTAAATTACATACTAATTTTACTTTTTTGTTAACATACGATTTTTGGTGAAGAATTTTGTTACGATTTTTGATGCACCTTAACAATACAATTTTTCCCTGCTTATTTTTGTGTGAATGGTTCAAATATTTGTTTTGTATAATGTTTAAAATACGAATTTTGTTGTGCACATTTCATATGAAAATGCAGTAAACGCCCCTTAGCGAGACACCCTGTTATCAGGGTGAAAAATGGATTTAGATCATTCCACCAGAAAAATAGAAGGACTGGCAAGCATTCATTAATAATCTCACCAGCCCAGAGAGCTTTCAATCATCAAGCCCTAAGTGAGAGGCCCTCTTTCAAGGAGCGCTTGCGGAAGCCTCCTGTACCTTTGCCTCCTATGTGTTCGTTCCCACCCATGCCTCCCTCTCCTCCCATGCCTCCTGGTCCCGAGTCACCAGGTACTTCTGAGCCGATGCAGTTGGGATTCACACGTCTCTCGGCAGCGGAGAGGGCCTTTAGGAGGAGGTAGGGGTTCTGTCTCTATTGTGGGTTACAGGGCCACCTTTTGAAGTCTGGTCCTACACGGCCGGGAAACGCTCACACCTAAGTTCCTGTTGGGGGCAGACCTTGGGTGGTTTATCCTCCTCCCCAGAACCGCTAAAGGAGAAACCTTTGGTCACGGTTGTCCTTTCCTAGGTGGACTCCTCCATAGTCACCCAGGCTCTTGTTGACTCCGGTGCTGAGGGCTATTTCATTGACAGTGCTTTTGTATCAAAGCACTCCATTCCAATTTTGCCTCGGTCCATTCCACTTGCTATTGAGGCCATTGATGGCAGGCCCCTTCAGCCCGCACTCATTACTCACAAAACTGCTCAGTTATCCATGGCCGTTGGGGCTCTCCATTTTGAAACTCTCCAGTTCCAGGTGATAAACTCTCCGCATTTTATGGTTGTCCTGGGTTATCCCTGGCTCCAAAATCACAATCCCAGTCTCGACTGGCGCAGGTCTGAAATTTTGTCGTTGGCTCCGCAATGTATTTCCACTTGTCTTTGGAGAACCGAGAGTTCCTAGATGTTTTTGACAAGGTGCGTGCAGGTACGTTGCCTCCTCACCGGTCTTACGATTGTGCCATAGACCTGCAAACCGGAGCCATTCCTTCTTGGGGGTCGTGTTTACCCTCTGTATGTTGCCGATGCTCTGTTGCGGGGGATCATCCACAAATCCTGCTCTCCTGCAGGGCTGGCTTCTTCTTTGTGAAGAAAAAGGGTGGCGCGTTAAGACCATGCATCGATTATAGGGGTCTTAATCGTCTTACCATTAAGAATGCTTACCCTATTCTGCTCATTATGGAACTCTTTGACTGCCTCAAGGGAGCTACGATCTTTACTAAACTTGATTTGAGAGGAGCGTACAATCTAGTTAGGATTAAGGAGGGCCACGAATGGAAAACAGCATTTAACAGCAGGAGCGGGCATTATGAGTATCTTGTAATGCCCTTTGGCCTATGTAATGCTCCTGCTGTTCTCCAGGAATTTATTAATGATGTCCTACAAGATATGTTGCAACAGTGTGTTGTGGTGTACTTAGACGACATCCTCATACACTCACCCACACTTGAGGCTCATTGTTCTGATGTTACATGGGTTCTTCAGAGACTATGTGAGAACGGCCTGTTTTGTAACCTCGAGAAATGTGAGTTCCATCCGACTCAAGTAACTAGGTTATGTTATCTCCGTTGCAGGGTTCTCCGTGGATCCTGAAAGTTATCTGCAGTTCTGCAGTGGCCTCGCCCAGTTGGTCTTCGGTCTATTCAATGTTTTTTGGGGTTTGCCAGTTACTATAGAAAGTTTATTAAAAACTTTTCTTCCTTGCTCAAACCTATCCCAGACATGACCTGTAAAAAGAATGATCCACTCCATTGGTCACCTACTGCCTTTAAGGCCTTTGATAGTCTTAAGACTGCCTTTGCTGCTGCTCCAGTTCTGGCTCATCCTAACCCTGCCCTGCCTTTCATTCTTTAGGTCAATGCATCTGAGACTGTAGTAGGTGCCCTCTTGTCTCAACGTCCTACGCCTGACGGTTCCTTGCATCCATGTGGTTTCTTCTCTAAGAAATTATCTCCAGCGGAGTGCAATTATGAAATTGGCGACAGGGAATTACTGGCCATAATTGTGGCACTCAAGGAATGGAGGCATCTTCTCGAGGATACTAACGTGCCAGTTCTCATTCTTACTGACCACAAGAATTTAACTTATCTATCTGAAGCAAAACGTTTGTTGCCCTGACAGGCCAGATCGGCGCTATTTTTGTCTCAGTTTAATTATGTAGTCTCCTGCCTGCCTGGTAGAAAGAATGTTAGGGCTGATGCCCTCTCTCAACAATTTTTGCCTCTGTCCAAGGAGGAGTCTGTACCTACTCCAGTTATATCTCCTGACCATATTTTGGCTACCATACGTACTAATTTGTCTTCTCCCTTGGGGGAGGAGATCCTGGCTGCACAAACCAATGCACCTCCTGAGAAACCTAGTGGTAAGTGTTTTGTTCCTGAGAATCTTCGAACTAAACTTTTGCACACTTACCACTATCCTAAAGCCGCAGGTCACCCAGGCAAGAACCAAATGGTATGGTCTGTCACTCGACAATTCTGGTGGCCAGGTCTTCGTTCTGATGTTGCTGCGTATGTTGCCTCCTGCTCAGTTTGTGCACAGAATAAGACTCCTCGACGTCTTCCTGTGGGTCTTCTTCAACCTATTGCTAATGGTGAGCGTCCTTGGACACATCTTTCCATGGACTTCATTGTCGAGCTCCCTGTTTCCAATGGCAATACTGTTATCCTTATGGTGGTTGACCGTTTTTCTAAAATGTTACATTGCATTCCCTTGAAGAAGTTGCCTACCGCTCAGGAGATTGCTTCAATTTTTGCCCGGGAGGTCTTCCATTTACATGGGTTACCCAAGGAGATGGTGTCGGACTGGGGTAGCTAGTTTGTCTCCAGATTTTGGTGTTCCTTTTGTGCTCAAATGGGGATCCAGCTTTCCTTCTCCTCAGCATATCACCCTCAATTGAATGGGGCTGCGGAACTGTCTAATCAAGCTCTGGAACAGTTCCTCCATTGCTATGTCTCAGATCACCACAATAATTTGTCTGAACTGTTACCTTGGGCAGAGTTTGCTCGTAATAGTGCTATTAATGCTTCCTCCAAGTTATCCCCGTTCATGGCGAATTATGGGTTTCAACCATCCTTGTTGCCCGATTCATTCATGTCTCAGGGTATTCCAGCTTTGGAGGAGCATCTCCGGCAACTCCGTTCCATGTGGGTGCAGATTCAGGATTGCCTTCATCGTTCTATGCAGTGCCAAAAGTTCCAGGCTGATTGTAGGCATCTGCCCGCGCCTTTCTACCAGGTTGGTGAGAGAGTTTGGATGTCCTCCCGCAACTTGAACCTTTGTGTGCCTTCCAATAAACTGGCTCCCTGTTATGTTGGTCCTTTTCGAATACTCCGACAGGTCAATCCTGTGGCCTACGCTCTTGACCTTCCTCCTGCAATGAGCATCTCCAATGTTTTTCATGTCTCCATCTTGAAACCATTGGTTTGTAATCGGTTTACCACTGTGTTGCCTCGTCCCCATCCAATCTTTGTTGACAACCATGAGGAGTATGAGGTCAGCAGCATTATTGACTCTCGTATGTCCAGGGGCTGTGTACAGTATTTGGTTCACTGGAGGGGCTATGGTCCGGAGGGTTCTCTCCTCTGATGTTCATGCTCCCACCCTCCTCCGTGCCTTCCATGCCTGTTTCCCCAATAAGCCTTTTGTCCTCCCGCAGGGGAGGGGTCATTGAGGGGAGGGTACTGTCAGGGTTTTTTCCCTGCTTTGTTTGCCATGTGCTGCTGGCAGCCATTTTACTCACCTCTCTTGCTGACTCTGGTGCATACTGTTTGATGCTGCTCATTTCCTGCACTTCCTTTTATGGCCAGACTGCTGTACATCATCTGTGTGATACAGGATGCAGTCTCCGAATTGTGATGTCATCACTTATTATTTAAAGGGCCTCTGTTCAGTATGCTTTGCCCTTGCGTGGTCTCAGACCTGTTTGTGAGAGCTCCTGTGTATTACCTGGCTGTCTGACGTCCCTCCTGGTTCCTGATCCCTGGCTTGTTCCTGACTCTGCTGTTCTCCTTGTTCCTGATTCTGGCTCGTCTGACTACTCGCTTTGGCTCCTAACTCAGCTTGTCTGACTACCAGCTCTGGTTTTGATTCCTGGCTTGTTATTTGACTTGTGGACTTTTTATTATTTTTGCTATTAATAAAGGCTATTAATAAAGGTGTGATTATTTTTGCACTTCTCGTCTCAGTCTGATTCCTAGCACCCTGACACACATATTGTATATTGGATTTAATAGGGATAGTGTATCACAGATTATACCTTGGTTAGTCTGCATTTCAATTTTAAAAATTAAACCTCCACCATGTTTATTTAACTATGCTTAGCACTTTTGCAATTCTTTCACTATAATTGTTTTATTGGCTAAATGGCAATTTTAGAGAATGCAATTGCAGTCTATGTTTGTATCAGTGTTCAAATCAGCCAATAGGTTTTTAGTAGCTCTCATCCTATTGGTTGATTAAAAATATCAGCCAATAGGAATGCAAGGTACACCAAATATAAAACAGGTAACTTACAATCAAGCTTCAGTGTGCAGCGACGATCGTACAAAGCGTAATTTTTTGGGTGTTTTTTTTTTTTTTAGATTAGGACTTTGTTATTTTAATGGGCGGCAAAAGAGCTGATTGCCCTTTTAAGGTTTACTGTTAAGGGTTAATTTGTATTTTTAGGTAAAATAGCTGATCGCTTTAGGGCAATGTCCTACAAAAGGCCCTTTTAAGGGCTATTGGTAGTTTAGTCTTAGATAAGTGTAGGGTAATTTCCTTTCAACTAGATTACAAGTTTTGTCTGTAAAAACTAGTGTTGCTAACGCTCCTTTTTTTCCCAGCGCTCACTTTAAACAATGCTGGTATTACAAGTTTTCTGAATGGCTGCATTAGCCTCAGAAAAGTCAGCGTTGAGCAAATTTAGCGCCACTTTTCCCTGTAATACCAGCGTTGCTTAAGTCAGCGGTAAGCACGATTTCCCCATAGGAAACAATGGGGCTGAGATGGCTGGAAAAAAACCTAACACCTGCAAAAAAGCAGCTTTCAGCTCCTAACGCAGCCCCATTGTTTCCTATGGGAAAATACTTTCTAAGTCTACACCTAACACCCTAACATGAACTCTGAGTCTAAACACCCCTAATCTTACACTTATTAACCTCTAATCTGCTCCCCCAATATCGTCGCCACCTGTATTATACTATTAACCCCTAATCTGCCCCCCAAAATAATAAAATTCCCTATCCTAAACTAAATTACAAAGTAATCAGATCTTTTACCAGCCCTTAAAAGGGCTTTTTGTGGGACATTACTCCAAAGTAATCAGCTCTTTTACCTGTAAAAAAAAGTAATACAATACCCCCCCCAAAATTTACAACCCACCACCCACACACCCCTACTCTAAACCCCACGTGATCCCCCCTTAAAAAAAACTAACACTACCCCATTGAAGATCACCCTACCTTGAGCCGTCTTCACCCAGCCGGGCACAAATCTTCATCCGATCCGGCCAGAAGTCTTCATCGAATCTGGGCAGAAGAGGTCCTCCAAGCGGCAGAAGTCTTCATCCAAGCGGCATTTTCTATCTTTAATCAACCGGAGCAGAGCGGGTCCATCTTCAATCCAGCCGACGCAGAGCCATCCTCTTCTTCCGATGTCCTAACAGTGAATGAAGGTTCCTTTAAATGACGTCATTCAAGATGGTGTCCCTCGAATTCCGATTGGCTGATAGGATTCTATCAGCCAATCGGAATTAAGGTAGGAAAAATCCGATTGGTTGATTGGATCAGCCAATAGAATGCGAGGTCAATTCTATTGGCTGATCCAATCAGCCAATCGTATTGAACTTCAATACGATTGGCTGTTTAAATCAACCAATCGGATTTTTCCCACCTTAATTCGGATTGGCTGACAGAATCCTATAGGTGGGGAGGGTCAGTTAGAACAAAATAGAACAGAGAGATCAGTCTGTTAATATGTCACTCCCTTAATATCTCAAGGAAGGGATGACTTATGAAATGTCACATTAGAAAGTATAGAGGAAAGCACACCAAGTAGCAGCAGAAAGCACATGAAAATTAAATGTATGACAACAAATGCAAGAAGCATGACAGGTAAAATGGAGGAGCTGATGCTCTTAGTTGCAGAAGAGGACTATGATGTTATCAGTATAACTGAAACTTAGTGGGATGATTCACATGACTGGACAGTTAACTTAGAGGGGTATACTTTATTTAGGAGGGACAGGAATAATAAAAGGGGTGGAGGAATCTGCATGTATATTAAACCTAACCTTAAACCTACAATAAGGGAAGATATTTATGATACAAGTGACAATGTAGAGACTCTGTGGGTTGAAATAAAGAGTGGGGGGGGGGGAATCCTAAAAAAATATTACTAGGAACATGCTACAAGCCCCCCAACATTAGTGACCCGGAGGAAACTCAACTACTTATCCAAATAGGTAAGGCTGCTAATAACAGTGCTGTAATTATGGGAGATTTTAGCTACCCTGATATAAACTGGGCCAATGAAACTAGTAATTCAGCTCAGGGGGATAGATTTTTAAATGTTCTCAAGGATAACTTCTTGTCACAATTAATAGAGGAGCCAACTAGGAGTAAAGCTATATTGGATTTAGTGCTATCAAACAATACAGATATAATATCAAACATAGAAGTCAAAGAACATTTGGGTAACAGTGATCATAACATGGTCACATTTGAAATCTCATTTCATATGCAGTGTCTTAAAGTTTTAACTAAGACTTAATTTCAAGAAAGCAAAATTCAACGATTTAAGGAAATCATTAAATAATATAAATTGGGACAATGTATTCTCTAATAAAAATACAGAGGATAAATGGATAATATTTAAAAATGTGTTAAATAAATATACATATAAAAAAATACCATATGGTTATAAAAATAAAAATCAAAAATCAAAGCCGTTATGGCTAAATAAAAATGTGTTAAGAGAAATTAGGAAAAAACATAGGGCATTTAAATTATTAAAAGAAAATAGTACAGACTCAACATACAATATTTATAAGGAATGTAACAAAGCATGCAAAAAAGCAATCAAATTAGCCAAAATGAAAAATGAAAAATTGACAAGGATTCTAAGTCTAACCCTAAAAGTATTTAAGTACATAAATAGCAAAAAATCTAAGAAGGATAATATAGGTACATTAAAATGCGTGGAGGGTAGCATGATAAATAATGACAGAGAAGGCTGAGGTACTAAACCAGTTTTTTTCTTCAGTATACACAAGAGAGGAACCATTGGATGATAATTTGGAACAAAATAGAACATGCCAGTCCATACCATTTTCTGGGTTATGTTTAGAGGATATCAGGAAAAAACTGGAAAATATTAAGGTAAATAAAACTCCAGGCCCAGATGGAATACGCCCAAGGGTGTTAAGGGAATTTAGCACTGTTATAGACAAATTTCTACTCTTAATTTTTCAAGACTCATTATCCTCAGGCATGGTACCCCAGAATTGGTGTAAAGCTGATGTGGTGCCACTCTTCAAAAAGGGAAGCAGGGATGATCCAGGAAGCTGTAGACCAGTTAATCTGACATCAATAGTGGGGAAGATATTTGAAGGGATTATAAGGGATTATATTGATGAGCATATTCGTGTAAACAAGATTATGAGTTCTAATCAGCATGGCTTTAGGAGAAATAGATCATGTCAAACTAATCTAATTAGATTCTACGAGGAAGTAAGTAAAAATATAGATAAAGGGGAATCAGTTGATGTGTGATGCACAAAATTAAGGGACTGGGAATATCTGAAAATGTTAGTTCTTGGATAAATAACTGGATAAAAGATAGGGAGCAACGAGTAGTAGTAAATGGATCATACTCAGATTGGACAAAGGTAATCAGTGGCGTCCCCCAGGGATCAGTACTGGGCCCTGTTCTTTTTATTATTTTTATAAATTACTTGGAGCAAGGATTAAATAGCGACATCTCTATTTTTGCAGATGATACTAAGTAAGGTCATTAGGTCAGAGCAGGACAAACTCTCATTACAAAGGGATTGCTAAAATTAGAAATATGGGCAAGTAAATGGAAAATGAGATTTAATATGGAAAAATGCAAGGTTCTACATTTTGGAAGTAAAAATAAGCAGGCAACGTATTTTTTAAATGGGACAAAACTTAGCCAAACACAGGAGGAAAGGGATTTGGGAGTAGTAATAGATAACAAGCTAAAGATGGGTGCACAATGCAGGGCAGCGGCTTCAAAGGCTAATAAGATACTAGCATGTATTAAAAGAGGCATTGATTAAAGGGAGGAAAGCATAATTCTGTAACTTTTTTAGAGATAAAGGGTTGGGGGGAGTAGATTTGTGAAAATATTGCCAGATTTTACCTGAATTGACGTTTTACATATAATATTCAGATATTGAGATTATTGATTCTGCAAAGAAGCAAAACCTGGAGTGGATTACTCACTAGGAAACCTAACAACAACTAGACAAACTAGTTGTAACTGAGAGTACAACAAAGTTATAAAGAGAGAGTAAATCCACTAGTGTCTAATAACACTATCACATCTACTGATATCATAAGGTTTTCCAAAAGAATAGTGTTGAAAAATTGGTTCCCATTCATTCATACATTATAGTTTATTAGGCTAAGGAACTCACACTCATACAAGTAGCAAAAGCTGTGAATTAAAACCACTTGAACTCTGTGATTAGCATAATAGCCTTAAAGTTAATATGTCACTATTAGATATCCTCAATCCAAAAGATTAAAGTTAACTAAGCCCTTACAATCCGAGGGCTGTTTTACTTTTACATATGCAATAAACGATATGAGGATATAGTATTAACTATTTGGTACATAATATGTCACAAGACATATTATGTACCAAATAGTTAATACTATATCCTCATATCGTTTATTGCATATGTAAAAGTAAAACAGCCCTCGGATTGTAAGGGCTTAGTTAACTTTAATCTTTTGGATTGAGGATATCTAATAGTGACATATTAACTTTAAGGCTATTATGCTAATCACAGAGTTCAAGTGGTTTTAATTCACAGCTTTTGCTACTTGTATGAGTGTGAGTTCCTTAGCCTAATAAACTATAATGTATGAATGAATGGGAACCAATTTTTCAACACTATTCTTTTGGAAAACCTTATGATATCAGTAGATGTGATAGTGTTATTAGACACTAGTGGATTTACTCTCTCTTTATAACTTTGTTGTACTCTCAGTTACAACTAGTTTGTCTAGTTGTTGTTATAATTCTGTAACTATATAAAGCCCTGGTAAAACCTCACCTTGAGTTTGGAGTGCAGTTCTGGGGACCAAACGCTAAAAGAGATATTGCAGAACTAGAAAAAGTTCAGAGAAGGGCCACAAAGCTAATAAGGGGATTGGAGAAATTAACCTATGAGGAGAGTCTAGCCAAACTGGGTCTGTTTTCTTTTAAAAAAGGCGCTTGAGAGGTGGCATGATTACTTTATATAAATATATTCAAGGCCCATATACAGAGATGGCAGAAGCTCTGTTTATTCCAAGAAAATTGTTTCTGACAAGAGGTCATAATTTAAGGTTGGAGGAAAGGAGATTTAATCTCCTGCAACGGAAACGTTTTTTTCACTGTAAGAGCAATACATTTGTGGAACTCATTACCAAAGGAGGTAGTGAATGCCAATACCATAGATACATTTAAAAATAGTCTGGATACATTTCTGTATATAAAAAAAATTCTTGGATATGATTGCTAGTATTAAATGGGTCACCTTTTAGTGGGGTTATTTAAGCTTAACTGGAGCTTTTTGTGTAGATTTTTATAGGTTGAACTCGATGGACTTCAGTCTTTTTTCAACCTTATCTACTATGTTACTAGGTTATGTTATAGTGGCGGCGACGTTGGGGGCGGCAGATTAGGGGGTTAATAAATGTAGGTAGGTGGCGGCGATGTTAGGGATTGGAGATTAGGGGTTAATAATATTTAACTAATGCTTGCGAGGCGGGAGTGCGGCGGTTTAGGGGTTAATATGTTTATTATAGTGGCGGCGACGTTGGGGGCAGCAGATTAGGGGTTAATAAGTATAGGTAGGTTGTGGTGACATTGGGGGCGGCAGATTAGGGGTTAATAAATATAATGTAGGTGTCGGCGATGTTGGGGGCAGCAGATTAGGGGTTCATAACTATAATGTAGGTGGCGGCGGTGTCCGGAGCGGCAGATTAGGGGTTCATAAGTATAATGCAGGTGTCAGTGATGGTAGGGGGTGGCAGATTAGGGTTAATAAGTGTAAGATTAGGGGTGTTTAGTCTCGGGGTTCATGTTAGGGTGTTAGGTGTAGACATACATTTTATTTCCCATAGGAATCAATGGGGCTGTGTTACTGAGTTTTACGCTGCTTTTATGCAGGTGTTAGACTTTTTCTCAGCCGGCTCTCCCCGTTGATTCTTATGGGGAAATCGTGCACGAGCAGGTACAACCAGCTCACCGCTGACTTAAGCAGCTCTGGTATTGGAGTGCGTTAAGGAGCACAATTTTGCTCTACGCTCACTTCTTGCCTTTTAATGCAGGGTTTGTAAAAACCCGTAATACCAGCGCGGCAGGTAAGTGAGCAGTGAGTGAAAACTGCAGGAAAAGCACCTGGCCCAGATGGCTTCACAACTAGGTTCTACAAAGCCTTCCATCCCCTTATTGCTCCCATCCTATGCAGGTTCTTCCAGGAGATAATCTCAGGACAAACTTTTAATCCAGAATTTCTGGAAGCGGTGATAATTACAATTTTAAAACCAGGTATACCTCCAGACCTCTGTAGCAGCTATCGCCCCATCTCATTGATCAATATTGACACAAAGATTTATGCAAAACTCCTAGCCAATAGAATCTCAAAGATTATCCCCCCCTGATAGGGAACGATCAAGTAGGATTTATTCCAAATAGAGAGGGTGTGGATGCGACCAGAAGAATACTGGATGTCCTCTATGAGGCTTCACAAAAGGGTACCCCTTTCCTGGCCCTGTCACCGGATACCGAAAAAGCATTCAACAGGGTCAGGTGGGATTATCTATGGGAAACCATGAGATCTTTCCAATTCCCTAGCACTTTTATCTCTGCAGTGAAAGCCCTATATAAACATCCCTTGGCCATAGTCAAAGGAGTTGGATTTCAGTCTACCAAATTTTCAGTGGCAAATGGCACCAGACAAGGTTGCCCTCTATCACCCCTCTTATTTGCACTTGCCATAGAACCTCTCGCCCAATCAATTAGACATGACTCCCATACTAGGGGCCTCACAGTAGGCTCCCACACTCACAAACTGTCTCTATATGCAGATGACATCACCTTGTTCCTAACGTCCCCCAGAGAATCCCTTCCTGCAGTATTTACTATTCTGAAGCAGTTTGGTAGGCTTAGCTTTTATAAGCTCAATATTTCTAAAACAGAAGCCCTTCCTATAAATATCCCTCCTACAGACCTCAACTTTCTACAGAAAAGCCACCACTTTCAGTGGCGAGAAGCCTCTCTTAAAATCTTAGGCATTTATCTTAGCCCAGATCCCTCTATAACAATAGCTCAGAACTACTGCGACCGCCTCCTGGAATTCAGGAGGATACTTGAGTCTTGGGAGTTCCGGGAGATTTCCTGGGCAGGGCGTATTTCGGTGGTTAAGATGTCCCTCCTCCCCAAGATCACATACCTTTTTAGATATTATATATTAGATATTCCTTACAATATTCCTAGGACTCTCCTTAAATTTCAGAGTCTGATCACCGCGTATGTTTGGAAGGATAGGAGACCCAGAACTTTGGGTCGTACTTTTGAAAAGCCGGTAACACAGGGAGGACTTGCCTTACCAAATGTAATCTCTTATTACAATGCTGCCAGGCTATCGCATGTTAAAAGATGGAATGATCCTGAAAGACAATTAAAGTGGTATGCTCTGGAGACTTCACTGTTACCCCCAGGGGTACGCTTGCCAGACCTCCTTTGGATTCCTATTCATCACAGACAGGACATTGACAGACAACACCCTATCTTCAAACACGCACTTCAATTTTGGGATCAGATAAGACATAACACAGTCATCTCTCCTCACCCATCTCCTATGCTTACTATTTCAGGGGCACTTTTTTTGTCTTCCAGACTCCCATCCAGACCTTTGGCCACAACTCCAATCACTTTGAGTGACAGACCTCTATGACAACGACATATGGCTCTCCCATCCAGCTATATGCACCAAACACCAACTTCCTCCTAGACTAGCCTTTGAAGGATTCCGTTTGAGCACACGCCTACGCACATGGGGTTATCCTAAATGATCACCCCGACCTCTGACTACCTGGGAAACAGCATGGCAGGGGGCGCACAACATCAAACATCTCCTTTCCTTTCACTATAGTCTCCTAACCAATTCACACTCCCCCTATAAAATACCACAACATCAGGCATGGGAGAGAGAAATCAGGTTTACCTCTGCTATAGATGAGTGGCAGGATAGAATTTTGACAACTAAAAAACTCCTTCACTGCGCCACCTTATGGGAACTCCATTATAAAATCCTAGTGCGCTGGCACCTTGTCCCAATCACACTACATAGGATTTTCCCGTCACAGTCTCCTGAATGTTGGAGAAACTGTGGAGCTATTGGTACAGCCCTTCACATATGGTGGACTTGCCCAGTGATCCAACCGTTATGGAGGAAAGTTTATGCACTCCTTCAATCATTTGGTCTCACTCCTCCCTTTACCCCAGAAGTATCCCTTTTACACATGCAGATTTCTAGCCTTACCCCACCCAATGAAGCCCTCACAATATATGTCCTCATGGCCATGAAACTTACTCTTGCAAGAGCTTGGAAAGAAGAGAGACCGCCTTCTCTCTCACAAATTATCTCCACTGTCCACTATATTGGACAAATGGAACAGTACTCGTATAGAGTCCTAGATAAGGTTGATACTTTTCAAGAGATCTGGTCCCCATGGCTCTTACAATTCCCGAATTGGGACAATAACCCCAAACCTCCTACTTAAATTTATCTCTTTTCACCTTTCCCTCCCCCCCTTTTTTTTTTTTCTCCCTTCCCCCTTCAGTAAATACTCTGTCGCTGTACACATTGCATATCCTTGGTTACACCAACCTAAATATCCCTAACAGTAGATATAACTACCACATACGCTTCTTATCTAAACTACCCATACAAAAGAGACTCTTATTTAGGCACTGTTTCTTCTTTATCTCATCTCCCCTCACGTGAACAGATCCATCTGCTCTCTTTATCTCATATCCAACAACATCATGTCTGCTCTATTTGTAAACACATGTATTTTAGCTCTTCTTGTTAGACAAATTATTATGTAACTCTGTCTGGTGCAGTTCTTGTTATTCTTATTGTTGTCTCAATAAAAATTTTATTTAAAAAAAAAAAATGCTCGTTAGCACCGAAACAGCTCAAAACGAAAAACTCATAATCTAGCCGATTGTTTTTTAAAAGTTAATTCATGCTGCAGGTTACTGTAATGAATTGTCTTTTTGAATAAAAAATGTTTGTACAAGTTTTTCATCATGTGGTCATCACAGTCTACAACAATGATGTGTATAATATAGGCCTTGTCAAATATTCCTCATCTTAATGGTGATTGTGTTTGTGCTTCATCTGTGACAGCTGACCAACAATCCATTCCTGAGGATCCTGCCATCTCTCAAGTGTTGGCCAAACCAGAAAGAGCTGGAAGAGAATGTAAGAAAATATCATATTAGGTTTTAACACTTGTATATTAATAATGATTTTGTAATACATATTTTATTTGGTGTTTTTATAGATGCAGGTCAGGGAACCCGGACATAACAGAGTCAGGCAGGGATATGTGATCTTTTCCTGCAACTATCTTTGCAAAATCTGGAGGAAGCACTGCAGTGATATTTTTAAACTAGTTTTAAATATTTTATAAATACTTGTTTTTATGCTGTTGAAAACGTTTTTATGGTTAGTCTTTTATTAAAAAAAAATTATATGTTCATAATAAAAAAAAAAATCTGATTAAATAGTGTACCAGTATTCCTTTAAGTATTATCTTCAAGGGACATGAAAAACAACATATATGTTGAATAGCATGCAATTTTGAGTAAATTACTAATATTTGAATATAATTTATTTATCTTTATTCTTTTCTTATCTTTTGATGAAGAGCATATGTACATATACTATGTAGCTGCTGATTAATGGCTGCACATAGATGACTCATGTAATTGGCTTGCACATGTTCATTGCTATTTATACAAAAAAAGGATATCTGAAGAATACTAAAAGTAAAAAGTATAATGAAATTTTATATATATATGAGTTTGAGTTCTGAACTAACATTATTTGAAATTTAAATATTAAATGAGTGATGCTTCACATAAACATGTTATATTTGCAATTTTTCTTGCTCTGAATAATAATATATTTACACTATATACCAATTGTAGTATAAATAAACCCAGAGATATGAAAGACAACATTGGTTTTAAAAAAAAATAAGAAAAGAGGAACATTTAAATATGTTTGAAAACAATTACAGAGATAACACACACACACATATATATATCTATATAAATACAGTATATATATATATATATATATATATAGTATATATATATATATATATATATATATATATATATATATATATATTTATATATATATGTATATACATACATATATATTATATACACAAGTATGTGCAAAGATATATGCACACATTCTAGCATTAGTGAGCCTTTAAAAAAATAAAGGAGATGAGATAAGCATATAATGATTTTTAGAAATACAAATACACCTTAATTTATATTAATTGTAGCTGTTTCAAGGACATTAACAGATGAAAAATAAATGATTTGCTTTATTGTATGTGCTTATTTATGGACAGGAATGAAATGGTATAAATAAAGTTGGAAAAAGAAGACAAAACTGTCTTCATTTGATGGACATTCAGGGTAGATCATTTGATAAATAAAGATATCCGAGGCTCAGGGGTTCCGGTGGGGGCGGAGCTAGCAGAGGACACGCTAGTACGGCGCTCTGAGAGAAAGAGCAATTCCACATCGAACCCAAGCGACTATATTCCTTGACCCGCAAGATACTGGGGTTTGGAATCACATACTGTCGCTGGGAGGCCTAATCCAAGCCTGGAGGCTCTGTCGGGTAGGGCTCAGCAGTGGGCCAGGAGAGCCAAACAACTATACTGCAACGTGGTCTGACGCGCAAGTCGCTCAATATGTGGGAGTGACGGCACGACTGATTCTGCCCTGTGGTGAGCTGCGGTGCCCAGAGACAGCAGGGGAGACTAGTGGAGCCCTCAGAGGACAAGTGGCAAGAAGCGTAAGGCTTTACGGTCAGACGGAGTGATCCCAATGTGAACTGGAAGGCACCGTCTGTGTGGGAGCCGCATCTGGAGATCTCCGGTGCACTTAAATTAAACCTCATTTCCTGCTACGAGGCCTGAAGCGCAGGCCACATAAGACGCCAGAGGGACACTGAGCGCACTCAGTGTAAGGAGGCACTGGATTTGAGCAGCTAGAAGCAGGCGACGATAAACTGCACAGACAGGCAGAATGGTCCCCGACTGACTACAAGGATACCTTCTTGAGGAGTTCATAGAAATGTGAGTCATACCCAGGGATTCCCTGGATCTTTCTATCTATTGCTTGACAGTAGGAGCTTGTAGGGGAGGATCAAATGTGACTGCTAATAATAAGAGAACTAACTACTGCTAACAAGCTTTGTCTCCTTATATTAATATTACAGTCACTAAGACTGTATTGTAAACCAACCAAATATAGGAAGCTTAATGTCCACACTAAAGGGAATAGGGTCCAGACACAGGCCCAGCTGGTGATAATTTTGGCGTTACAGGATAACTCTTGCTCTGCACCCAGTGACTGCTAATAATAAGAGGACTAACTGCCGCTAACAAGCTTTGCCTCCTTATACTAATATTACAGTGACTAAGACGGTATTGTAAATCAGCCAAACATAGGAAGCTTAACATCCCCACTGAAGGGAATAGGGTCCAGACACAGGCCAAGCTGATGATCATTTTGGTGTTACAGGATAACTCTTGCTTCGCAGTCAGGGTGTCTGTGTAAAGTTGGTACATGCTAGTGGCTATATGCTATATCAGTATCCGGAGTGAGCCTGGGAAAAGCCTGTGTGGGACTTTGCGCTACTGGGTGTATTATTGGGGTGAACGAGCATTCCAAAATCTGAGCTATGGCCTGGCCCCTTAATTGAGTTGCGTGTAGCACTAACTGGAACTTTTTGTCTTCCTATATTGGATTATAATCGCCTGATACAGACCTGACTAACTCTATTTGGCCCTGGGAAAGCTATAATTTTTTAATTGGGTTTGGTGACAAAAGGAGTTGGAGGAACTGAGAAAATCAAACCCTAAGGAACAGCTAGCTATAACCCGGTGGACACTGTACCTACTGTGACCAAGAGACTGAGCAACACCCAGAGAGGGGAGCAATTTAAATTAGTGGGACAGTCTTTGCTAAAAAATATAGGGAGATCTTATTTCATCTTCATTGTGCTGTGTCCTAGACAGAACCCCTGTAGATTTGATGTGCTTATAATTTTGTGCACAGGTACTTGCCGGGATATAAATGCAAGGGGTAACATGTGATGAATCCCATAAGATAATTGATTGGTGTCTATGTGTTCCTAAATACTTAGATATTCTATGAGGTGGGAGAGTCAGTGATAGGATAACTATGTAACACACGCCCTAAAATTTATGATTGTATGCTGTGACTCTTTAAACCTTAAGGCTCATAAGGTGCTGGGAGTGCAATTATAGCCTATAGTCCTATACCAAAGAAAATATATACTTGTGTCTTAGGAGGTATAAAACATAGCTTGTAGCTTTTTAGGATAATCTGGTAGAATTGTCAGACTGCCACATGTACCAGGATATTTGGTCCCTTGCCCTAAAATATTCTAAGAATATGTAGCCTAAGATATCTGTATAAGGGTCAGGGGTTTTTAACACCCTACCAAATTTGAACCCTCAGTGGCTTGGATCACTATTAGGATCATTGAGTCGAAAGTTAAGGTATTGTTTTACACACTAATAGACTTTGAGTAGCTAGGTAGTTCTAGTTATAGCTAGGATCAGATTGTAGGTGGTATCGTCTTTATCACATATTCACTTTTAGTCACTTTTTGTCCCCTTGTCTAATCAATAGACCAATTTTCTTTTTTTGTATGGTTTTCCTCCCCCTCTAGCCTCACTGTCCACACACTTCTCACTTCACACACTCACTTCCTTCCGTTTTTTTTTTTTTGTTGTTGTTTTTTTTTCTCCTCTCCTTCACATTTCACTTGCTTTGGTTAACACCCCTTATTATTATTTCCGGGAAAGTGTCTCACTGTCCCTCTCCCCCATGGACAAATATATGTCACACTCTAAAACTAACTCACCAGCGATGCCACCTAAGCAGAAGGACAAAAGGACTAAGCCTAGTGATCCAGAGGCTAGCAATGAATTAAATATAAGCAATATTGATACTACAGTGCTCTTGCACCAAATCTCTGAGCTGTTAATGCCACAATTTGAGGTCTTGAAGCAAGAAATAGTTAACCTTTCGGCAGAAGTTAAACAGATCTCACCTAGATTTCTCAAATTGGAAACTAGAGTTTCCGACATCGAAGATAAGGCGATTATTCAGGAACAGACAATCACTGCTCAAGACAAGCTGTTACACATATTACAATCTAGATTAGAAGATTTGGAGGACAGATCTCGCCGTAATAACCTTAGGGTTATTGGGCTCCCCGAAAGCGGAGAATACCTGGATCTGTTAAAATTTGCCTCTACCATACTCCCACAATTGGTGGGCAGCCACATAGAAAATCTGGTAATTCCGGTAGAAAGGGCGCATAGAGTAGGATCGGCACGTAACTCACCCGATGGGACACCTAAATCAAGACCCATAATAATAAAGTATCTAAATTTCCAAGATAAGTTTCATTTATTAAGACTCTATTGCAAGAACAATGGAATTATGATAGGCCAGAAGAGGCTCTTACTATTTCAAGACTTCTCGGCTGAGACACAAGCTAAACGGAGAGAAATGGCACTGTATTGCTCCAGACTGATCAAAGCTAATATGAAGGCTAGATTGCTTTACCCGGCTAAAATTGTACTGGAGAAAGATGGTGCCATGCTCACGTTTACCAAAGCAGAAGTAGTACAGGTTTTTTGTCAGAACAATGAGGTACAGTAATTACATAGGACAGCTAACATTGTTATGTCCAGCCAGTAGAGGAAATGTTAGCCCTGCTGTTGATAAAGTGTTTGAAATATGCTTTTTTCCTCTCCCTTCCTTTTCTGCATAAATTAAATCTCCTATCATGGAATATAGGGGGGATATCCTCACCAATTAAACATAAATTAATGATAAAACACCTTGGGTCCTATAAACCAGATCTAGCGTTTATCCAAGAGATGCATCTCTCCCCATTAGAAGCTGTAAAACTTCAAACTAAGTGGGTGGGGGAGGTAGTGTACACACCTTATAGTCAAAGAAAAAGAAGTCTGGCTATTCTTCTGAATAAACAGTTAGATTACCAGATACTATCATTAGACAATGACCTAGAAGGAAGGTATCAAATTTTAGAAATCCAAATCAATGAAAAATATTATGTATTTTGTAATCTCTACGGCCCAAACAAAACAGAAAGAGAATTTTGGGAAGTATTAAGTCTGAAACTATTTCAGTTTGTGGGGAAAAATATAATAGTAACTGGAGACTACAATATGACATTTTCATATACCTTAGATAGATTTAATAGTAAGACTAAGGATAAAAAGATCAGGGAAGCCAAGATACTTTGTAAGTTTTGTCAAAAGCTGGCTCTTAAAGATATCTGGCGAATGCAACATCCAGACCATAGGGAATACACGTGCGAATCAAGGTCATTTAGATCTCTTTCGAGAATAGATTTTTTTTTTAATATCCAATCAACTGATGAGGTCAGATATTAAAACAGACATTAAAGAAATTAAGTTATTTGACCACGCAATTATTTCACTGGAGATTCAGTATAAAGGGCCTATTCAGAGTAATAATTTACGGGAGGGGTTCCTCAATATCTCATTCACAATATAAAATTCAGATCATGGTTTCAAGGAAGATGGAGAGAGTTTTTTGAATTTAATAAAGATTATATAAATAAACCTGAAATCCTTTGGGAGACCTCAAAGGCAGTCCTGAGAGGTGAAATTAAAGCATACTTAATTAGGAATAAGGTGATAAGGAAACAGAGAGAGGAGCTGCTATCTAATGTACTTAAAAATACTTACACACGTTACATTCAAAACCCATCAATATTTAATTGGAATAAATATAAAAATGCCAGGCTGGAACGGGATCTTTTCTTTAAACAAACAATGATATTAGAAGATCTGAAGCAAAAAGCTTTCTTTGCAGGAAGTCAGGGAATTTCGGCTAAAATATTAGCCAAAATTACGAAAATAAGACAACAGAAAAACTTTATTTCAGTAATTAATTATCAGAATAAAAAGCACTTTAAGAGTACAGAAATAAGACAAGCCTTTCTAGACTATTTCCAAAAAGTGTATTCTGCGACTCCAATAGACATTGATAACAAAGAGAAGTTCTGGCGAAAGATTAAACCACAGATTTCAAGCCAAGATTTACAAATGCTCAATGAGCCAATTTCAATAAAAGAGATATCGGAGGCGATAACGAACCTTAAGTCAGGTAAAACACCAGGTCCCGACGCCCTCCCTGCGGAATTTTATAAACTTTTACGTGACCAGATCCTTCCTCTTCTTCATGTCTTATTTAATGAATACTTTATTGGTAACAAAACACAGTCCCCGCTGTTCGCAGCTTCAAATGTGGTCCTGATTTTGAAGTAGTGAAAGGACCCTGGATTGCCAACATCATACAGACCCATTTCCCATCTAAATCAGGACTAAAAATTGATGACTGCTATTATTTCAAATAGACTTAAGAGATGTCTAGATTACATTATACACCCAGACCAAGCGGGATTCATGAAAGGACGTAATCCAGTTAAAACTATACGTAAAGCCCAACTTGTTCTGGATTTCTTCGCAAATATAATATTTTAAAAAGCGCAGTCTAAACCTGATCTTGCAATTCTTACGGTTGATGTCGAAAAGGCATTTCGACTCGATCAGATGGGACCATCTTTTTAAATCTTTGGAAGGTTTTGGGATGACAGGCTATTTTTATCAATTTATACGGGGACTTTACAAAAGCCCATTGACAGCAATTATAGTTAATGGAGAAATATCGGATAGATTCCCCCTGGAAAGAGGGACACGACAGGGCTGTCCGTTATCCCCATTGTTATTCAACCTCTCCTTAGAACCGCTCACAATCTATTTGAGACAGGAACTGAAGGGGATTAGGATAGGTAGCCAAGAAATTGTATTCTCTGTTCGCGGACGACCTCCTATTATTTTTAAGTAATACTGCACAATCCATACCACAGGTTCTACATATAGTTAGGCTTTTTGGCTCTTTTTCGGGCTATAGGACTAACAATGATAAATCGGAATTATTATGGATATATAAACCACGTAAGAAAGTACCTCATCCTTTTCATGAAACTACGTGTCTACAGTATTTAGGTATAACCTTAAGTAGCGACCCTGATTCATGGTATGAATTGAATTTTCCCAAATGTATTGCAGATTTACAAGACAAGTTACAGACTTGGTCTAACCTGCCACTGAGTGTATCAGCTAGAATTATGCTTTTTAAGGCCATTATGTTTCCGAAATTACTGTATTTCCTTTAAAATTTCCCATTTTTATTATATAATAAGGATATTTCTCATTTACAGAGGATCTTTAATAATTTTATCTGGCGAGGGAAGAAACCACAAATAGCCTTCTCAACCTTAACACTTTCCAAAGCATGTGGAGGGTTTGCATGCCCAAATATTAGATTTTATAACTATGCTGTGTTGTTTAAGTTTGCGCTTGATTGGATTACTAAGAAAGAACAGGTTACCCTATATGAATTAGAGTCATTTATAATAATTCCATTCGACTTGAAAGCGGTATTACATACTCAAGTGGCAAAACTACCTTTCAATATAACCCAGTATGTCACTACGAGGGATATTGTGGGTGCTTGGCAAAAAAATTGTACAGGCACCCAAAAAAAAACTTTTGCAAGTCTGAATTTCTCCCCCTAACGGGTAACCCAAGTTTTCCCCAAGGTCTGAATGCGTCTGTTTTCTCGGCATGGGCTCAAGAGGAGCTATACTCTCTTGGCCAAATGTGCAAGGAGAACAAGTTGGTAATAAGAGCCTGTGATGATTTGAAAGGTAAATATAATTTACCAAAAACATCCTTTTACGCTTATCTGCAAGCCCGTCACTGGATAGGGAACTTAAGGACATAAACAGGGAATGAATTGGAGATGGGAGAAATAGGCAGAATAATTACATTATATCATGATGGGGTTAACAGAATTTAACAAATATATAAAGTATTGACCAACCTACAAGGGGAAATTCATATTAACAGGTTATTTGAGAAATGGAATAGGGTGATAACCTCGGTGGAAAGGGAGTGGATCAGTAAAAGTGTAAGCTTAGTATCTAAGGCTACAATTTCAGTTAGTTGGCAAAAATCCCATACCAAACTTTTGAATATCTCATATTTTTCTCCAGCTAGAGTTGCTAAATGGGCCCACGCCCTAGCGACAGGAGAATGCCCTAAAATGCAGACAAGTAATGGCAGACTTAATACATTGTGTATGGAATTGTCCTAAAGCTGCACAATTTTGGAACAAAGTTAACTTTTGGTGTAATAGGGTGTTGGGAATTCAGATTAAAATTACACAAATCGAGATACAAGAGGTCTAAAATTAACTACACATTTTTTAATGCAATGATATTAGTAGAGAGAAATGTGATATTCACCAATTGGAAAAGTAAGGGAAATCTTAAGTTTTCAGAATTTCAGAGAAAAGCTCAGAATCAGATAATATTGGAACAGTATAATATAAAAACCTTTAATAATAAACAATTGCATCAGTTCTTTACCAAATGGAAGCTGATGACCTTGTCCCTTCCTACAATTGCTCAGTTACAATTAGTTTCAGCCTTTAAGAATTCCGAATGGTTCAAACAACAGATACACATGGGAAAGTTTCCAAGGAATATGCTATCAGAACAGAGTAGGTAGTGGGGGGGGAGGTTTTCCTGTTTTTTTTCCTTTGGCCCCCCCCTTTTTCCCCTGCTTTCCCCCCCCCCCCTTTTTTTTTTTTTTCCTCTTCTTGTAGTCTGGAAGGGACGCTTTGATTGGCTAGCTAGTGATGGTTGAACTAGTCTAACCGCAGTTTGGAAATGATTCTAAGTGGGATATACCCATCTTTCAGTTTGAATTTTGTTGCGCAAAATTATCTCTGTACGAGTGAGGTGCCACCAAAACACAAAGTTGAATTACATAATCCTAAAACTTAGGCCCTCAGCTTAAACAGAATGTATTAGTATTCATATTGATGTTTATGTAAATACTGGGTTTCTTTTTTCTTTTTTTCCCCCCATTTTTGAAAAAAATAAATAAATAAATAAAGATATCCGGGACATCGATGCCTCTTCGCGCCGGACTTGATGCGCATGTATTTAACAGACCTGTTGATAAATAAGAGCACTAAATGTAAATTTGCGTCAGCAATGTCTGGCGAGCGTATTGACTGCAGCGAATGTGCTTAGATTGACGCTTTGATAAATCGGCCCCAATGTCTACAAACAAGACTTGTAACTTTTTTCCCCGACATCCTTATTAAATAATATTAATTTTAAACAATGGATAACAGGGAAATTAAGAGAATATTGTCATTTTAATAAAGCATATATAGAGAAGATAGAAATCTTCTGGGAGGTTCCTAAGGCATTTCTCAGAGGAGAAATTAAAGCATATCTAATTAAGGTGAAAAAGAAACTTAAGGATAGTGAATTGCAATTAGTAAACCAAGTCAGGAATTGCTTTAGAACATATATTAAAGGACCAGTAAATACAGCAGATTTGCAGAAACAACAAATGGCTGATAACAAGCCAATTCAGACATAGAGAAACTTTCTGGATTTGGAAATTGAGATGTCTTTCCCCAGAAGGTTTGGATGAGAATTTAGATTTAACTGCCTTTAATTAATATCTGTGTTTATATATATATTTTTTATTTTGTTTAGGAATTGGGTGTACATATATTATTATTTTGGAGCACATAGTTACACTAGTGTCTTTAATATATGGATTTGTTCCATTTATTTTATTAATTATTTTGAGTATTTAATTGTACTTTTTTCATATATATCTTCTTTATAGGTATGAATATTGTATTTGATTAATCTTTATCTAATTAATTTATTTTCCAATTATGGTTGAATTATTATATCACATATAGAATATCTGTATATCATTTTTGTAGAGATAAATTGTAATTGTTTATTATATAAATATTTTTTGTAATTTTATCATTGTAGTTCTATATAACTGCATATATTTTTTTCATCCACCAGGAGTCGCTGTTGCACTATACTTCACAGTACACAGTGATATCCCATTGCTCTGTTACACATGCTGTGTTTACTTGTGCAGATCACATGATTGTTGTTGTGACTCATCAGAATCATGTGACGGTGATGTCACAGTCCAGGATATACTGCAGACCTATAAGACATGGCTTTTTTTTTTTTTAATTAAAATTCAGATATATTGAGGTATGGCTATCTTTTTTTACTTATAATCTATTGCTGCTATTAATCTGTTCTCTTGAGATACGGATCACAGTTTAAATCAATTGTGGTTTTAGAGGTATATATCAAAATGGGATTTTCATAACAAGTTTTTCACACAGTACCAAAGTGGGGTTTTGGCAATATAACTATCTGCATTATAGTGGAGTCTGACATTATCAAAATAGTATATATATATATATATATATATATATTAATATAAACACACAGAAAAAGTCCAGCACTCACTCACAAGCTCTCAACTAAGATAAAAATCAGCAATGGAAGAATTAGTTACCGCATCTGGCCAAATGGGAAAAGCCCAGGTACCTCGTCAAGGTTTCTTCCAATAAACCTGGGTCCCTAAACAGCCACACAATGCAGGCTCACAAACAACTGTGAAAAAAAGCAACTGTGAAAAAATGGAGGGTGCACAGGCTTATGTAATTTCCCCAAACATATACAAAACATGGGGTGGGGTCAGCATTCTCAGGCCGGACCGGGTACACATCCTATGACCCTGCAACATGCACAGCCCTGGGTGCAAACCAGCACTCTCAGGAAGCTGCACTGTCACCACAGTCACAGGCAGTTAACCCCAGTCAGGCCTGGGTGCAAGGCCCAAACAGGGAAAATTACAAAAAAATATATATTTTAATATAAACACACAGAAAAAGTCCAGCACTCACTCACAAGCTCTCAACTAAGATAAAAAATCAGCAATGGAAGAATTAGTTACCGCATCTGGCCAAATGGGAAAAGCCCAGGTACCTCAGCAATGTCTGGCAAGCGTATTGACTGCAGCGAATGTGCTTAGATTGACGCTTTGATAAATCGGCCCCAATGTCTACAAACAAGACTTTTAACTTTTTTCCCCGACATCCTTATTAAATAATATTAATTTTAAACAATGGATAATAGTGAAATTAAGAGAATATTGTCATTTTAATAAAGCA
This sequence comes from Bombina bombina, assembly GCF_027579735.1. Lineage (NCBI taxonomy): Eukaryota > Metazoa > Chordata > Amphibia > Anura > Bombinatoridae > Bombina > Bombina bombina. The sequence goes on from NC_069508.1 coordinate 82,915,622, forward strand.
TATATAGAGAAGATAGAAATCTTCTGGGAGGTTCCTAAGGCATTTCTCAGAGGAGAAATTAAAGCATATCTAATTAAGGTGAAAAAGAAACTTAAGGATAGTGAATTGCAATTAGTAAACCAAGTCAGGAATTGTTTTGGAACATATATTAAAGGACCAGTAAATACAGCAGATTTGCAGAAACAACAAATGCCTGATAACAAGCCAATTCAGACATAGAGAAACTTTCTGGATTTGGAAATTGAGATGTCTTTCCCCAGAAGGTTTGGATGAGAATTTAGATTTAACTGCCTTTAATTAATATCTGTGTTTATATATATATATATATATATATATATATATTTTATTTTGTTTAGGAATTGGGTGTACATATATTATTATTTTGGAGCACATAGTTACACTAGTGTCTTTAATATATGGATTTGTTCCATATATTTTATTAATTATTTTGAGTATTTAATTGTACTTTTTTCATATATATCTTCTTTATAGGTATGAATATTGTATTTTATTAATCTTTATCTAATTAATTTATTTTCCAATTATGGTTGAATTATTATATCACATATAGAATATCTGTATATAATTTTTGTAGAGATAAATCGCAATTGTTTATTATATAAATATTTTTTGTAATTTTATCATTGTAGTTCTATATAACTGCATATATTTTTTTCATCCACCAGGAGTCGCTGTTGCACTATACTTCACAGTACACAGTGATATCCCATTGCTCTGTTGCACATGCTGTGTTTACTTGTGCAGATCACATGATTGTTGTTGTGACTCATCAGAATCATGTGACGGTGATGTCACAGTCCAGGATATACTGCAGACCTATAAGACATGGCTTTTTTTTTTTTATTAAAATTCAGATATATTGAGGTATGGCTATCTTTTTTACTTATAATCTATTGCTGCTATTAATCTGTTCTCTTGAGATACGGATCACAGTTTAAATCAATTGTGGTTTTAGAGGTATATATCAAAATGGGATTTTCATAACAAGTTTTTCACACAGTATCAAAGTGGGGTTTTGGCAATATAACTATCTGCATTATAGTGGAGTCTGACATTATCAAAATAGTATATATATATATATATATTTTAATATAAACACACAGAAAAAGTCCAGCACTCACTCACAAGCTCTCAACTAAGATAAAAATCAGCAATGGAAGAATTAGTTACCGCATCTGGCCAAATGGGAAAAGCCCAGGTACCTCGTCAAGGTTTCTTCCAATAAACCTGGGTCCCTAAACAGCCACACAATGCAGGCTCACAATCAAACAACTGTGAAAAAAGCAACTGTGAAAAAATGGAGGGTGCACAGGCTTATGTAATTTCCCCAAACATATACAAAACATGGGGTGGGGTCAGCACTCTCAGGCCGGACCGGGTACACATCCTATGACCCTGCAACATGCACAGCCCTGGGTGCAAACCAGCACTCTCAGGAAGCTGCACTGTCACCACAGTCACAGGCAGTTAACCCCAGTCAGGCCTGGGTGCAAGGCCCAAACAGGGAAAATTACAAAAAAATATATATTTTAATATAAACACACAGAAAAAGTCCAGCACTCACTCACAAGCTCTCAACTAAGATAAAAATCAGCAATGGAAGAATTAGTTACCGCATCTGGCCAAATGGGAAAAGCCCAGGTACCTCAGCAATGTCTGGCAAACGTATTGACTGCAGCGAATGTGCTTAGATTGACGCTTTGATAAATCGGCCCCAATGTCTACAAACAAGACTTTTAACTTTTTTCCCCGACATCCTTATTAAATAATATTCATTTTAAACAATGGATAACAGGGAAATTAAGAGAATATTGTCATTTTAATTAAGCATATATAGAGAAGATAGAAATCTTCTGGGAGGTTCCTAAGGCATTTCTCAGAGGAGAAATTAAAGCATATCTAATTAAGGTGAAAAAGAAACTTAAGGATAGTGAATTGCAATTAGTAAACCAAGTCAAGAATTGTTTTGGAACATATATTAAAGGACCAGTAAATACAGCAGATTTGCAGAAACAACAAGTGCCTGATAACAAGCCAATTCAGACATAGAGAAACTTTCTGGATTTGGAAATTGAGATGTCTTTCCCCAGAAGGTTTGGATGAGAATTTAGATTTAACTGCCTTTAATTAATATCTGTGTTTTTATATATATATATATATATATATATATATATATATATATATATATATATATATATATATATATATATATATATATATATATATATATATATATATTATTTTGTTTAGGAATTGGGTGTACATATATTATTATTTTGGAGCACATAGTTACACTAGTGTCTTTAATATATGGATTTGTTCCATATATTTTATTAATTATTTTGAGTATTTAATTGTACTTTTTTCATATATATCTTCTTTATAGGTATGAATATTGTATTTTATTAATCTTTATCTAATTAATTTATTTTCCAATTATGGTTGAATTATTATATCACATATAGAATATCTTTATATAATTTTTGTAGAGATAAATCGCAATTGTTTATTATATAAATATTTTTTGTAATTTTATCATTGTAGTTCTATATAACTGCATATATTTTTTTCATCCACCAGGAGTCGCTGTTGCACTATACTTCACAGTACACAGTGATATCCCATTGCTCTGTTACACATGCTGTGTTTACTTGTGCTGATCACATGATTGTTGTTGTGACTCATCAGAATCATGTGACGGTGATGTCACAGTCCAGGATATACTGCAGACCTATAAGACATGGTTTTTTTTTTTTTAAATTCAGATATATTGAGGTATGGCTATCTTTTTTACTTATAATCTATTGCTCGGATCACAGTTTAAATCAATTGTGGTTTTAGAGGTATATATCAAAATGGGATTTTCATAACAAGTTTTTCACACAGTACCAAAGTGGGGTTTTGGCAATATAACTATCTGCATTATAGTGGAGTCTGACATTATCAAAATAGTATATATATATATATATATATATATATATATATATATATATATATATATATATATATATATATATATATATATATAACAAGAGTGCAACAAGTGCTTTAGACTTGATAAAGGAAGGAACTCTTCCGAAAGCTTGTCAACTTATAAATGTATAGTTAGTCCAATAAAAAAAGTATCATTGCTCAATGCAATACTCTTGTTATTTTGATATCTAAATCTCTAGAGTAACATAGCTACTCCAATCAACGTATATATATATTACATAGCTGTTAGCCCATCACTCCTTCCACACTGGTGTAATCACAGCCCGGGTGCTGTCCTCGTGTAATAGTATATAAATGTCTAAATGTGGGAGGGCACTCACAGGACTTGAATTGAAACAAAGAACAGTATCATTTTTATTTTCAAGTTAATTTCACATTAATTGTAGATGTCGATGTTTTGACCCATTTATGGCCCTTCTTCAAAACAATATTTAATTATTGTAATGCAGCATGCATCACTCTCAAACGAACTCCCAATAGAGCAGCGATATCAATGATATCAAAGTGCACTATTTTGCACTTTGCAAAAAGGGCTGCTACTCTGAATATTCTGCACAAAGGGATTTCATCACCTGTGGGATTTTACCCTGAGTTACTATGCCATTGAAGCACCTTCTTGTTTTTCTTTTTTTTTAATGCAATAGCAGTTAGGGGTAGATTTATAATACCCCGGGCGGACATGATTTGCAATAGCATATTTTGTGAACTGCTTGTGCAATGCCGCTCACTGCAGATTTGTGGCCAATTGGCCGCTAGCAGGGGGTGTCAATCATTGATGTCTGCAGCCTCAGAGGCAGCAGACGAGTTAAGGAGCAGCGGGTCTTAAGACTGCTGCTTCTTAACTCCTGTTTCCAGCGAGCCTGAAGGCTTGTGCGGAAACAGGTGCATTAGGCACCATTCAGGGCATGTTAAATTGACATTTTAGGCTGAACTTCAAATGAGAAGTAGATTTTTTTCTGACAAATTTCAAAGTTATGTCTGTTTCCACCCCCATCCACCCCAATCACAAACGCATATACGTATATTCTGTGACTTCTTGCATATGCTCAGTAGGAAATAGTGACTCAAAAAGTGTAAATATAAAAAACTGTGCACATTTTGTTTATGGAAGTAAATTGGAAAGTTGTTTAAAATTGTGTGCTCTATCTGAATCACGAAAGTTTAATTTTGACTTTGGTGTCCCTTTAATAATCCATCTAAACCCACATGGAATATATACAATTTGACGAGAATAGAATGAAAGACATTCTTAAAACAGAAATTTACACAGGAAGAATTAAAAGCTAAGGCCTTTTTTTTTTTGGAAGACATCAGGCTAAATCAGGGTAATTTAAAGAAAAGTACTAATACTACTGAATCAATTAAATATAATGGAAAGAGACTTAATCGCTCAGAAGATATTATGAAAACTTTTTTTTGTATATTTTAAAGGAGTATATACAACAGGCACTTGTAACTTGCAGAATAAAATGAATATCCCTATGATCTTGGCAGAAGGTCTTCAGTATTTATGAATAAGAATTTTAACTGAACAGATTGCAAGCGCTATAAATATGTCTAAAATCAATAAGGCCCATTTTGCTCACAAAATTATGCCACCACATTTTACGGCTTCGGTGAAATCTTTAATTCTTAAAAAGGATAAAGATCCAGGGGCCTTAAGCTCATATAGGCCAATATCCATGCTAAATACTGATTATAAATTGCTTACATCCTTTATTGCAAAGAGATTAAAGGAGTATCTTGGCTCCATAATAGACAATAACCAGTTGGATTTTATGATGGGGAGAACCCAGTTAAAAATATCTGCAAGGTAACGATGGCTCTGGAAAAGGCTTTGGATTTTATTAGTTGGGACCATCTTTTAACTTTTTAAAATTATATTCATTCAATTAATAATAAGCCTGTTTCATATAACCTTGTCAACAGGGATTTGATAGCAAGTATAACACTGTCAAAATAGAAACAAGGAAAGCTGCCACTAATCACCATTATTTTTTAACATAGCAATCAAATCATTAGCAGTTTTACTCAGACAAGAATTACCAGGAATAAAATTGGGATTTGAGAAGCTGATTCTATCTTTATATGCTGATGATCTTCTTTTGTTGATAAGCAATTTGAGTCAGAGCATCTCCAACTTTTTATCTACCATAAAGGATTATAGCTTTTTCTCAGGATACAAAATTAATAAATAGAAATCTGAGGTGCTGTGGATCTATAAAAATAGCTGTATAATACATAATTTTAAAGAGGTAGAACAAATAAACTATTTATGTATATATATACATCATAATCCTAAACTGTGGTATGATTTAAATTTTGTTACATGTTTACTAATAGTAACCTGGAAATTTGAAAATGATCAATAACACTAACACTGTGTTACTTCTAGGGGGCGCAAAATACCATGTACAGGAAGAATATAATGTATCCTTATAATAAAAAATAATATAAAAATTGATGAAAAGATACTAATATTATATAACCTAAAATATACAGAAATGTATAGATAAAACAATTAATAATAATAAGGTATATGTTATATGTTATATATTAATACAATGCAATATAAATAAAAAGTCCTGAAAGTTCTTAGCTGTATATGGAACCTTCTTCAGCGATATCCCATAGAGGATCACACCCTATGTTTGACCATGGTAGTCCCATGTGATGTGAATAATCTGGAGATAACAATCGATGGAAGTAGTCTGCTGCTTTGTCAAGGTTGTCAGGATCTGGATACAAGTTTTCTCTGTGAAATAATCACAAAAAACAAAGGCGCCTCCTGGTGTAATACAGTTGGTGTAAGCAGATTATGTGATAATCAAAATGGTACTCACAAGTGGAGCAGCACCCAATTGTGCTAAATCAAACAGACTGGGATCTCACAGTGTCCCAGCTCACTGGCACAGCAAGGTAACAGGTTCCTCCAATGTCCTACCGGACCAAATAAGCTTAGACTCTCAAAGATAGGTTTATAAAAAACCACAATTTAATAACAAGATAATAATCACAGTGTCAATCATGTAACACTTGATATTAAAACACAATAAGCAACACGTTTCTCAGACTGCTGTCTGTTTCATCAGGCTTCTAATCATACAATGAGAGTACTGGCTTAAATACATACATATAACCAATCCCAATCCATTATCAGGTGACACACCCATCCAGGTGTGTAGGAACATAATTAATCTCATTGTTGAAAAGATTTACAAATAAAAACAACTCATATGGATATATTCTAATCCCTTCCCATAAATGCAGGTATATATACACATAACTTTAAAACCTAGCTCTAACAAATCTTGTGATCAGTGTCATATCACTACCATATTATATATTTCTAAATATAATCATATAGATCCGTTATGTATCTGATAGATGATATATTATATTTTCACTGGTAGTTTGTCACCTGTGTAAAAAAATATAAAGGATGCTGATCAAATTCATAACTTTTATATCGAAGCCATCCTTATATGTATCCTTCAGTGATTATTAATCTATTCAAAAGAACTTTTGAACAGAATACTGTTGTTGTGATATGATCGTATATTCAATGATGTTTGTATTATAAAAAAACATTATACCAATTGCTGCCTCTAATCTTAGCTCTTATCATATGATGTGTTATGGTACCTTTTTTCCTTTTCCGATGAGCATTATGTGGTTTGTGCTGAATTACGTTAGATTCTAAACGTTATCTACTTCCTTATACGTCACTCATTCAAGAGAGACGTTACACCTATCAGGGCTAAGGTTGTCCGATCCCTAGTACGTAGCATGATTTCTATACTTGGGTGGTTGCGTTGTTAAACTGAAACATACATGGATAGAGTCCACAACCTGAACCGGCATTTTAATACTATTTGTTGGCCACCTGTATCTTAACATTATTGTCTGCATACCTATGCGGTTAGTGATCTTTGATCATTAGGCTCTTATACTGTATGTATATAACTCAAATATATAAAACTTATATAGGTGTATTATAAATATGGTTAAAAGTGAATATATGTGCATATAATAATAATAATAATAATCATATGGTCAGTTGTAATCATTTAATACAACTAGTGCTAGTTTCCCTAGTGTGACAACTAAAATCTAAATAACTAGTAAATTATCAATATCTATTATAATATATATTACTACATACAATCTATATTTATAATATAATATGTGTAAAGAGATATAAGATATCCTATATAACTTTGTGTATATTTAATGTGTGAGTATAAAAACAGAATAATGAAATATATGTGATCTACTTAACTTGTGCACACATACATGCTTACATGCATACTAACTAGCATACTCAAATACATACTTACTGATCCACATTCCTAATAGACTGGCATAAACAAAAGCAAAATGGCCCATATAATAACTAAATGTGTATTAAATATGTGTGTGTAATATCTATGTGTGAAGGTCTATATGTACAACTCAGCTCATATACTCATACAAACATACATGCATACTTTTAAGCTAACTCTCATACATAATTACAAACCCACATTCAAAGAGAACTAGCCTATAACACATACTCTCATACACTGCCTTACAAACCCAAATATACTGACTAGCTCAATAACATAATATGATCAAATATACATAGATGCTCATACAAGGGCACATACATCCTTGATGTGAAATAAAGAAGGATGATATCAACCTACTATCCAAATGCTAGTGATATGTAATGAATAAACCTAACAAATATATATTGTACTAAAATATACTATAGTGGTGTTTATAGTAGACTAAGATATCTAATAATGTACTATATACATATAAGGGAATGTACCTGTCTTACTTTGCTGTTGTATGCAATAAAGATAATAATATGAGTAATATTCACAAGATGTACAATAAATCAAATCTAAATACATATTAAAATGCAGACATAACTATATTTTTATTGAGACCTGCTGGAAACAGTGTGTAGAATTTGTAAATCCAGTAGGTCTCTCTCTGACACAGGTTTTTAAATCTATTAATACCTTGTTTATAATGTATCCTTTCTAGTGGTGTTATCCGGAACTGGCACTTATTGCCAACATGACATTGGTTATGATGTCTAGATACATGATGTTTAGGACTTTTTTTGACTATATTTCTATAGTGTTCTCCCCATCTACTTCTAATATTTCTGATGGTTCTACCTAAATATTGGGCCCCACATCCACAAGTGAGTAGATATATTACATAGTTGGAACCACAGTCTAATCTTTCTCTAAGTTGATACATATATCCAGAAGTGGAAGAGGTGACACTAGTAGACCCATGGGTCACATATTTACACATATTACACCGTTTTTTTAGATGTGGCAAAAAAACGGTGTAATATGTGTAAATATGTGACCCATGGGTCTACTATTGTCACCTCTTCCACTTCTGGATATATGTATCAACTTAGAGAAAGATTAGACTGTGGTTCCAACTATGTAATATATCTACTCACTTGTGGATGTGGGGCCCAATATTTAGGTAGAACCATCAGAAATATTAGAAGTAGATGGGGAGAACACTATAGAAATATAGTCAAAAAAAGCCCTAAACATCATGTATCTAGACATTATAACCAATGTCATGTTGGCAATAAGTGCCAGTTCCGGATAACACCACTAGAAAGGATACATTATAAACAAGGTATTAATAGGTTTAAAAACCTGTGTCAGAGAGAGACCTACTGGATTTACAAATTCAACACACTGTTTCCAGCAAGTCTCAATGAAAATATAGATATGTCTGCATTTTAATATGTATTTAGATTTGATTTATTGTGCATCTTGTGAACATTAGTCATATCATTATTTTTATTGCATACAACAGCAAAGTAAGACAGGTACATTCCCTTACATGTATATAGTACATTATTAGATATCTTAGTCTACTATAAATGTCACTATAGTATATTTTAGTACAATATTTATATGGTACCTTATATTATATATATTTATATATATATATATATATATATATATATATATATATATATATATTTGTTAGGTTTATTCATTACATATCACTAGCATTTAGATAGTAGGTTGATATCATCCTTTATTTCACATCAAGGATGTATGTGCCCTTGTATGAGCATCTATGTATATTTGATCATATTATGTTATTGAGCTAGTCAGTATATATGGGTTTGTAAGGCAGTGTATGAGAGTATGTGTTATAGGCTAGTTCTCTTTGAATGTGGGTTTGTAATTATGTATGAGAGTTAGCTTAAAAGTATGTATGTATGTGGATCAGTAAGTATGTATTTGAGTATGCTAGTTAGTATGCATGTAAATATATGTGATCATACATGTGTGCACAAGCTAAGTAGATCACATATATTTCATTATTCTGTTTTTATACTCACACATTAAATATACACAAAGTTATATAGGATATATTATATCTCTTTACACATATTATAAATATAGATTGTAAGTAGTAATATATATTATAATAGATATTGATGGGGGCGGAGCTAGCCTAGGCAGAACATGGACGTGTTTTCTAATAGCTCCAGATTGTACTCTTGAAATATTAGCCTTATAAGGGATCTCTACAAGAATAATAGCTGACACTCTACCCATAAACGATTGGGACCCTGAGGTTTTATTAATTACGTGAATTTGACAGTCTAGATCTATGATAGACATGATACAGCACTCCTGCATGAAGCTGTTTTGATTGCACATGGAGCAGCCATTACGGGCCTACAGTTACCTTTTCTCCTTCAACAGAAACCTACTTTACAAACTATAGGAGAGTCCAGGCGCACCTTTGAGTATACTGCCTTTTTACCTCCTTTCAGATATCTACACATTACCGTATACTCCTCTGCCACCTTTATACCAATATGGTGGACCTGGAAGCATGGGAAGGGAACCTTTTGCAGTGCATGGAGTCGCATTACACTGACTTAAAGCAAGACTTGATGGCACTGATGGAACTTGCTATACGATTGCCGCAAACCACACTAGCAATGCCACAGCACGGAGGGCTCGAAACAACTCCTGCTTATAGTAACACCTACTATGCCAGTGAAGGTGATGGGACTAAGGATCATACGATCCCAAGTGAAAGCTGGTTACTGCGACTTAATCATGGTCCCCAACATGTGCTAGCTCGTTATGGAGAGTGTGAGACCACCCTATCTACAACTCTTCCCGGTCCTGTGGACTCTCCCACCCGCTCATCTACAGCCACAACCTCATGTGAGGACACCATCAGATCGACCGAGTGCACCTTTGAGGGCAGAGCTGACTCCTTACAGGCTTGGTGGCGGGACTTAGCGCTGTATGAGAGCAACATCGCGGCTGATACCCCTTTCTGCATGGCGATGCAGCTTTATCTGTCACTCAGGCTTCCGCAACCTTACCATCCAGACCTGCCTGAACCTGGATACGAAGATCGGTCCCAGGAATATACCTCCAAGTGCGACAGCTCCCTAGGCACAACAACGTTCTTGCTCCTTGGTGAGAAAGACACGCTACTCTTTGAGGATCCTTCTTGCTCTGCCAGGGACATACTGACACAGAAACTGGTGAAGAGACAGATTCGCTATGGTGTCGGTTAACACCAATATATATTCCTCTGCCCTAACCCGGTCATGTAACTGTGTTAAAAGGTTTCAGGTTTAGATCTTATTTCACACTGATTTGTTTCTGTCACAGTGCAGGATGTTATTACGTTTAGCATACTTTGATCTCATGATGGTTTATTGTTCACTATTTAGGTTTCTCTATTGTCCATGAATCTGCTATATTTTTTCTTTTCTGTAATTCCCCCATACCCTAAGCTCTACAACCATATTGCAGGATACCTACCAATATCAATATGTATAATCTGCTACAGAGGGAGGAGTGGAGAGAACCCTAGCAGCCGTTTACTTGGGAAAATTGTACTATGTACCACACTTGTATTTAGCATTTAGCTATCCAAAGGAATATCTAATGTTTTCTGGCAGCATGAAAGACCAGTTTTCTTTGTTTTGTTTTTTTTTTTGTTTTTTTCTTTAAGTACAGGAGACTATCCCTAGAGTGTAGAGTGTATGTAGCGTAGTATGATGTCATATTCTGCATTTCTTACTCAGCCCTAGAAGATTGAGCATTAGATATAGTATATTTGCCTTATTACACCCTACTTAGGTTCTCCTGTGTCAAGTAGTTCACTGTTAAGTTTCTACACTGGTATTATAGTAGCTATAGACAAGGGATAATTGTGATTTACAACCAAACTAGTTAGTTCTTATGGCAGTGTATTATTATGACGAGGGTACGTTAACATCAACTTATCTAGTGTTCTGTTCTTATTATCTGCTTATTGGTTTTTATTTACACCTATTTGCACTGTGTATGGGATTATGTCAGCACATGAGGACTCCTAGCCCATTTCACTCACCACCCCCTCTCAAGGTCTGAACTAGAGCGGATCTCGCTCACCCTCATTATACATCTGATGCTATACGCTATTACTACAAATATTTCATAGGCTACTGTACTTCTCGATTGATATGATATTATTCACATATTTGTCATCTACATTTAGAACTAATATGCACTGTTTTCAGCATGCTATGTTATATTATTTCAATATGATGACATTTGTACCTTATAGGGCGCCTATATCTTTAGCTATTGAATATTACATTATCCCAAGGCCCAAGCATTGTACGGTTCATAAATATTAACCCTTTAATTATTGTAATGCTATGGTAATTGGTGGTGTAAATTACATAGACTAGTCAATATCATGTCATCTATGGTCTAACAAAGACAGTCTGTCTTACTTTTCAATGGTTATGTTATTTCTATTTATGACTCCCATTTTTATATACCAAAGCTACCCGTGGGGAATACATTACAAGCCTTACTCCACTTATGTTTCTAGACACTTGTATTCCCTAGGCTGAATGTCTCATCAGGACAAATCACCTGTTTCTTTTGGGCCCCTCTCCTCCCTTTCCCGCCGGTACTGGTTGCCTGCGGGTCATACCCCCTTTCCTTTTACCCACAGCGCCCATAACTGGCATTTCCCCAGGAGAGGGGCTCATCCTAAAGTCCTCTGTATCCCATTTATATTAATACCCTCCCTTATAAATATCTTTGTCAGGAATTATCCCCCCTCATTTTATACACAAAAGTCTAGATTTAGGACTAATTTGTATTATGCAAACTCCAGTATGTCAGATTATTTCCATTTTCTATATACCAGAATAGTGAGGATATTGGTGTGCCATATAGTCCCCAGCTCCGAACATTTTATTTCTTTGTTTTTTCTTTATTATAATACCTTGAGGGTTAAGCACAATACTACGCATAACAGCTATCCTCCTCAATTGTCTCCTGCTCCATAATTTTAATTTCAACTAGCTCCGCCCCCCCTCCCCCTGTCTCTTTCAGAGAGGCTCTTGCCCGCTGAAATTCCCTCCCCCAAAAAATAAAAAAATTTGGTCCAAAAGTGACCATCTCCAATGCCAATTTCCTCTCAGTGTCCATAAGCTTTGTTGGGTTCAAAAGTAACCCTCCTTTTTAATAGAGGAATCCATTACAGACAATAACATAAAATAGAGGTTCAAGATGACTACCTATACAGATTCAATGTAAAACTTTTGCCTTATTCAATATATATCTGTTTGTTATATAATGTGTCATTTATATTCTATGGTATTTAATTTATGTTGTATTACCTCCATAACCTCAATAAAAAAAAAAAATATTAAAAAAAAAAATAAAAAAAAAAAAATAATAGATATTGATAATTTACTAGTTATTTAGATTTTAGTTGTCACACTAGGGAGACTAGCACTAGTTGTATTAAATGATTACAACTGACCATATGATTATTATTATTATTATTATTATATGCACATATATTCACTTTTAACCATATTTATAATACACCTATATAAGTTTAATATTTTTGAGTTATATACATATAAGAGCCTAATGATCAAAGATCACTAACCGCATAAGTATGCAGACAATAATGTTAAGATACAGGTGGCCACCAAATAGTATTAAAATGCCGGTTCAGGTTGTGGACTCTACCCATGTATGTTTCAGTTTAACAACGCAACCACCCAAGTATAGAAATCATGCTACGTACTAGGGATCGGAAAACCTTAGCCCTGATAGGTGTAACGACTCTCTTGAATGAGTGACGTATAAGGAAGTAGATAACGTTTAGAATCTAATGTAATTCAGCACAAACCACATAATGCTCATCGGAAAAGGAAAAAAGGTACCATAACACATCATATGATAAGAGCTAAGATTAGAGGCAGCAATTGGTATAATGTTTTTTATAATACAAACATAATTGAATATACGATCATATCACAACAACAGTATTCTGTTCAAAGGTTCTTTTGAATAGATTAATAATCACTGAAGGATACATATAAGGATGGCTTCAATATAAAAGTTATGAATTTGATCAGCATCCTTTATATTTTTTGACACAGGTGACAAACTACCAGTGAAAATATAATATATCATCTATCAGATACATAACGGATCTATATGATTATATTTAGAAATATATAATATGGTAGTGATATGACACTGATCACAAGATTTGTTAGATCTAGGTTTTAAAGTTATGTAACATAGTAGATGAGGTTTAAAAAAGACCGAAGTCCATCGAGTTCAACCTATACAAATCTAAAATATATACAAAAAGCTCCAGTTAAGGTTAAATAATCCAACTAAAAGGTGACCCATTTAATACTAGCAATCATATCCATGAATTTTGTTTATAGACAGAAATGTATCCAAATAATTTTTAAATGTATCTAGGGTATTGGCATTCACTACCTCCTTTGGTAATGAGTTCCAAAATATTATTGCTCTTACAGTGAAAAACATTTCCGTTGCAGGAGATTAAATCTCCTTTCCTCCAACCTTAAATTGTGACCTCTGGTCACAAACAATTTTCTTGGAATAAACAGCGCTTCTGCCATCTCTGTATATGGGCCTTGAATTTATTTATATAAAGTAATCATGTTACCTCTTAAGCGCCTTTTTTCTAAAGAAACAGACCCAGTTTGGCTAACCTCTCCTCATATGTTATATTCTCCAATCCCCTTATTAGCTTTGTGGCCCTTCTCTAAACTTTTTCTAGTTCTGCAATATCTTTTTTTGCGATTGGTCCCCAGAACTGCACTCCATACTCAAGGTGAGGTCTTACCAGGGCTTTATATAGTGACAGAATAATGCGTTCCTCCCTTGAGTCAATGCCTCTTTTAATACATGCTAGTATCTTATTAGCCTTTGAAGCTGCTGCCCTGCATTGTGCACCCATCTTTAGCTTGTTATCTATTACTACTCCCAAATCCCTTTCCTCCTGTGTTTGGCTTAGTTTTGTCCCATTTAAATTATATGTTGCCTGCATATTTTTACTTCCAAAAAGTAGAACCTTGCATTTTCCCGTATTAAATCTCATTTTCCATTTACCTGCCCATACTTCTAATTTTTGCAGGTCCCTTTGTAACGAAAGTTCATCAAGAGAGATTACACCTGACCTAATGACCTTACTTAATTTAGTATCATCTGCAAAAATAGAGATGTCGCTATTTAATCCTAGCTCCAAGTCATTTATAAAAATATTAAAAAGAATAGGGCCCAGAACTGATCCCTGGGGTACTCCACTGATTACCTTTGTCCAATCTGAGTATGATCCATTTACTACTACTCATTGCTCCCTATCTTTAAATTCAGTTATTTATCCACAAACTAACATTTTCAGCTATTCCTAGTCCCTTAATTTTGTGCATTAATCTCTCATGTGGCACTGTATCAAACGCCTTTGCAAAATCTAAGTATATCACATCAACTGATTCCCCTTTATCTATATTTTTACTTACTTCCTCATAGAATCTAATTAGATTAGTTTGACATGATCTATTTCTCATAAAACCATGCTGATTAGAACTCAATCTTGTTTACACGAATATGTTCATCAATATAATCCTTTATAATCCCTTCAAGTATCTTCCCCACTATTGATGTCAGACTAACTATAGTCTATAGCTTCCTGGATCATCCCTACTTCCCTTTTTGAAGAGTGGCACCACATCAGCTGTATGCCAATCATTGGGTACCATGCCTGAGGATAATGAGTCTTGAAAAATTAAGAGTAGAGGTTTGTCTATAACAGTGCTAAGTTCCCTCAACACCCTTGGGTGTATTCCATCTGGGCCTGGAGTTTTATTTACCTTAATATTATCCAATTTGTTCCTGATATCCTCTATACATAACCCAATTAATGGTATGGGCTGGCATGTTCTATTTTGTTCCAAAGTATCATCCAATGGTTCCTCTCTTGTGTATACTGAAGAAAAAAACTGGTTTAGTATCTCAGCCTTCTCCCTGTCACTGTTAATCATGCTACCCTCCCCGCATTTTAATGTACCTATATTGTCTTTCTTAGATTTTTTGCTATTTATGTACTTAAATAATCTTTTAGGGTTAGATTTAGAATCCTTTGCAGTTAATTTTTCATTTTCAGTTTTGGCTAATTTGATTGCTTTTTTGCATGCTTTGTTACATTCCTAATAACTATGGAATTTTGAGTCTGTACTATTTCCTTTGAATAATTTAAATGCCCAATGTTTTTTCCTAATTTCTCTTAACACATTTATATTCAGCCACATTGGCTTGGATTTTTTATTTTTATTTTTATAACCATATGGTATTTGTTGATATGTATATTTATTTAACAAAGTTTTAAATGTTATCCATTTATCCTCTGTATTTTTATTAGAGAATACTTTGTCCCAATTTATGTTATTTAATGATTTCCTTAAATCGTTGAATTTTGCTTTCTTAATATTAAAAGTCTTGGTTAAACCTTTAAGACACTGCTTATGAAAAGAAATTTCAAATGTGACCATGTTATGATCACTGTTACCCATATGTTCTTTGACTTCTATGTTTGATATTATATCTGTATTATTTGATAGCACTAAATCCAATATAGTGTTACTCCTAGTTGGCTCCTCTATTAATTGTGACAAGAAGTTATCCCTAAGAACATTTATAAATCTATCCCCCTTAGCTGAAATATCTTCCCTTATTGTAGGTTTAAGGTTAGGTTTAATATACATGCAGATTCCTCCACCCCTTTTATGATTTCTGTACCTTCTAAATAAAGTATACCCCTCTAAGTTAACTGCCCAGTCATGTGAATCATCCCACAAAGTTTCAGTTATACTGATAACATCATAGTCCTCTTCTGCAACTAAGAGCGTCAGCTCCCTCATTTTACCCGTCATGCTTCTTGCATTTGTTGTCATACATTTAATTTTCATGTGCTTTCTGCTGCTACTTGGTGTGCTTTCCTCCATACTTTCTAATGTGACATTTCTTTAAGTCATCTCTTCCTTAAAATATCAAAGGACTGACAGATTCACAGACTGATCTCTCTATTCTATTGTGTTCTAACTGACCCTTCCCCCCTATGCCTAGTTTAAAAGATTCTCTAAACTTGCTACCATCCTTTCCCCAACACACCTGCACCCATGTCATTTAGATGCAATCCATCCTTACAGTACAAATTATACCCAAGTGAAAAGTCAGCCCAGTGCTCTAAAAAGTCAAACCCCTCATTTTTACACCATGTTTTTAACCATGAATTAACAGACCTTAGCTCCTTCTGCCTTACTGAATTAGCACACTGGCACTGGTAATATCTCAGAAAATATTACTTTGGAGGTCCTTGCTTTAAGCTTGCTACCTAACTCCCTAAAGTCATTTTTTAGGACTCTCCATCTCCCGCTGATTCCTTCATTAGTACCAATATGTACCATGACTGCAGGATCAGACCCACATCCCTCTAACAATCTATCAATACGTTCCACAATATGCCTAACACGAGCCCCTGGAAGACAGCAAACTGTTCTATTTAAAGGGTCTGGATGACAAATTACCCTATCAACCTTCCTAATAATAGAGTCTCCTACCACCAACATCTGTCTCAGGCCCTGACTTGTATGCCCCTCTTCCATGACTGAAGGACTGTTAACTATAGTATGCCCCTCTACCATGTCTGAAGGACTGCCCACCATAGTATGCTGCTCTTCAACAACTAAAGGACTGTTCACTATACTAGGCAACACAGCCCTCTCTGAAACTGCCACCCCTGAACTGATATCCCCAACATTTTCACTTAATCTGGCAAATCAGCTCAGAACTGGCCTGTCTCTTCCGCTTACCTTTACCTCACCCTCTAACTGTGACCCAGCTACATCCTGGAGTCTCCTCATCTGAATCCTCCCACTCCCACTGCTAGAACCATTAACAATTAGCTCAGTCCTATCAATTTCCCTTTCAAGTGTCTGAATTTCATGCAGTGTTGCAATTTGTTCCTCCAGAACTCCAATATGAGTTTCTAAAGAGACAATATGCTCATATTTACAACAAACATATAATCCCTGAAGTGGCTGCTCCAGTGATGCAAACATATGGCAATCTGTACACTGAATAAGATTCTCACACATTCTTGCTAAAATATTTACTTAAAAGTATAATATAATTATATTTCCCCTTGGTTACCCCAAACCCTTGTTTGCCTAACTACCTTGGTTAACTAACTATTATACTTAAACAGAAAATCTTACTTTAACAGAGAATAAATACAGCAGACCCACTTAGAGCAAGATCAACAGAGTTACTGTGCTAAATTTATAGGCTTGCAAGGCCCAAACAGCTGAAAAAAGTTTGACCCTTAATTACCCACACAGGAAACAAGAAAAAGAAAAATGGATAGATACAAACCAACAAGCAGTTATTTGGTTTTATAAAATGCAACCCTTGCAAATCAAAATATTTATAAATTAGCTTGGTTAGCTAACTATTATACTTAAACAGAAAATCTTACTTTAACAGAGAATAAATACAGCAGACCCACTTAGAGCAAGCTCAACAGAGTTACTGTGCTAAATTTAGAGGCTTGCAAGGCCCAAACAGCTGAAAAAGTCCCACCCCTAATTACCCACACAGGAAACAAGAGAAAAAAAATAAAGAAAAAAAATGGATAGATACAAACCAACAAACAGTTATTTGGTTTTATAAAATGCAACCCTTGCAAATCAAAATATTAATAAATTAGCTTGGTTAGCTAACTATTATACTTAAATAGAAAATCTTACTTTAACAGAGAATAAATACAGCAGACCCACTAAGAACAAGCTCAACAGAGTTACTGTGTTAAATGTATAGGCTTGCAAGGCCCAAACAGCTGAAAAAAGTCCCACCCCTAATTACCCACACAGGAAACAAGAAAAAAAATGGATAGATGCAAACCAACAAACAGTTATTTGGTTTTATAAAATGCAACCCTTGCAAATCAAAATATTTATAAATTAGCTTGGTTAGCTAACTATTATACTTAAACAGAAAATCTTACTTTAACAGAGAATAAATACAGCAGACCCACTTAGAACAAGCTCAGCAGAGTTACTGTGCTAAATTTATAGGCTTGCAAGGCCCAAACAGCTGAAAAAATCCCACCCCTAATTACCCACACAGGAAACAAGAACATTTTTTTTTTTAAAAAATGGATAGATACAAACCAACAGTTATTTGGTTTTATAAAATGCAACCCTTGCAAATCAAAATATTTATACATTAGCTTGGTTAGCTATCTAACAGAGTTACTGTGCTAAGATTTTCTGTTTATAAGTAAACAGAAAATCTTACTTTAACAGAGAATAAATACAGCAGACCCACTTAGAGCAAGCTCAACTAGGGTTAAAATACAGAAAATACAGAACACTTATAAGTTACACATGCTGCAGGGTGTTCATGGAGGAATATGAATAGTGCTGTCCAGAAACACAATACATGTTCCTCCTCCCTACACACCCTGCAACATGTGAAACTCATAAGTGTCCAGGAAAACATGACTGAAGTGGCAACCCTAAGCTCAACAGAGTTACTGTGCTAAATTTATAGGCTTGCAAGGCCCAAACAGCTGAAAAAAGTCCCACCCCTAATTACCCACACAAGAAAAAAAATGGATAGATACAAACCAACAAACAGTTATTTGGCTTTATAAAATGCAACCCTTGCAAATCAAAATATTTATAAATTAGCTTGGTTAGCTTACATTATACTTAAACAGAAAATCTTACTTTAACAGAGAATAAATACAGCAGACCCACTTAGAACAAGCTCAACGCAGTTACTGTGCTAAATTTATAGGCTTGCAAGGCCCAAACATCTGAAAAAAAGTCCCACCCTTAATTACCCACACAGAAATCAAGAAAAAAAATGGATAGATACAAACCAACAAACAGTTATTTGGTTTTATAAAATGCAACCCTTGCCAATCAAAATATTTATAAATTAGCTTGGTTAGCTAACTATTATACTTAAACAGAAAATCTTACTTTAACAGAGAATAAATACAGCAGACCCACTTAGAACAAGCTCAACAGAGTTACTGTGCTAAATTTAGAAGCTTGCAAGGCCCAAACAGCTGAAAAAAGTCCCACCCCTAATTACCCACACAGGAAACAAGAAAAAAAAATGGATAGATACAAACCAACAAACAGTTATTTGGCTTTATAAAATGCAACCCTTGCAAATAAAAATATTTATAAATTAGCTTGGTTAGCTAACTATTATACTTAAACAGAAAATCTTACTTTAACAGAGAATAAATACAGCAGACCCACTTAGAACAAGCTCAACAGAGTTACTGTGCTAAATTTATAGGCTTGCAAGGCCCAAACAGCTGAAAAAAGTCCCACCCCTAATTACCCACACAGGAAACAAGAAAAAAAAATGGATAGATGCAAACCAACAAACAGTTATTTGGTTTTATAAAATGCAACCCTTGCAAATCAAAATATTTATAAATTAGCTTGGTTAGCTAACTATTATACTTAAACAGAAAATCTTACTTTAACAGAGAATAAATACAGCAGACCCACTTAGAGCAACATCAACAGAGTTACTGTGCTAAATTTATAGGCTTGCAAGGCCCAAACAGCTGAAAAAAGTCCCACCCCTAATTACCCACACAAGAAACAAGAAAAAAAATTTAAAAAATGGATAGATACAAACCAACAAACAGTTATTTGGTTTTATAAAATGCAACCCTTGCAAATCAAAATATTAATAAATTAGCTTGGTTAGCTAACTATTATACTTAAATAGAAAATCTTACTTTAACAGAGAATAAATACAGCAGACCCACTAAGAACAAGCTCAACAGAGTTACTGTGTTAAATGTATAGGCTTGCAAGGCCCAAACAGCTAAAAAAAAGTCCCACCCCTAATTACCCACACAGGAAACAAGAAAAAAAAATGGATAGATGCAAACCAACAAACAGTTATTTGGTTTTATAAAATGCAACCCTTGCAAATCAAAATATTTATAAATTAGCTTGGTTAGCTAACTATTATACTTAAACAGAAAATCTTACTTTAACAGAGAATAAATACAGCAGACCCCCCACTTAGAACAAGTTCAGCAGAGTTACTGTGCTAAATTTATAGGCTTGCAAGGCCCAAACAGCTGAAAAAAGTCCCACCCCTAATTACCCACACAGGAAACAAGAAACATTTTTTTTTTAAAAAATGGATAGATACAAACCAACAAACAGTTATTTGGTTTTATAAAATGCAACCCTTGCAAATCAAAATATTTATAAATTAGCTTGGTTAGCTATCTAACAGAGTTACTGTGCTAAGATTTTCTGTTTATAAGTAAAGAGAAAATCTTACTTTAACAGAGAATAAATACAGCAGAACCACTTAGAGCAAGCTCAACTAGGGTTAAAATACAGAAAATACAGAACACTTATAAGGTACACATGCTTCAGGGTGTGCAGGGAGGAATATGAATAGTGCTGTCCAGAAACATAATACATGTTCCTCCTCCCTACACACCCTGCAACATGTGTAACTCATAAGTGTCCAGGAAAACATGGCTGAGGTGGCAACCCTAAGCTCAACAGAGTTACTGTGCTAAATTTATAGGCTTGCAAGGCCCAAACAGATGAAAAAAGTCCCACCCCTAATTACCCACACAAGAAACAAGAAAAAAATGGATAGATACAAACCAACAAACAGTTATTTGGCTTTATAAAATGCAACCCTTGCAAATCAAAATATTTATAAATTAGCTTGATTAGCTAACATTATACTTAAACAGAAAATCTTACTTTAACAGAGAATTAATACAGCAGACCCACTTATAGCAAGCTCAACAGAGTTACTGTGCTACATTTATAGGCTTGCTAGGCCCAAACAGCTGAAAAAAGTCCCACCCCTAATTACCCACACAGGAAACAAGAAAAAAAAATGGATAGATACAAACCAACAAACAGTTATTTGGCTTTATAAAATGCAACCCTTGCAAATCAAAATATTTATAAATCAGCTTGGTTAGCTAACTATTATACTTAAACAGAAAATCTTACTTTAACAGAGAATAAATACAGCAGACCCACTTAGAACAAGCTCAGCAGAGTTACTGTGCTAAATTTATAGGCTTGCAAGGCCCAAACAGCTGAAAAAAGTCCCACCCCTAATTACCCACACAGGAAACAAGAACATTTTTTTTTTTTTAAATGATAGATACAAACCAACAGTTATTTGGTTTTATAAAATGCAACCCTTGCAAATCAAAATATTTATAAATTAGCTTGGTTAGCTATCTAACAGAGTTACTGTGCTAAGATTTTCTGTTTATAAGTAAACAGAAAATCTTACTTTAACAGAGAATAAATACAGCACACCCACTTAGAGCAAGCTCAACAGAGTTACTGTGCTACATTTATAGGCTTGCTAGGCCCAAACAGCTGCAAAAAGTCCCACCCCTAATTACCCACACAGGAAACAAGAAAAAAAAATGGATAGATACAAACCAACAAACAGTTATTTGGCTTTATAAAATGCAACCCTTGCAAATCAAAATATTTATAAATTAGCTTGGTTAGCTAACTATTATACTTAAACAGAAAATCTTACTTTAACAGAGAATAAATACAGCAGACCCACTTAGAACAAGCTCAGCAGATTTACTGTGCTAAATTTATAGGCTTGCAAGGCCCAAACAGCTGAAAAAAGTCCCACCCCTAATTACCCACACAGGAAACAAGAACATTTTTTTTTTTAAAAAATGGATAGATACAAACCAACAGTTATTTGGTTTTATAAAATGCAACCCTTGCAAATCAAAATATTTATACATTAGCTTGGTTAGCTATCTAACAGAGTTACTGTGCTAAGATTTTCTGTTTATAAGTAAACAGAAAATCTTACTTTAATAGAGAATAAATACAGCAGACCCACTTAGAGCAAGCTCAACTAGGGTTAAAATACAGAAAATACAGAACACTTATAAGTTACACATGCTGCAGGGTGTTCATGGAGGAATATGAATAGTGCTGTCCAGAAACACAATACATGTTCCTCCTCCCTACACACCCTGCAACATGTGAAACTCATAAGTGTCCAGGAAAACATGACTGAGGTGGCAACCCTAAGCTCAACAGAGTTACTGTGCTAAATTTATAGGCTTGCAAGGCCCAAACAGCTGAAAAAAGTCCCACCCCTAATTACCCACACAAGAAAAAAAATGGATAGATACAAACCAACAAACAGTTATTTGGCTTTATAAAATGCAACCCTTGCAAATCAAAATATTTATAAATTAGCTTGGTTAGCTAAAATTATACTTAAACAGAAAATCTTACTTTAACAGAGAATAAATACAGCAGACCCACTTAGAACAAGCTCAACGCAGTTACTGTGCTAAATTTATAGGCTTGCAAGGCCCAAACATCTGAAAAAAAGTCCCACCCTTAATTACCCACACAGGAATCAAGAAAAAAAAATGGATAGATACAAACCAACAAACAGTTATTTGGTTTTATAAAATGCAACCCTTGCCAATCAAAATATTTATAAATTAGCTTGGTTAGCTAACTATTATACTTAAACAGAAAATCTTACTTTAACAGAGAATAAATACAGCAGACCCACTTAGAACAAGCTCAGCAGAGTTACTGTGCTAAATTTATAGGCTTGCAAGGCCCAAACAGCTGAAAAAAGTCCCACCCCTAATTACCCACACAGGAAACAAGAACATTTTTTTTTTTTTTTAAATGGATAGATACAAACCAACAGTTATTTGGTTTTATAAAATGCAACCCTTGCAAATCAAAATATTTATAAATTAGCTTGGTTAGCTATCTAACAGAGTTACTGTGCTAAGATTTTCTGTTTATAAGTAAACAGAAAATCTTACTTTAACAGAGAATAAATACAGCACACCCACTTAGAGCAAGCTCAACAGAGTTACTGTGCTACATTTATAGGCTTGCTAGGACCAAACAGCTGAAAAAAGTCCCACCCCTAATTACCCACACAGGAAACAAGAAAAAAAAAATGGATAGATACAAACCAACAAACAGTTATTTGGCTTTATAAAATGCAACCCTTGCAAATCAAAATATTTATAAATTAGCTTGGTTAGCTAACTATTATACTTAAACAGAAAATCTTACTTTAACAGAGAATAAATAGAGCAGACCCACTTAGAACAAGCTCAACAGAGTTACTGTGCTAAATTTATAGGCTTGCAAGGCCCAAACAGCTGAAATAGGCCCACCCCTAATTACCCACACAGGAAACAAGAAAAAAAATGGATAGATGCAAACCAACAAACAGTTATTTGGTTTTATAAAATGCAACCCTTGCAAATCAAAATATTTATAAATTAGCTTGGTTAGCTAACTATTATACTTAAACAGAAAATCTTACTTTAACAGAGAATAAATACAGCAGACCCACTTAGAACAAGCTCAGCAGAGTTACTGTGCTAAATTTATAGGCTTGCAAGGCCCAAACAGCTGAAAAAAGTCCCACCCCTAATTACCCACACAGGAAACAAGAACATTTTTTTTTTTTTTAAATGGATAGATACAAACCAACAGTTATTTGGTTTTATAAAATGCAACCCTTGCAAATCAAAATATTTATAAATTAGCTTGGTTAGCTATCTAACAGAGTTACTGTGCTAAGATTTTCTGTTTATAAGTAAACAGAAAATCTTACTTTAACAGAGAATAAATACAGCACACCCACTTAGAGCAAGCTCAACAGAGTTACTGTGCTACATTTATAGGCTTGCTAGGCCCAAACAGCTGAAAAAAGTCCCACCCCTAATTACCCACACAGGAAACAAGAAAAAAAAAATGGATAGATACAAACCAACAAACAGTTATTTGGCTTTATAAAATGCAACCCTTGCAAATCAAAATATTTATAAATTAGCTTGGTTAGCTAACTATTATACTTAAACAGAAAATCTTACTTTAACAGAGAATAAATAGAGCAGACCCACTTAGAACAAGCTCAACAGAGTTACTGTGCTAAATTTATAGGCTTGCAAGGCCCAAACAGCTGAAAAAAGTCCCACCCCTAATTACCCACACAGGAAACAAGAAAAAAAAATGGATAGATGCAAACCAACAAACAGTTATTTGGTTTTATAAAATGCAACCCTTGCAAATCAAAATATTTATAAATTAGCTTGGTTAGCTAACTATTATACTTAAACAGAAAATCTTACTTTAACAGAGAATAAATACAGCAGACCCACTTAGAGCAAACTCAACAGAGTTACTGTGCTAAATTTATAGGCTTGCAAGGCCCAAACAGCTGAAATAGGCCCACACCTAATTACCCACACAGGAAACAAGAAAAAAAATGGATAGATACAAACCAACAAACAGTTATTGGGTTTTATAAAATGCAACCCTTGCAAATCAAAATATTTATACATTAGCTTGGTTAGCTAACTATTATACTTAAACAGAAAATCTTACTTTAACAGAGAATTAATACAGCAGACCCACTTAGAGCAAGCTCAACAGAGTTACTGTGCTACATTTATAGGCTTGCAAGGCCCAAACAGCTGAAAAAGTCCCACCCCTAATTATCCACACAGGAAACAAGAAAAAAAAATTAAAAAAAAATGGATAGATACAAACCAACAAACAGTTATTTGGCTTTATAAAATGCAACCCTTGCAAATCAAAATATTTATAAATTAGCTTGGTTAGCTAACTATTATAATTAAACAGAAAATCTTACTTTAACAGAGAATAAATACAGCAGACCCACTTAGAACAAGCTCAGCAGAGTTACTGTGCTAAATTTATAGGCTTGCAAGGCCCAAACAGCTGAAAAAAGTCCCACCCCTAATTAACCTCACAGGAAACAAGAAAAAAAAAATTAAAAATGGATAGATACAAACCAACAAACAGTTATTTGGTTTTATAAAATGCAACCCTTGCAAATCAAAATATTTATAAATTAGCTTGGTTAGTGTTACGGTACCAACAGTGTACCAAGGTTTAATACCAGATGAACAATGTCCTGCATACAGAATCAGCACTTCACAACCTTGATCAGTTTCCCTGCAAACATGAGACCAAGCTCCACATTTCAGGTTTAAAAAAGAATATATTTATTAAAGGCTGAATGCCTAGTATTTATACAGGTTTTGACCCCAGATGGGGGGGTTGAATATAACCCTGGCTTCAGGTTACAGAGGGCATTAGTTAAACAGTAAAGCAAACATATGAACAATGCATCAAACCTCTAAGAATTGTCTATTCACAGGTAAAACAGATTAACATATTAAGTACTCAGACAATCTGATGTTGGGCAGTCTAGTTAACATAATCACACAAGGACACAATCAGTTTACCCAGACAAACTCCTGAGACACAATCAGATCTGAAACATACATAGAATACATCTTATTAGAGAATATAGGAACAGTTCTTATTAGCTATAAAGTCTTTTATGCCCACTTGGCTTATAGAGTCACAATTGCTCCCACAAGGGGCACTCACACCCTGTACCCATCCTGTATTTATGGATACAGGGTGACATAGACATAAGACAGAGTTATGAAAGTACAGGGGGTGTCCAGCATATAAAATTCCATATTTCCATGCAGTCTCTGGGTATCCTTAAGCCCATGTACCTCCAGCCCAAAGAATGTTCCATAACAGGCCCTCCAATGTACAGTGGCGAGATTGGTTTCGTCACATCTCTCCCCTTTTCCAAACAGACTAACAGGGTATCTGACCTCCTGCCGGTCAGTGCCCTGGTTAGTCCAGCAACCCACCCTTAAAACACAATTAGTAGTACAGCCCACCCACAATAAATGGTTACTACACCTGAGTACGGGGAAAACTTGTCCATGTCCAGGTGCCTCACCACAGCTGTGTGGGGGACTGGCACGCTGAATTGGTGGGTTGCGAGGTGGGCAGAGACCAGCTGTACTCTGCCCGGGTGCCAGCACTACCATGGAAGTAGCCTGGTGGGAGCCTGGTTGCTGGAGGGGGAGACCGATCATCTCCCCTTTGGCTAAACAGCCCTGTTGCTGGGGGACAGGACCAACTGTCCCTACCCCTTGTAACGCAGCCTGCCGCTGGGGAATGGAGTCTGGGCTCCCAATTCCCTGTATATTCCTCTGCTGCTGGGGGACAGGACCAACTGTCTCTGCCCCCTGTAACTCAGCCTGCCGCTGGGGAATGGAGTCTGGGCTCCCAATTCCCTGCAGGACCGGTGGAGAGACCTCGGTCCCATCTCCACCGGCCACCTGGGGTCCTTCCCAGTAAATCTCCACAATATCTTCCCAGCTGAATGGGTCTGGATCTGGGTCTTTCACCTTGCTGTCCTGCTGAGCCTTCCCAATGGAGTGGAAGAGATCTCGGTAGTCCTGCTCCAGTTCCCACTCCAGGGCTGCTAAGTGAGCCAGGTCTGGCTCTACTTCATGGGGGTCAGCCCAGTCATGCCTAGCCTCCCTCTCATAGAAAATGTCCTGAAGTCTGGTCTGCGCAGGGCTCCCAAAGTCAGGCTCTGCAAAGGACTCCCATAACAAGCCAGGACCATCAAACTCCTCTCCCTCTGGTTTGTCATGCTCAGCTGTCCAGGGTATATACTGTGCCATATACCACCAGAGCGCCTGGTAGGCATCCTCCAGCCATAGCTCTTGCCATACCCGGTGCTCTAGTTCCTTCACCCATTCCTCCAGGGGCTGCTCTCCCAGGAAGGGCATCCGCAGGGCCACTTGCTTCTGCAACCGCTGCTCTTCACTGGGGAGACTCTTACCCTGCTGGTATTGTACATTATCCAGGGCCTGGTACCAGATGCCTTTCCTTAATGCATCCCAGCCATCCAGGTCCTCCTCCTCATATAACACCGCTGGTTCCATTCTGTTGCTTTTAGGGTCGCTGTACTGGGACATGCGTTGCCCCCAACTTGTAAATCCACGGAATGGTGTCTCCTGTAGCTGTCCTTCTGGCTGTAGGATCAATCCCGTCGCTTGCCACCAATTGTTACGGTACCAACAGTGTACCAAGGTTTAATACCAGATGAACAATGTCCTGCATACAGAATCAGCACTTCACAACCTTGATCAGTTTCCCTGCAAACATGAGACCAAGCTCCACATTTCAGGTTTAAAACAGAATGTCATTTATTAAAGGCTAGATGCCTAGTATTTATACAGGTTTTGACCCCAGATGGGGGGGTTGAATATAACCCTGGCTTCAGGTTACAGAGGGCATTGGTTAAACAGTAAAGCAAACATATGAACAATGCATCAAACCTCTAAGAATTGTCTATTCACAGGTAAAACAGATTAACATATTAAGTACTCAGACAATCTGATGTTGGGCAGTCTAGTTAACATAATCACACAAGGACACAATCAGTTTACCCAGACAAACTCCTGAGACACAATCAGATCTGAAACATACATAGAATACATCTTATTAGAGAATATAGGAACAGTTCTTATTAGCTATAAAGTCTTTTATGCCCACTTGGCTTATAGAGTCACAATTGCTCCCACAAGGGGCACTCACACCCTGTACCCATCCTGTATTTATGGATACAGGGTGACATAGACATAAGACAGAGTTATGAAAGTACAGGGGGTGTCCAGCATATAAAATTCCATATTTCCATGCAGTCTCTGGGTATCCTTAAGCCCATGTACCTCCAGCCCAAAGAATGTTCCATAACAGGCCCTCCAATGTACAGTGGCGAGATTGGTTTCATCACAGTTAGCTATCTAACAGAGTTACTGTGCTAAGATTTTCTGTTTATAAGTAAACAGAAAATCTTACTTTAACAGAGGATAAATACAGCACACCCACTTAGAGCAAGCTCAACTAGGGTTAAAATACAGAAAATACAGAACACTTATAAGTTACACATGCTGCAGGGTGTGCAGGGAGGAATATGATTAGTGCTGTCCAGAAACACAATACATGTTCCTCCTCCCTACATACCCTGTGTAACATGTGTAACTCATAAGTGTCCAGGAAAACATGGCTGAGGTGGCAACCCTAAGCTCAAAAGAGTTACTGTGCTAAATTTATAGGTTTGCAAGGCCCAATTAGCTGAAAAAAGTCCCACCCCTAATTACCCACACAAGAAACAAGAAAAAAATGGATAGATACAAACCAACAAACAGTTATTTGGCATTATAAAATGCAACCCTTGCAAATCAAAATATTTATAAATTAGCTTGGTTAGCTAACTATTATACTTAATCAGAAAATGTTACTTTAACAGAGAATAAATACAGCAGACCCACATAGAACAAGCTCAACAGAGTTACTGTGCTAAATTTAGAGGCTTGCAAGGCCCAAACAGCTGAAAAAGTCCCACCCCTAATTACCCACACAGGAAACAAGAAAAAAAAATAAAGAAAAAAAAATGGATAGATACAAACCAACAAACAGTTATTTGGTTTTATAAAATGCAACACTTGCAAATCAAAATATTTATAAATTAGCTTGGTTAGCTAACTATTATACTTAAACAGAAAATCTTACTTTGACAGAGAATAAATACAGCAGACCCACTTAGAGCAAGATCAACAGAGTTACTGTGATACATTTATAGTCTTGCAAGGCCCAAACAGCTGAAAAAAGTCCCACCCCTAATTACCCACACAGGAAACAAGAGAAAAATTTTTTAAAAATGGATAGATACAAACCAACAACCAGTTATTTGGCTTTATAAAATGCAACCCTTGCAAGTCAAACTATTTATAAATTAGCTTGGTTAGCTAACTATTATACTTAAACAGAAAATCTTACTTTAGCAGAGAATAATTACAGCAGACCCACTTAGAACAAGCTCAGCAGAGTTACTGTACTAAATTTATAGGCTTGCAAGGCCCAAACAGCTGAAAAAAGTCCCACCCCTATTACCCACACAGGAAACAAGAAAAAAAATGGATAGATACAATCCAACAAACAGTTATTTGGTTTTATAAAATGCAACCCTTGCAAATCAAAATATTTATAAATTAGCTTGGTTAGCTATCTAACAGAGTTACGGTGTTACTGTTTATAAGTAAACAGAAAATCTTACTTTAACAGAGAATAAATACAGAAGACCCACTTAGAGCAAGCTCAACTAGGGTTAAAATACAGAAAATACAGAACACTTTTAAGTTACACATGCTGCAGGGTGTTCATGGAGGAATATGAATAGTGCTGTCCAGAAACACAATACATGTTCCTCCTCCCTACACACCCTGCAACATGTGTAACTCATAAGTGTCCAGGAAAACATGGCTGAGGTGGCAACCCTAAACTCAACAGAGTTACTGTGCTAAATTTCTATAAATTTAGCACAGTAACTCTGTTGAGCTTAGGGCTTGCAAGGCCCAAACAGCTGAAAAAAGTCCCACCCCTAATTACCCACACAAGAAACAAGAAAAAAAAAATAGATAGATACAAACCAACAAACAGTTATTTGGCTTTATAAAATGCAACCCTTGCAAATCAAAATATTTATAAATTAGCTTGGTTAGCTATCTAACAGAGTTACTGTGCTAAGATTTTCTGTTTATAAGTAAACAGAAAATCTTACTTTAACAGAGAATAAATACAGCAGACCCACTTAGAGCAAGCTCAACTAGGGTGAAAATACAGAACACTTATAAGTTACACATGCTGCAGGGTGTGCAGGGAGGAATATGAATAGTGCTGTCCAGAAACACAATACATGTTCCTCCTCCCTACACACCCTGCAACATGTGTAACTCATAAGTGTCCAGGAAAACATGGCTGAGGTGGCAACCCTAAGCTCAACAGAGTTACTGTGCTAAATTTCTATAAATTTAGCACAGTAACTGTTGAGCTTAGGGCTTGCAAGGCCCAAACCGCTGAAAAAAGTCCCACCCCTAATTACCCACACAAGAAAAAAAATGGATAGATACAAACCAACAAACAGTTATTTGGCTTTATAAAATGCAACCCTTGCAAATCAAAATATTTATAAATTAGCTTGGTTAGCTAACTATTATACTTAAACAGAAAATCTTACTTTAACATTGAATAAATACAGCAGACCCACTTAGAGCAAGATCAACAGAGTTACTGTGCTAAAGTTATAGGCTTGCAAGGCCCAAAACATCTGAAAAAAAGTCCCACCCTTAATTACCCACACAGGAAACAAGAAAAAAATGTTTTAAAAATGGATAGATACAAACCAACAACCAGTTATTTGGCTTTATAAAATGCAACCCTTGCAAGTCAAACTATTTATAAATTAGCTTGGTTAGCTAACTATTATACTTAAACAGAAAATCTTACTTTAGCAGAGAATAATTACAGCAGACCCACTTAGAACAAGCTCAGCAGAGTTACTGTACTAAATTTATAGGCTTGCAAGGCCCAAACAGCTGAAAAAAGTCCCACCCCTATTACCCACACAGGAAACAAGAAAAAAAATGGATAGATACAATCCAACAAACAGTTATTTGGTTTTATAAAATGCAACCCTTGCAAATCAAAATATTTATAAATTAGCTTGGTTAGCTATCTAACAGAGTTACGGTGTTACTGTTTATAAGTAAACAGAAAATCTTACTTTAACAGAGAATAAATACAGAAGACCCACTTAGAGCAAGCTCAACTAGGGTTAAAATACAGAAAATACAGAACACTTTTAAGTTACACATGCTGCAGGGTGTTCATGGAGGAATATGAATAGTGCTGTCCAGAAACACAATACATGTTCCTCCTCCCTACACACCCTGCAACATGTGTAACTCATAAGTGTCCAGGAAAACATGGCTGAGGTGGCAACCCTAAACTCAACAGAGTTACTGTGCTAAATTTCTATAAATTTAGCACAGTAACTCTGTTGAGCTTAGGGCTTGCAAGGCCCAAACAGCTGAAAAAAGTCCCACCCCTAATTACCCACACAAGAAACAAGAAAAAAAAAAAATAGATAGATACAAACCAACAAACAGTTATTTGGCTTTATAAAATGCAACCCTTGCAAATCAAAATATTTATAAATTAGCTTGGTTAGCTATCTAACAGAGTTACTGTGCTAAGATTTTCTGTTTATAAGTAAACAGAAAATCTTACTTTAACAGAGAATAAATACAGCAGACCCACTTAGAGCAAGCTCAACTAGGGTGAAAATACAGAACACTTATAAGTTACACATGCTGCAGGGTGTGCAGGGAGGAATATGAATAGTGCTGTCCAGAAACACAATACATGTTCCTCCTCCCTACACACCCTGCAACATGTGTAACTCATAAGTGTCCAGGAAAACATGGCTGAGGTGGCAACCCTAAGCTCAACAGAGTTACTGTGCTAAATTTCTATAAATTTAGCACAGTAACTGTTGAGCTTAGGGCTTGCAAGGCCCAAACCGCTGAAAAAAGTCCCACCCCTAATTACCCACACAAGAAAAAAAATGGATAGATACAAACCAACAAACAGTTATTTGGCTTTATAAAATGCAACCCTTGCAAATCAAAATATTTATAAATTAGCTTGGTTAGCTAACTATTATACTTAAACAGAAAATCTTACTTTAACATTGAATAAATACAGCAGACCCACTTAGAGCAAGATCAACAGAGTTACTGTGCTAAAGTTATAGGCTTGCAAGGCCCAAAACATCTGAAAAAAAGTCCCACCCTTAATTACCCACACAGGAAACAAGAAAAAAAATGGATAGATACAAATAGGGTTGCCACCTCAGCCATGTTTTCCTGGACACTTATGAGTTACACATGTTGCAGGGTGTGTAGGGAGGAGGAACATGTATTGTGTTTCTGGACAGCACTATTCATATTCCTCCCTGCACACCCTGCAGCATGTGTAACTTATAAGTGTTCTGTATTTTCTGTATTTTAACCCTAGTTGAGCTTGCTCTAAGTGGGTCTGCTGTATTTATTCTCTGTTAAAGTAAGATTTTCTGTTTACTTATAAACACATAGCACAGTAACTCTGTTAGATAGCTAACCAAGCTAATTTATAAATATTTTGATTTGCAAGGGTTGCATTTTATAAAACCAAATAACTGTTTGTTGGTTTGTATCTATCCATTTAAAAAAAAAATGTTTCTTGTTTCCTGTGTGGGTAATTAGGGGTGGGACTTTTTTCAGCTGTTTGGGCCTTGCAAGCCTATACATTTAGCACAGTAACTCTGTTGATCTTGTTCTAAGTGGGTCTGCTGTATTTATTCTCTGTTAAAGTAAGATTTTCTGTTTAAGTATAATAGTTAGCTAACCAAGCTAATTTATAAATATTTTGATTTGCAAGGGTTGCATTTTATAAAGCCACATAACTGTTTGTTGGTTTGTATCTATCCATTTTTTTTTATTTTCTTTCTTGTTTCCTGTGTGGGTAATTAGGGGTGGGACTTTTTTCAGCTGTTTGGGCCTTGCAAGCCTATAAATTTAGCACAGTAACTCTGTTGAGCTTGCTCTAAGTGGGTCTGCTGTATTTATTCTCTGTTAAAGTAAGATTTTCTGTTTAAGTATAATAGTTAGCTAACCAAGCTAATTTATAAATATTTTGATTTGCAAGGGTTGCATTTTATAAAACCAAATTACTGTTTATTGGTTTGTATCTATCCATTTTTTTTCTTGTTTCCTGTGTGGGTAATTAGGGGTGGGACTTTTTCAGCTGTTTGGGCCTTGCAATCCTATACATTTAGCACAGTAACTCTGTTGAGTTTGCTCTAAGTGGGTCTGCTGTATTTATTCTATGTTAAAGTAAGATTTTCTGTTTAAGTATAATAGTTAGCTAACCAAGCTAATTTATAAATATTTTGATTTGCAAGGGTTGCATTTTATAAAACCAAATAACTGTTTGTTGGTTTGTGTCTATCCATTTTTTTTTTTGTTTGTTTCCTGTGTGGGTAATTAGGGGTGGGACTTTTTTTAGCTGTTTGGGCCTTGCAAGCCTATAAATTTAGCACATTAACTCTGTTGAGCTTGTTCTAAGTGGGTCTGCTGTATTTAATCTCTGTTAAAGTAAGATTTTCTATTTAAGTATAATAGTTAGCTAACCAAGCTAATTTATAAATATTTTGATTTGCAAGGGTTGCATTTTATAAAGCCACATAACTGTTTGTTGGTTTGTATCTATCTATTTTTTTTATTTTCTTTCTTGTTTCCTGTGTGGGTAATTAGGGGTGGGAATTTTTTCAGCTGTTTGGGCCTTGCAAGCCTATAAATTTAGCACAGTAACTCTGTTGAGCTTGCTCTAAGTGGGTTTGCTGTATTTATTCTCTGTTAAAGTAAGATTTTCTGTTTAAGTATAATAGTTAGCTAACCAAGCTAATTTATAAATATTTTGATTTGCAAGGATTGCATTTTATAAAACCAAATAACTGTTTGTTGGTTTGTATCTATCCATTTTTTTTTCTTGTTTCCTGTGTGGGTAATTAGGTGTGGGCCTTTTCTCCAACATAGGTGTGTCCGGTCCACGGCGTCATCCTTACTTGTGGGATATTCTCTTCCCCAACAGGAAATGGCAAAGAGCCCAGCAAAACTGGTCACATGATCCCTCCTAGGCTCCGCCTTCCCCAGTCATTCTCTTTGCCGTTGTACAGGCAACATCTCCACGGAGATGGCTTAGAGTTTTTTAGTGTTTAACTGTAGTTTTTATTATTCAATCAAGAGTTTGTTATTTTAAAATAGTGCTGGTATGTACTATTTACTCTGAAACAGAAAAGAGATGAAGATTTCTGTTTGTAAGAGGAAAATGATTTTAGCAACCGTTACTAAAATCGATGGCTGTTTCCACACAGGACTGTTGAGAGGAATTAACTTCAGTTGGGGGAACAGTGAGCAGACTTTTGCTGCTTGAGGTATGACACATTCTAACAAGACGATGTAATGCTGGAAGCTGTCATTTTCCCTATGGGATCCGGTAAGCCATTTTTATTACAGAAAGAAAAAAAGGGCTTCACAAGGGCTTTTTAAGACTGTAGACATTTTCTGGGCTAAATCGATTTATATATAAACATATTTTATACTCCATAGCCTTGAGGAATTATTTTAATCTTGGGAATTATGTAAAATAACCGGCAGGCACTGTATTGGACACCTTATTCTCTAGGGGCTTTCCCTAATCATAGGCAGAGTCTCATTTTCGCGCCTCTATTGCGCACTTGTTTTTGAGAAGCATGACATGCAGATGCATGTGTGAGGAGCTCTGATACATAGAAAAGACTTTCTGAAGGCGTCATTTGGTATCGTATTCCCCTTTGGGCTTGGTTGGGTCTCAGCAAAGCAGATACCAGGGACTGTAAAGGGGTTAAATATAAAAACGGCTCCGGTTCCGTTATTTTAAGGGTTAAAGCTTCCAAATTTGGTGTGCAATACTTTTAAGGCTTTAAGACACTGTGGTGAAATTTTGGTGAATTTTGAACAATTCCTTCATACTTTTTCGCAATTGCAGTAATAAAGTGTGTTCAGTTTAAAATTTAAAGTGACAGTAACGGTTTATTTTAAAACGTTTTTTGTACTTTGTTATCAAGTTTTTGCCTGTTTAACATGTCTGAACTACCAGATAGACTGTGTTCTGAATGTGGGGAAGCCAAGGTTCCTTCTCATTTAAATAGATGTGATTTATGTGACACAAAATTTAGAGAAAATGATGCCCAAGATGATTCCTCAAGTGAGGGGAGTAAGCATGGTACTGCATCATCCCCTCCTTCGTCTACACCAGTCTTGCCCACACAGGAGGCCCCTAGTACATCTAGCGCGCCAATACGCCTTACTATGCAACAATTAACGGCTGTAATGGATAATTCTATCAAAATTTTTTTAGCCAAAATGCCCACTTATCAGCGAAAGCGCGACTGCTCTGTTTTAGAAAATACTGAAGAGCATGAGGACGCTGATGATATTGGTTCTGAAGGGCCCCTACCCCAGTCTGAGGGGGCCAGGGAGGTTTTGTCTGAGGGAGAAATTTCAGATTCAGGGAAAATTTCTCAACAAGCTGAACCTGATGTGATTACATTTAAATTTAAATTGGAACATCTCCGCGCTCTGCTTAAGGAGGTGTTATCCACTCTGGATGATTGTGAGAATTTGGTCATTCCAGAGAAACTATGTAAAATGGACAAGTTCCTAGAGGTCCCGGGGCCCCCCGAAGCTTTTCCTATACCCAAGCGGGTGGCGGACATTGTAAATAAAGAATGGGAAAGGCCCGGTATACCTTTCGTCCCTCCCCCCATATTTAAAAAATTGTTTCCTATGGTCGACCCCAGAAAGGACTTATGGCAGACAGTCCCCAAGGTCGAGGGGGCGGTTTCTACTCTAAACAAACGCACCACTATACCCATAGAAGATAGTTGTGCTTTCAAAGATCCTATGGATAAAAAATGAGAAGGTTTGCTTAAAAAGATGTTTGTTCAGCAAGGTTACCTTCTACAACCAATTTCATGCATTGTTCCTGTCACTACAGCAGCGTGTTTCTGGTTCGATGAGCTAGAAAAGGCGCTCAATAATAATTCTTCTTCTTATGAGGAGATTATGGACAGAATTCATGCTCTCAAATTGGCTAATTCTTTCACCCTAGACGCCACTTTGCAATTGGCTAGGTTAGCGGCGAAAAATTCTGGTTTTGCTATTGTGGCGCGCAGAGCGCTTTGGTTAAAATCTTGGTCAGCGGATGCGTCTTCCAAGAACAAATTGCTTAACATTCCTTTCAAGGGGAAAACGCTGTTTGGCCCTGACTTGAAAGAGATTATCTCTGATATCACTGGGGGCAAGGGCCACGCCCTTCCTCAGGATAGGTCTTTCAAGGCCAAAAATAAACCTAATTTTCGTCCCTTTCGCAGAAACGGACCAGCCCCAAGTGCTACGTCCTCTAAGCAAGAGGGTAATACTTCTCAAGCCAAGCCAGCCTGGAGACCAATGCAAGGCTGGAACAAAGGAAAGCAGGCCAAGAAACCTGCCACTGCTACCAAGACAGCATGAGATGTTGGCCTCCGATCCGGGACCGGATCTGGTGGGGGGCAGACTCTCTCTCTTCGCTCAGGCTTGGGCAAGAGATGTTCTGGATCCTTGGGCACTAGAAATAGTCTCCCAAGGTTATCTTCTGGAATTCAAGGGGCTTCCCCCAAGGGGGAGGTTCCACAGGTCTCAATTGTCTTCAGACCACATAAAAAGACAGGCATTCTTACATTGTGTAGAAGACCTGTTAAAAATGGGAGTGATTCATCCTGTTCCTTTAGGAGAACAAGGGATGGGGTTCTACTCCAATCTGTTCGTAGTTCCCAAAAAAGAGGGAACATTCAGACCAATCTTAGATCTCAACATCCTAAACAAGTTTCTCAAGGTTCCATCGTTCAAAATGGAAACCATTCGAACAATTCTTCCTTCCATCCAGGAAGGTCAATTCATGACCACGGTGGATTTAAAGGATGCGTATCTACATATTCCTATCCACAAGGAACATCATCGGTTCCTAAGGTTCGCATTCCTGGACAAGCATTACCAGTTTGTGGCACTTCCGTTCGGATTAGCCACTGCTCCAAGGATTTTCACAAAGGTACTAGGGTCCCTTCTAGCGGTGCTAAGACCAAGGGGCATTGCAGTAGTACCTTACTTGGACGACATTCTGATTCAAGCGTCGTCCCTTCCTCTAGCAAAGGCTCACACGGACATTGTCCTGGCCTTTCTCAGATCTCACGGGTGGAAAGTGAACGTAGAAAAAAGTTCTCTATCTCCGTCAACAAGGGTTCCCTTCTTGGGAACAATAATAGACTCCTTAGAAATGAGGATTTTTCTGACAGAGGCCAGAAAATCAAAACTTCTAAACTCTTGTCAAATACTTCATTCTGTTCCTCTTCCTTCCATAGCGCAGTGCATGGAAGTAATAGGTTTGATGGTAGCGGCAATGGACATAGTTCCTTTTGCGTGAATTCATCTAAGACCATTACAACTGTGCATGCTCAGTCAGTGGAATGGGGACTATACAGACTTGTCTCCGACGATACAAGTAGATCAGAGGACCAGAGATTCACTCCGTTGGTGGCTGTCCCTGGACAACCTGTCACAGGGGATGAGCTTCCGCAGACCAGAGTGGGTCATTGTCACGACCGACGCCAGTCTGGTGGGCTGGGGCGCGGTCTGGGGACCCCTGAAAGCTCAGGGTCTTTGGTCTCGGGAAGAATCTCTTCTCCCGATAAATATTCTGGAACTGAGAGCGATATTCAATGCTCTCAAGGCTTGGCCTCGGCTAGCAAAGGCCAAGTTCATACGGTTTCAATCAGACAACATGACGACTGTTGCGTACATCAACCATCAGGGGGGAACAAGGAGTTCCCTGGCGATGGAAGAAGTGACCAAAATCATTCAATGGGCGGAGACTCACTCCTGCCACTTGTCTGCAATCCACATCCCAGGAGTGGAAAATTGGGAAGCGGATTTTCTGAGTCGTCAGACATTTCATCCGGGGGAGTGGGAACTCCATCCGGAAATCTTTGCCCAAATTACTCAATTGTGGGGCATTCCAGACATGGATCTGATGGCCTCTCGTCAGAACTTCAAGGTTCCTTGCTACGGGTCCAGATCCAGGGATCCCAAGGCGACTCTAGTAGATGCACTAGTAGCACCTTGGACCTTCAAACTAGCTTATGTATTCCCACCGTTTCCTCTCATCCCCAGGCTGGTAGCCAGGATCAATCAGGAGAGGGCATCGGTGATCTTGATAGCTCCTGCGTGGCCACGCAGGACTTGGTATGCAGACCTGGTGAATATGTCATCGGCTCCACCATGGAAGCTACCTTTGAGACGAGACCTTCTTGTTCAAGGTCCGTTCGAACATCCGAATCTGGTCTCACTCCAACTGACTGCTTGGAGATTGAACGCTTGATCTTATCAAAGCGAGGGTTCTCAGATTCTGTCATTGATACTCTTGTTCAGGCCAGAAAGCCTGTAACTAGAAAAATTTACCACAAAATATGGAAAAAATATATCTGTTGGTGTGAATCTAAAGGATTCCCTTGGGACAAGGTAAAAATTCCTAAGATTCTATCCTTTCTTCAAGAAGGTTTGGAGAAAGGACTATCTGCAAGTTCCTTGAAGGGACAGATTTCTGCCTTGTCTGTGTTACTTCACAAAAAGCTGGCAGCTGTGCCAGATGTTCAAGCCTTTGTTCAGGCTCTGGTTAGAATCAAGCCTGTTTACAAACCTTTGACTCCTCCTTGGAGTCTCAATTTAGTTCTTTCAGTTCTTCAGGGGGTTCCGTTTGAACCCTTACATTCCGTTGATATTAAGTTATTATCTTGGAAAGTTTTGTTTTTGGTTGCAATTTCTTCTGCTAGAAGAGTTTCAGAATTATCTGCTCTGCAGTGTTCTCCTCCTTATCTGGTGTTCCATGCAGATAAGGTGGTTTTACGTACTAAACCTGGTTTTCTTCCGAAAGTTGTTTCTAACAAAAACATTAACCAGGAGATAGTCGTGCCTTCTTTGTGTCCGAATCTAGTTTCAAAGAAGGAACGTTTGTTGCACAATTTGGATGTTGTTCGTGCTCTAAAATTCTATTTAGATGCTACAAAGGATTTTAGACAAACATCTTCCTTGTTTGTTGTTTATTCTGGTAAAAGGAGAGGTCAAAAAGCAACTTCTACCTCTCTCTCTTTTTGGATTAAAAGCATCATCAGATTGGCTTATGAGACTGCCGGACGGCAGCCTCCTGAAAGAATCACAGCTCATTCCACTAGGGCTGTGGCTTCCACATGGGCCTTCAAGAACGAGGCTTCTGTTGATCAGATATGTAAGGCAGCGACTTGGTCTTCACTGCACACTTTTACTAAATTTTACAAGTTTGATACTTTTGCTTCTTCTGAGGCTATTTTTGGGAGAAAGGTTTTGCAAGCCGTGGTGCCTTCCATCTAGGTGACCTGATTTGCTCCCTCCCTTCATCCGTGTCCTAAAGCTTTGGTATTGGTTCCCACAAGTAAGGATGACGCCGTGGACCGGACACACCTATGTTGGAGAAAACAGAATTTATGTTTACCTGATAAATTACTTTCTCCAACGGTGTGTCCGGTCCACGGCCCGCCCTGGTTTTTTAATCAGGTCTGATAATTTATTTTCTTTAACTACAGTCACCACGGTATCATATGGTTTCTCCTATGCAAATATTCCTCCTTTACGTCGGTCGAATGACTGGGGAAGGCGGAGCCTAGGAGGGATCATGTGACCAGCTTTGCTGGGCTCTTTGCCATTTCCTGTTGGGGAAGAGAATATCCCACAAGTAAGGATGACGCCGTGGACCGGACACACCGTTGGAGAAAGTAATTTATCAGGTAAACATAAATTCTGTTTTTCAGCTGTTTGGGCCTTGTAAGCTTATAAATTTAGCACAGTAACTCTGTTGATCTTGCTCTAAGTGGGTCTGCTGTATTTATTCTCTGTTAAAGTAAGATTTTCTGTTTAAATATAATAGTTAGCTAACCAAGCTAATTTATAAATATTTTGATTTGCAAGGGTTGCATTTTATAAAACCAAATTACTGTTTATTGGTTTGTATCTATCCATTTTTTTTTCTTGTTTCCTGTGTGGGTAATTAGGGGTGGGACTTTTTCAGCTGTTTGGGCATTGCAAGCCTCTAAATTTAGCACATTAACTCTGTTGAGCTTGCTCTAAGTGGGTCTGCTGTATTTATTCTCTGTTAAAGTAAGATTTTCTGTTTAAGTATAATAGTTAGCTAATCAAGCTAATTTATAAATATTTTGATTTGCAAGGGTTGCATTTTATAAAACCAAATAACTGTTTGTTGGTTTGTATCTAGGGTTGCCACCTGTCCCTTAAAATACAGAACACTTATAAGTTACACATGCTGCAGGGTGTGCAGGGAGGAATATGAATAGTGCTGTCCAGAAACACAATACATGTTCCTCCTCCCTACACACCCTGCAACATGTGTAACTCATAAGTGTCCAGGAAAACATGGCTGAGGTGGCAACCCTAAGCTCAACAGAGTTACTGTG
This sequence comes from Bombina bombina, assembly GCF_027579735.1. Classification (NCBI taxonomy): domain Eukaryota; kingdom Metazoa; phylum Chordata; class Amphibia; order Anura; family Bombinatoridae; genus Bombina; species Bombina bombina. The sequence continues at coordinate 82,955,977 of NC_069508.1, forward strand.
CTAAATGTATAGGCTTGCAAGGCCCAAACAGCTGAAAAAAGTCCCACCCTAATTATCCACACAAGAAACAAGAAAAAAAAAGAAAAAAATGGATAGATACAAACCAACAAACAGTTATTTGGTTTTATAAAATGGAACCCTTGCAAATCAAAATATTTATAAATTAGCTTGGTTAGCTAACTATTATACTTAAACAGAAAATCTTACTTTAACAGAGAATAAATACAGCAGACCCACTTAGAACAAGCTCAACAGAGTTACTGTGCTAAATTTATAGGCTTGCAAGGCCCAAACAGCTGAAAAAAGTCCCACCCCTAATTACCCACACAGGAAACAAGAAAAAAAAAAGAAAAAAAATGGATAGATACAAACCAACAAAAAGTTATTTGGTTTTATAAAATGCAACCCTTGCAAATCAAAATATTTATAAATTAGCTTGGTTAGCTAACTATTATACTTAAACAGAAAATCTTACTTTTTTTTTTTATTTTGCAGTAAACTTAACTGTAGGTCAAATAGTGCTTGACTAGTCATAGATGAGAAGCCAAAGGTCAAAAAATGGATAGATACAAATAGGGTTGCCACCTCAGCCATGTTTTCCTGGACACTTATGAGTTACACATGTTGCAGGGTGTGTAAGGAGGAGGAACATGTATTGTGTTTCTGGACAGCACTATTCATATTCCTCCCTGCACACCCTGCAGCATGTGTAACTTATAAGTGTTCTGTATTTTCTGTATTTTAACCCTAGTTGAGCTTGCTCTAAGTGGGTCTGCTGTATTTATTCTCTGTTAAAGTAAGATTTTCTGTTTACTTATAAACACATAGCACAGTAACTCTGTTAGATAGCTAACCAAGCTAATTTATAAATATTTTGATTTGCAAGGGTTGCATTTTATAAAACCAAATAACTGTTTGTTGGTTTGTATCTATCCATTTAAAAAAAAAAATGTTTCTTGTTTCCTGTGTGGGTAATTAGGGGTTGGACTTTTTTCAGCTGTTTGGGCCTTGCAAGCCTATACATTTAGCACAGTAACTCTGTTGATCTTGTTCTAAGTGGGTCTGCTGTATTTATTCTCTGTTAAAGTAAGATTTTCTGTTTAAGTATAATAGTTAGCTAACCAAGCTAATTTATAAATATTTTGATTTGCAAGGGTTGCATTTTATAAAGCCACATAACTGTTTGTTGGTTTGTATCTATCCATTTTTTTATTTTCTTTCTTGTTTCCTGTGTGGGTAATTAGGGGTGGGACTTTTTTCAGCTGTTTGGGCCTTGCAAGCCTATAAATTTAGCACAGTAACTCTGTTGAGCTTGCTCTAAGTGGGTCTGCTGTATTTATTCTCTGTTAAAGTAAGATTTTCTGTTTAAGTATAATAGTTAGCTAACCAAGCTAATTTATAAATATTTTGATTTGCAAGGGTTGCATTTTATAAAACCAAATTACTGTTTATTGGTTTGTATCTATCCATTTTTTTTTCTTGTTTCCTGTGTGGGTAATTAGGGGTGGGACTTTTTCAGCTGTTTGGGCCTTGCAATCCTATACATTTAGCACAGTAACTCTGTTGAGTTTGCTGTAAGTGGGTCTGCTGTATTTATTCTATGTTAAAGTAAGATTTTCTGTTTAAGTATAATAGTTAGCTAACCAAGCTAATTTATAAATATTTTGATTTGCAAGGGTTGCATTTTATAAAACCAAATAACTGTTTGTTGGTTTGTGTCTATCCATTTTTTTTTTTTTTGTTTCCTGTGTGGGTAATTAGGGGTGGGACTTTTTTCAGCTGTTTGGGCCTTGCAAGCCTATAAATTTAGCACATTAACTCTGTTGAGCTTGTTCTAAGTGGGTCTGCTGTATTTAATCTCTGTTAAAGTAAGATTTTCTATTTAAGTATAATAGTTAGCTAACCAAGCTAATTTATAAATATTTTGATTTGCAAGGGTTGCATTTTATAAAGCCACATAACTGTTTGTTGGTTTGTATCTATCCATTTTTTTTATTTTCTTTCTTGTTTCCTGTGTGGGTAATTAGGGGTGGGACTTTTTTCAGCTGTTTGGGCCTTGCAAGCCTATAAATTTAGCACAGTAACTCTGTTGAGCTTGCTCTAAGTGGGTCTGCTGTATTTATTCTCTGTTAAAGTAAGATTTTCTGTTTAAGTATAATAGTTAGCTAACCAAGCTAATTTATAAATATTTTGATTTGCAAGGATTGCATTTTATAAAACCAAATAACTGTTTGTTGGTTTGTATCTATCCATTTTTTTTTCTTGTTTCCTGTGTGGGTAATTAGGTGTGGGCCTTTTTCAGCTGTTTGGGCCTTGTAAGCTTATAAATTTAGCACAGTAACTCTGTTGATCTTGCTCTAAGTGGGTCTGCTGTATTTATTCTCTGTTAAAGTAAGATTTTCTGTTTAAATATAATAGTTAGCTAACCAAGCTAATTTATAAATATTTTGATTTGCAAGGGTTGCATTTTATAAAACCAAATTACTGTTTATTGGTTTGTATCTATCCATTTTTTTTTCTTGTTTGCTGTGTGGGTAATTAGGGGTGGGACTTTTTCAGCTGTTTGGGCATTGCAAGCCTCTAAATTTAGCACATTAACTCTGTTGAGCTTGCTCTAAGTGGGTCTGCTGTATTTATTCTCTGTTAAAGTAAGATTTTCTGTTTAAGTATAATAGTTAGCTAATCAAGCTAATTTATAAATATTTTGATTTGCAAGGGTTGCATTTTATAAAACCAAATAACTGTTTGTTGGTTTGTATCTAGGGTTGCCACCTGTCCCTTAAAATACAGAACACTTATAAGTTACACATGCTGCAGGGTGTGCAGGGAGGAATATGAATAGTGCTGTCCAGAAACACAATACATGTTCCTCCTCCCTACACACCCTGCAACATGTGTAACTCATAAGTGTCCAGGAAAACATGGCTGAGGTGGCAACCCTAAGCTCAACAGAGTTACTGTGCTAAATGTATAGGCTTGCAAGGCCCAAACAGCTGAAAAAAGTCCCACCCTAATTACCCACACAAGAAACAAGAAAAAAAAAGAAAAAAATGGATAGATACAAACCAACAAACAGTTATTTGGTTTTATAAAATGGAACCCTTGCAAATCAAAATATTTATAAATTAGCTTGGTTAGCTAACTATTATACTTAAACAGAAAATCTTACTTTAACAGAGAATAAATACAGCAGACCCACTTAGAACAAGCTCAACAGAGTTACTGTGCTAAATTTATAGGCTTGCAAGGCCCAAACAGCTGAAAAAAGTCCCACCCCTAATTACCCACACAGGAAACAAGAAAAAAAAAGAAAAAAATGGATAGATACAAACCAACAAAAAGTTATTTGGTTTTATAAAATGCAACCCTTGCAAATCAAAATATTTATAAATTAGCTTGGTTAGCTAACTATTATACTTAAACATAAAATCTTACTTTTTTTTTTATTTTGCAGTAAACTTAACTGTAGGTCAAATAGTGCTTGACTAGTCATAGATGAGAAGCCAAAGGTCAAGCTACACTCTCATAATAATGTTCTTCTCTTCTGTGGAGTGGAAAAGCTTGGGATTAAACGTTAGCTGATAAAGAGATATTTTGTAGAATTTACTGGCAGCCAAATGATAGCACAACTATGACACATAGTTTTTGTTTTTGAATAATATTGCACAATGTAAATTAGAAAGGCCATTCTAGTTTAAATAAAATATTATATTAGAGCATTTTTATTTATTTTTTTGTTTTAATTTTTTATTGAGAGAAAATAACATACACATTGCAGAAAAATAACAGATTGTCAAACATTCACAGCATGTCCATCTACGACCATTAGAAACAATATTCCTCTTTGTTTTGAGTCCATTAGCTCTTCGCATGATTACATTGATAAACTATCTAGAGGGGAAGACATTACAATTACATAGCTACCGGTAACTGTTGTGGCGGCCCCTGGACTGGAGCTAGGTACGTCTGTTATGCATATTCACTTACTAGGTTTAAAGTGAATTTAAATGATGAGAGAGAAGACCAATTAAATAGGCTTGCTGCCCCTTAGACTATCATGCTCACTTAGATGAATTCAGTCAATTATGTGTCATTGATAGGGTAGATGTACTTTTCCTGACTAATTGATAGGATCGCCCGGTGATCTGGAAATTACCTAAATATATTTGGAGCATAGTGTTATAATATTCACGTTTTTGTTGTGTAGGGATAACTACATTATAGCCTTCATTGTGATATGTTTATGTTAATTGAAAAAGAGCAGTTAAAATAAGTCTTATGCTCCTAGATAAAAAGTGGCATCTTATAAGCAGTTGGGCCCCCAGCGACTCCGGCCGCTAGCCACTGGATTTGTACCATATAAATGTAAATCTATTGAGTAACTTCTGCCCTGTTATATATGGGTGAACTAACACATCTTTGCCATAAAAACAAAAAAGACAAGGTATTAAGTTAGGCGTGTATCTGCTTATATATGTAAACTAGAAGGTCACTCTCATGTTATCACCTATATGTATGTAGATGTAAATAGGAGCTCCTGATCGCACCCTGTAGTTCAAGTGCATTCATAATGCAAAATTAAAAATATGGAGATATATGTATAATTGATAAGGGAGAACAGCTGTTAAACACCAACATTCTACATGCATTTTCCAGGATCTAATGGGGATATAAGTAAAAGGGGAGCATTTTAAATACATTATGCAATGCAGACTTACGGCTAGATTTAGAGTTTGGCGGTAGCCGTCAAAACCAGAGTTAGAGGCTCCTAACGCTGGTTTTGGGCTACCGCTGGTATTTGGAGTCAGTCATGAAAGGGTCTAACGCTCACTTTGCAGCCGCGACTTTTCCATACCGCAGATCCCCCTACGCCATTTGCGTATCCTATCTTTTCAATGGGATCTTTCTAACGCTGGTATTTAGAGTCTTAGCTGAAGTGAGCGTTAGAAATCTAACGACAAAACTCCAGCCGCAGAAAAAAGTCAGTAGTTAAGAGCTTTCTGGGCTAACGCCGGTTTATAAAGCTCTTAACTACTGTGCTCTAAAGTACACTAACACCCATAAACTACCTATGTACCCCTAAACCGAGGCCCCCCACATCGCCGCCACTCTATTAAATTTTTTTAACCCCTAATCTGCCGACCGCACACCGCCGCCACCTACGTTATCCCTATGTACCCCTAATCTGCTGCCCCTAATACCGCCGACCCCTATATTATATTTATTAACCCCTAATCTGCTGCCCCCAACGTCGCCGCCACCTACCTACAATTATTAACCCCTAATCTGCCGACCGCACACCGCCTCCACCTACGTTATCCCTATGTACCCCTAATCTGCTGCCCCTAATACCGCCCACACCTACATAATATTTATTAACCCCTAATCTGCCGCCCCCGCTATCGCTGACCCCTGCATATTATTATTAACCCCTAATCTGCCGCTCCGTACACCGCCGCAACCTACGTTATCCCTATGTACCCCTAATCTGCTGCCCCTAACACCGCCGACCCCTATATTATATTTATTAACCCCTAATCTGCCGCCCCCAACGTCGCCTCCACCTACCTACAATAATTAACCCCTAATCTGCCGACCGGATCTCACCGCTACTCTAATAAATGTATTAACCCCTAAAGCTAAGTCTAACCCTAACACCCCCCTAAGTTAAATATAATTTAAATCTAACGAAATAAATTAACTCTTATTAAATAAATTATTCCTATTTAAAGCTAAATACTTACCTGTAAAATAAACCCTAATATAGCTACAATATAAATTATAATTATATAGTAGCTATTTTAGGATTAATATTTATTTTACAGGCAACTTTGTAATTATTTTAACCAGGTACAATAGCTATTAAATAGTTAATAACTATTTAATAGTTATCTAGTTCAAATAATTACAAAATTACCTGTAAAATAAAATGCCCTACCCTATTCTAAAATTAAAATAGAAAAGCTATTTTACCTTACCAACCCTTAAAAGGGCCATTTGCGGGGCATGCCCCAAAGAATTCAGCTCTTTTCAGCCAATAGAATGCGAGCTCAATCTGATTGGCTGATCCAATCAGCCAATCGGATTGAACTTGAATCTGATTGGCTGATTCCATCAGCCAATCAGAATTTTCCTACCTTAATTCCGATTGGCTGATAGAATCCTATCAGCCAATCGGAATTCGAGGGACGCCATCTTGGATGACGTCCCTTAAAGGAACCGTCATTCGTCGGGAAGTCGTCGGTGAAGATGGATGGATCCGCGCTGGAGGTCTTGAAGATCAGCCGGTCGTCATCGGATGGAAGAACATAGAAGATGCGGCTTGGATGAAGATGTTTGCCGGTTCGGATGTCCTCTTCTGCCCGCTTGGATCAAGACTTCAGCCGGAGGATGGATGTCTTCAGCCCCCCGCTTGGGCTTGGATCAAGACATCGGAGCCTGGACGGATCGCTGATACCGGGTGTGGTGAAGATAAGGTAGGAAGATCTTCAGGGGCTTAGTGTTAGGTTTATTTAAGGGGGGTTTGGGTTAGATTAGGGGTATGTGGGTGGTGGGTTGTAATGTTGGGGGGGGGGTATTGTATGTTTTTTTTCCAGGCAAAAGAGCTGAATTCTTTGGGGCATGCCCCGCAAAGGGCCCTTTTCAGGGCTGGTAAGGTAAAAGAGCTTTTCTATTTTAATTTTAGAATAGGGTAGGGCATTTTTTTATTTGGGGGTCTTTGTTATTTTATTAGGGGGCTTAGAGTAGGTGTAACTAGTTTAAAATTGTTGTAATATTTTCTAATGTTTGTAAATATTTTTTTATTTTTTGTAACTTAGTTCTTTTTTATTTTTTGTACTTTAGTTAGTTTATTTCATTGTATTTATTTGTAAGTATTGTATTTAATTAATTTATTGATAGTGTAGTGTTAGGTTTAATTGTAGATAACTGTAGGTAGTTTATTTAATTAATTTAATGATAGTGTAGTGTTAGGTTTAATTGTAACTTAGGTTAGGATTTATTTTACAGGTAATTTTGTAATTATTTTAACTAGGTAACTATTAAATAGTTATTAAATATTTAATAGCTATTGTACCTGGTTAAAATAAATACAAAGTTACCTGTAAAATAAATATTAATCCTAAAATAGCTACAATATAATTATAATTTATATTGTAGCTATATTAGGATTTATTTTACAGGTAAGTATTTAGCTTTAAATAGGAATAATTTATTTAATAAGAGTTAATTTATTTCGTTAGATTTAAATTATATTTATTTTACAGGTAAGTACTTAGCTTTAAATAGGAATAATTTATTTAATAAGAGTTAATTTATTTCGTTAGATTTAAATTATATTTAACTTAGGGGGGTGTTAGTGTTAGGGTTAGACTTAGCTTTAGGGGTTAATACATTTATTATAGTAGCGGCGAGATCCGGTCGGCAGATTAGGGGTTAATAAGTGTAGGTAGGTGGAGGCGACGTTGGGGGCGGCAGATAAGGGGTTAATAAATATAATATAGGGGTTGGCGGTGTTAGGGGCAGCAGATTAGGGGTACATAGGGATAACGTAGGTTGCGGCGGTGTACGGAGCGGCAGATTAGGGGTTAATAATAATAATATGCAGGGGTCAGCAATAACGGGGGCGGCAGATTAGGGGTTAATAAGTGTAAGGTTAGGGGTGTTTAGACTCGGGGTTCATGTTAGGGTGTTAGGTGCAGACTTAGGAAGTGTTTCCCCATAGGAAACAATGGGGCTGCGTTAGGAGCTTAATGCTGCTTTTTTGCAGGTGTTAGTTTTTTTTTTCAGCTCAAACTGACCCATTGTTTTCTATGGGGGAATTGTGCACGAGCACGTTTTTGAAGCTGGCCGCGTCCGTAAGCACCGCTGGTATTTAGAGTTGCAGTGGCGGTAAATATGCTCTACTCTCCCTTTTTTGGAGCCTAACGCAGCCATTCTGTGAACTCTAAATACCAGCGGTATTTAAAAGGTGCGGGGGGAAAAAAGCATGCGTAGCTAACGCACCCCTTTGGCCGCAGAACTCTAAATCTAGCCGTTAATCTTGCAAAACAATTAATAATAACTGAATAAGACACGCATTGAACAAAACTTACATGCACAACTGCTATATTTTAGAAGGTATCTAACTAATGATATTAAGTCCAAGGTTCTTTTCAACCTGTTTCAAGTCTTATAGTTGGTTTGAGATTTGTTATGAAGAAATGTGGAAAGTTCAATAAAGTTTCAACTGTTAGACCGGCGAGAATGTTATTTGGTATAACCATTACATACTCACATGGAATTGATGGCGACCAGGAATTATAGTAATGCATTTCTGAAGCACTAGCAGTTATCTCCAGTTTAAATTCACTCCCCTCACCAGGCCTGCTGTACAGAAAGTGCCAGGAAGCTGCGGCTAACATGCCTATGTCACCCTCTGTCGCTGTGATTGTCCCTACTTCGGAAGGTATTATTGTTGATCTAGCATTGCGGTGACACAGTTGAGGGTCTATTGTACCTATCTCTTGGTTGATGTCTTCCCTCTCTCGAAGCGTAGTCTCTGCTGACTCAGCTGGAATGGAGAAGGTCCGTGCGGTCATGTCTAGCAGCCATGAGGTATGAGCTTGTTTTCCAGCTACGCCGGGGCCCCTCAATGAAGTCTGTTGAGTAGGACCAGCCAGGTCTTTCTCTCTGTCATTGAAATGGAAGTCGGCCTCTTTGGGGGTATTGAGTAATGCCTGATCACCCCGTTGCTGCAGCTGAGCCGGTATAAGGGGAAGTTTCTCCTCCCTTTGTGCTCCCTTCTGGTCGCCATCTTTATTTCCTTGCGTAGTGAAGCACTGATCTGGTGAGTCGGCGTGTGAGTGACTAAGGCCAGTGTTCTCTGTGGGGACCCGGTGGGGGGGGGGGGGGCTTTGGTATATCCTGTTAAGTATAGTGTCCAGTCTAGCGAAACGCAGTTTAAGTTCTTGTTCCAGTTCCTTCTCCCAGTCAGGTGCCATTTTAGAATAGTCTGCCATCCGTTAAGTTATAGGACACAGATTGGACACGCTGAGATTTCTGTAGCGGTATGCTAAGCTATGCAATATTGCTTGTAAGTTCAGTAAGGCAGTCGCACACTGCCAGCACTGGTAACCCAGAGGAGCCGGGGGGGGGGGGGTTGCTACCTTTAAGTGGGCCGCCGCCCTAGGTATTAAGCTTCCGAACTGCAGCCCCGTTTTCATGAAAACAGCAAGTGATATGTTTAATATTGTCCCCATATGTTAGGCAACAATATTTTGTCGATTTGTGTGGCAGGATTTGCTGTTAAAGGCTCTGAAATCGGCGGATTAGAGAGGAATCTTGCAGAGCTAACAGTAGTTGTGACTGGTTAGGTACGCTGTTCGGACACGCCCCCCAGAAAATCTTACTTTAAAAGAGAATAAATACAGCAGACCCACTTAGAGCAAGTTCAACAGAGTTACTGTGCTAAATTTATAGACTTGCAAGGCCCAAACAGCTGAAACAAGTCCCACCCCTAAATACCCACACAAGAAACAAGAAAAAAAAAGAAAAAAATTAAAAAAAATGGATAGATACAAACCAACAAACAGTTATTTGGTTTTATAAAATGCAACCTTTGCAAATCAAAATATTTATAAATTAGCTTGGTTAGCTAACTATTATACTTAAACAGAAAATCTTACTTTAACAGAGAATAAATACAGCAGACCCATTTAGAGCAAGCTCAACAGAGTTACTGTGCTAAATTTATAGGCTTGCAAGGCCCAAACAGCTGAAAAAAAGTCCCACCCCTAATTACTCACACAGGAAACAAGAAAAAAAAAAATTAAAAAATGGATAGATACAAACCAACAAACAGTTATTTGGCTTTATAAAATGGAACCCTTGCAAATCAAAATATTTATAAATTAGCTTGGTTAGCTATTATACTTAAACAGAAAATCTTACTTTAACAGAGAATAAATACAGCAGACCCACTTAGAGCAAGCTCAACAGAGTTACTGTGCTAAATTTATAGGCTTGCAAGGCCCAAACAGCTGAAAAAAGTCCCACCCCTAATTACTCACACAGGAAATAAGAAAAAAATTGAATAGATACAAACCAACAAACAGTTTGCTTTTATTTGTAAATCTTTTCAACATTGTATTAGCATTTATTAATGAGATCAATTATGTTCCTACACACCTGGATGGGTGTATCACCTGATAAGTAATTGGGATTGGTTATATGTATGTATTTAAGCCAGTACTCTCATTGTATGATTAGAAGCCTGATGAAACAGACAACAGTCTGAGAAACGCGTTGCTTATTGTGTTTTAATATGAACACTTGATATTAAAACACAATAAGCAACGCGTTTCTCAGACTGTTGTCTGTTTCATGATTGACACTGTGATTATCATCTTGTTATTAAATTGTGTTTTTTTATAAACCTATCTTTGAGAGTCTAAAGCTTATTCAGTCCAGTAGGACATTGGATTGTTGCCTTGCTGTGCCAGTGAGCTGGGACACTGTGAGATCCCAGTCTGTTTGATTTAGCACAATTGGGTGCTGCTCCACTTGTGAGTACCATTTTGATTATCACATAATCTGCTTACACCAACTTTATTACACCAGGAGGCGCCTTTGTTTTTTGTGATTATTTCACAGAGAAAACTGGAAATTTGAAGATGGTCATCTTTACCGTTATATCTGCTAAAATGATGTTAGTCAGAGTTTTTTTGTATTTGTAAATTACTGTAAATCATTTCACATTCAGAAGATATGTTCTCAGTTAATTTTGGGAAAGAAGACACCACACCTTTCTACTGCTAAACTTAAACTAAACTAAACTTTGGTTAGATACTATAATTGTGCAACAATGGTAAAATTTGCTGTGGATTGGATAAGATAAAAATGTTTTGTTAATCTTTCTAAATGGGAGGAGAATTTAATATATTCCTTCTCATAGAAAGCTATTCTACATTGTCCAATAGATAAGCCCTCTCTAACATACATGCAGTGTTCTCCCCAGAACATTTTTAATGGGTGCACCACCCGGCTGATTTTACTGACCACCCGACTATAAATTTAGATAATATAAAGCTAAAATGAACTAACATTAACATTTTTCAATGTTTAACTTAAATATATTTAATGAATATTTGTGCAATAAGTTATGCAATTAATTTATTCTTTGGATAGCTGGCAAGTTGGCAAAAAAGGACTTAAGTATGTTATATAATTAAAAGAAGTTCACTCCAATGTAATTAAATCTTTTGAAAATCTATCAGTAGAATTTGATATACCACAAAAAAATATATGCATATCTACAAATTAGACACTTTTCCAATGAATTAATACCTTAGACTTTAATAGAGATTTAGGATAAATGGAGAAAGGGATCACACTTTATGAATGTGGTATAGACTCTATTTAAGTTTGATATAAAATTCTTATGCATGGACTTCCGGTGGGAGGGCGGAGAGAGCAGAAGCAGGGAAAAAAGCTCTGCTGCTTCCAGCTACCTAAGAATTCCCAAATACTGCCCCAGAAAACGTTGACACCCTTGTCAGGAGAGCCCCTCACTGCCCGGACACAGGTCAGCAGGGAATCGGACAGCTGATTCCCCTGCCGTAGAAGCTGCAAGACGGAGCTAAAGCAAGTAGCGGCTGAAGCCGCAAGGTTCCCAGTCAGACAGGAGCCGCAAAAGAAGCCTCATACCGCACACGGAGCGAGGGGACAGAACTCCATTTCACTGGTAAGAGCCCAGACCCCTGTGAGAGGAGAGCGCAGCACAGAGAGGAAAATCTCACTAACGGCGGGAACGCCGCCATCTTGCCCCACTGCTGGGGAATCAAACAAATTAACGCAGGCTACAACACACTCACAGAGAGGGTTGGGGGTAGAGGAGGCAAGCAGCATCCAGCTACTAAAATAACCCAGACCCCCGCAGAAAGTACAGAGCACTGCCCACGCTTGCAGCAGGGGAATATTGAAGCCTTAAGTTGATAAACCTGCCTAGTATGGCCCTGGGACACCCGGAGGGCATATGAATCAAGGGAATTGGGGAGCAGGAGCACTCTCACAGGGGAAAGGCTCACAAACTCACACACTGTATAGTCCCCATTTGTTGTAAGGCTGCCCGAAACCATTAGAGACAGAGAACTACCTTCCTCCTTTACGAGAGCGCAATCCTACAGCCCCAGGGGACATCCTGTCTCTATAGCCTAAGAAATAGCACAAAGCTTGTGGAGCTGCATAGGGGAAAGGGGCTTACAAACTTTGGTCCCTCAGAGTCTGTATGTTTCTAGAGTATATCATCATTTACCACACTATGAGGGGCTAGAGGGCGCGGGCATGTTCCCCCCCCCCTACCCACCCATCGCTTAATAAGCATACCATTGAACTTGCATTTGATATTATTCTGAGGCCCGGAAGGAATTAAAGGGAAGTTGCAACTTAGTAATGAGACAAACATAAGAATATATGCATGCAAAAATACTACAACTCATACACCAAAAAAACAGGGACAATGGCGAGCAGACTTAAAAATGCAGAGAAGAAGAAGAGCCATATGGAGGCACCACAGGTATATATAGGACAATATTCGAACACTACAACAACAAAATGACTGGTTGTGGGCAAAGATTGACGACCTGGAGAACAGGTCGAGAAGAAATAATCTAAGAATTGTAGGAGTTCCAGAATCCCTCCCGGGAACACAGCTAATAGAATTTGCAGAAAACACCCTACCAAAGCTACTACATATGCCTCAATCCTGCCTTCCGTGTGTGGTGGAGAGAGCACACAGAGTGGGAGATCCAAGAAAGCAGGGGGAAAACAACCAACAGCCATGACAGGTTATGGTAAAGTACCTTAACTTCAAAGCAAAATTAGCAATTCTGCAAGCCTATAGAAAGGCTCCATCACTGGAATACGAAGGCAGAAGAGTATATTTATTTCAAGACTACTCAGCAACAGTAGCAGCCAGAAGAAAAGAATTTACGCCCTATTGCAAGGAACTTATGGAGCAAGGCAGAATGGCAGCCCTCTTATACCCGGCAAGATTATGACTACATACAGCCAATGGCCCTCTATTCTTCGAATCACCAAAGCAGCTCAAGCTACACTTGCAGAGAGAGGACAAACAACGACAATCACGAGATCAAGAAGATCGGCCTTCTGCCACATGAGGACAGGGCCAACTCTCAAGGCCTCAGAAAAAACAAAGCAAAGCCTCTTAAAGACTAAAGACATGTTAATTCATATCCTTTACAAGTGGGGGGGGTACTTGTTTATTGCATTGTTAGGAATTTTTTTTGTGTGTATTCATCCTTTTTTTGGAGGGGTCAAAAGAGAGAGAAAGTTAATGTTTAATAGTCAGACTGTTACTTGTTTATCATAGTAATAGATGGAACCCATCAATCCTCAAGGCGCTACACCAGGGGGAAAAGAAGACAGATCTCGGAGACTGCACAGACGAGTAAGTACAGTGCACTTCACAATACCTAACTAGTTGCACACAACACGCCATACATAATAGCCTTGACAGATAGTGATACCCATACAGAATAAGAGAATTACGGTAGAAGAATGAAGGTCACCATATGGAACGTGGGAGGGATAACATCGCCTATTAAAAGAAAGGCGATATTGAGACAGTTAAATGCCAAAAAAACTGATATTGCCATACTAGAAGAACACATCTCTCACAAATAGAGCACCAAAAGCTTAAACAGAGCTGGGTGGGGGAAGTACTCTTTACACCCTACGAAGGGAAAAGAATGAGAGGGGTAGCAATGCTGTTCCGCAAGGGATTGAACTATGCCATCTCGCAGGTGGTTACTGACATAGAAGGTAGATTTCTGATAGTTAAGATACAGATAGACGCACTGTGTCTGGTGCTATGTGGGATCTATGGTCCCCAGACGCAGAAAAAAAGAGTTCTTAAACCACCTCCAAAGCAAGCTCATACAATTTTCAGATCTGCCCATTATAGTGGGAGGAGACTACAACATAGCTCCACACACACTGGCGGACAGATTCCGCAACCCCAATAGCGACACACAGCCAAAACAGCCGTGGTCAGGGTCTAGGAGAGAAACATTAATTCTTAAAAACTTTATACAGGGAGTGCAGAATTATTAGGCAAGTTGTATTTTTGAGGATTAATTTTATTATTGAACAACAACCATGTTCTCAATGAACCCAAAAAACTCATTAATATCAAAGCTGAATAGTTTTGGAAGTAGTTTTTAGTTTGTTTTTAGTTATAGCTATTTTAGGGGGATATCTGTGTGTGCAGGTGACTATTACTGTGCATAATTATTAGGCAACTTAACAAAAAACAAATATATACCCATTTCAATTATTTATTTTTACCAGTGAAACCAATATAACATCTCAACATTCACAAATATACATTTCTGACATTCAAAAACAAAACAAAAACAAATCAGTGACCAATATAGCCACCTTTCTTTGCAAGGACACTCAAAAGCCTGCCATCCATGGATTCTGTCAGTGTTTTGATCTGTTCACCATCAACATTGCGTGCAGCAGCAACCACAGCCTCCCAGACACTGTTCAGAGAGGTGTACTGTTTTCCCTCCTTGTAAATCTCACATTTGATGATGGACCACAGGTTCTCAATTGGGTTCAGATCAGGTGAACAAGGAGGCCATGTCATTAGATTTTCTTCTTTTATACCCTTTCTTGCCAGCCACGCTGTGGAGTACTTGGACGCGTGTGATGGAGCATTGTCCTGCATGAAAATCATGTTTTTCTTGAAGGATGCAGACTTCTTCCTGTACCACTGCTTGAAGAAGGTGTCTTCCAGAAACTGGCAGTAGGACTGGGAGTTGAGCTTGACTCCATCCTCAACCTGAAAAGGCCCCACAAGCTCATCTTTGATGATACCAGCCCAAACCAGTACTCCACCTCCACCTTGCTGGCGTCTGAGTCGGACTGGAGCTCTCTGCCCTTTACCAATCCAGCCACGGGCCCATCCATCTGGCCCATCAAGACTCACTCTCATTTCATCAGTCCATAAAACCTTAGAAAAATCAGTCTTGAGATATTTCTTGGCCCAGTCTTGACGTTTCAGCTTGTGTGTCTTGTTCAGTGGTGGTCGTCTTTTAGCCTTTCTTACCTTGGCCATGTCTCTGAGCATTGCACACCTTGTGCTTTTGGGCACTCCAGTGATGTTGCAGCTCTGAAATATGGCCAAACTGGTGGCAAGTGGCATCTTGGCAGCTGCACGCTTGACTTTTCTCCAGTTCATGGGCAGTTATTTTGCGCCTTGGTTTTTCCACACGCTTCTTGCGACCCTGTTGACTATTTTGAATGAAACGCTTGATTGTTCGATGATCACGCTTCAGAAGCTTTGCAATTTTAAGAGTGCTGCATCCCTCTGCAAGATATCTCACTATTTTTGACTTTTCTGAGCCTGTCAAGTCCTTCTTTTGACCCATTTTGCCAAAGGAAAGGAAGTTGCCTAATAATTATGCACACCTGATATAGGGTGTTGATGTCATTAGTTCACACCCCTTCTCATTACAGAGATGCACATCACCTAATATGCTTAATTGGTAGCAGGCTTTCGAGCCTATACAGCTTGGATTAAGACAACATGCATAAAGAGGATGATGTGGTCAAAATACTCATTTGCCTAATAATTCTGCACACAGTGTAAATACTTTATCTCTCTTGGATGTCTGGAGAGAGAGAAATCCAGAGGCACAAGACTACACATGTGCACATCCATCAAAAACTACACTCTCTCGCATAGACTACTTCCTGGTCTCGAACCAGTTATGCCCCAGGGTTGGAGACATTAGAATAGACCCCATAACCATCTCAGACCATTCCCCAGTGACGTTGGAGCTAATTACTGACACCCCTCAGAGAAGGGCATGTGGGTGGAGATTCCCCGCACACCTGTATCACGACCTTAACCTTCGAAAGCACTTGGTAGGGGAGTGGTTAGTTTACAAAGACCTTAATATACAGCACATAAATGGCATCTCACTGTTTTGGGAAACGGCAAAGGCAGTACTGAGGGGAGATAACGACTTACGCAATAAAGCTAACTAAAATCAGTAAAAAGAGGGGAGAGTTACTTTTACGCCAACTCTTAAATGCAAGAAACCAATACCTCAGACATCCGTCGGAGCAGAATAGAATAAAATACAGAGACACCAAGGCCCTCAGAGACACACACCTCATTCAGGCATCAGTCAGAGCCCAAAATCGAATGCAGGCTAAATTTTACCGCTATGGGAACCTCACAGGAAAACAATTAGCAAAAATTACTAAGCTAGACAGAAAACCTAACACTATAGCTGCCATAAAGGGAGAAGGAACGATACTAACGCAGGAAAAAGATATCCATAAAGCATTTATAGACTATTATTCTAGGCTATATAACTTTCAAGAAGTATGTGCGAAAGTTAAACAAAATTTCTGGAAGGATATGACCCTTCCTCAAATAACTGAGGAACAGCTACATAAATTAAATAGCCCAATAAATTCCCTGGAGATCACTAAAGCCATTGAGGCTTTGCCCCTAGAGAAGACTCCTGGACCGGATGGTTTGCCAGGAGAATTCTATAAAATGATCAAGGGGGAGGTAGCAGAGACACTCACTCTAATGTTTAACGCCATCATGGAAGGGAGGGCAGGTCTATCTAACAGATTTACGGAAGCAAATGTGACTGTTATCCCTAAACCAGACAGAGACCCACTACTGACATCATCATATAGGCCAATTTCCCTACTTAATTCGGACTACAAACTATTTACAAAAATCTTAGCCAACAGACTGACAGAGATATTACCATACCTGATACATGAAGATCAGACGGGGTTTGTGAAAAGCAGATCCTCAGTAAGAAACATGAGAAAATTGCAACTAGTGCTGTCACATTACTGGGGGAAAGACAACCGAGAACAAGACCAGGGGGGTGGGGACGCTTGTCTGATACTGGTAGACGCTGAGAAAGCATTCGACATGATACTGTGGGACCACCTGTTCACAACACTAGGGAAATTCGGTGTGCAAGGAGACTTCATGACAGCCATTTACGCCATTTATAATGAGCCCCGCGCAGCAATTCTAATCAATGGCGAGCCGTCCAAACCATTCCCACTCCTGAGGGGTACGAGGCAGGGATGTCCCCTGTCCCCACTCCTTTTTGACCTAGTGCATGAACTGTTAGCAATAAAAATCAGAAGAGACACGGAGGGACTAAGTATAGGCAAAGAAACTTTACACATATCCCTCTTTGCAGATGACATGATTCTATACACGAGAGAGCCCAGGAAGAATATCCCTAATCTAATGCGCATTATAGCTGAGTTTGGGCAAATTTCAGGATATTGCATAAATAAAGACAAATCAGAACTGTTATGGTTATGGAATGGGAAGCCCTCGGAACCACTACAGGATAATTTTAAAATAGTAGCCAACACATTCAAGTACTTAGGCATCACTCTGTCCAGAGACCCCAAGCAGTGGTATGAGATTAATTTCCGGCCATTGCCTGTTCTTTTAACAGTTTTTGTTATATGGATTTCTTAAGGGCTGTTAAGGTGGGAGGTTTATTTGTTATCCATTGTGTTAAAATTGACTTTCTTGCCATCAGTAAAATGGTATTAATTAACTTAGAGTATCTGTTTGTCTGTGTGTCCTTTATCAGTGTCATCGTCGAATGCCATGTAAGGTTTATTGCAGTTTTGCACATTTTGTTGAGCCAACATCTTCTTTTGTTTACTTTGGGGCAACTCCACATCAGATGGCCTAAAGAGGGATTTTTCAAATGAGAATTTCTTGCATTTATTGTCTATGGAGGGGTCCCATTTAGCTGTTATACTAGGTCTGATATACCCTTGAGGCAGTAGTTTATATTGTATTTACCTGAGATTTGATGACAGTGGGGCCCTCCTAACATTTTCAAGGCTATCCATAGTGTCTTCTTTAGTGAGAGTACAAGCTCTATCTCTTTCCCATTGTCTTGCTATGGTGGTCAGCACCTCATCTGCCTGTGCCTCTAGTAGCAATTTATAAATAAGAGAAATAGACCTATTTCCGTGTGTGAATATTGATATCAACTCATCCCAGTGAGATTTTTCCCAAATATGTGGAGCTGCCCTTAGGATCACATTGATATAATGTCTGACCTGCAGATATGCAAAGTGATGTTGATTGGGTAGACCATATTTGTCCTGTAGTTGTCTATAGGGGTGAATTATCTTCTGGGAATTATCTAGTATCAATCTTCTAGTAGCCCATATCTTAAATGTGCATGTGCTAAGACCTGGTATAAAGCTCAAGTTTCCTCAAATTGGTATATGTATATTACCCTTTCCTTTCTGTCCCAACCTTTGAGATATTTTTCTACAGGCTATTATATGATCCTTAAGCAATGTGTTGTCTTTTATTATACTTGGTGTTTTCTTGAGATCTATAAATGGAAGGAATCCCAATGCTATAAGTGATATTAGTTCCTTCTCTATTTCTAGTACTGGGAATTGTCCTACCCCTGTTACCCAACCTCTTGATATTTTTGCCAGTGCAGCCGACTGCACGTTTGGTACTCTGAAACTTTCCCTTTTGGGGGGATGAAACATTTTCCACATGCCAATTTGAAGCTTTATACGACACCAAATAAAGGCGGAATATTGTGCATGTAACTTCTGAATATTTTTTTTTGGTGAGTAGTATTGGTAATAGGTGAGTGACATTATGCAATATATATATATTTACATACATATATGATGTAGAGAAAGAATTAATTTGTATGTGAAAATCTGGCTAATGTAAGTTGCATTCAATTCTGAAATCAGAATTTAACTCAGATTAGTTGCCAGTTGAATATACATAGGTTATCTGAAAACACAATCAAAGACAAGACAGTTGTTTCAAATAAAATTAGATCACTTCAAAAGAAGTCCATATAAGGACCTTCCTGTCTGAAGATGTGTAACAAAATTACCTAGATCAGGATACCCCCTGGGATGACCGCAGCCACTGAGTCTGTACTTCAGTGGAGATATGCTCAGAATATCAGGATGACCAGCAAATTGAAATACTTTGCATGTAAGTGTTAATTATTCCACACTGAGTTTCAATATATAAAATCCAGATATTACAACTCTATTGGATATAACAGAGAAATCACACTCATACTCTCAGGGAAAATTATATCTTTCTCCAACATAGGTGTGTCCGGTCCACGGCGTCATCCTTACTTGTGGGATATTCTCTTCCCCAACAGGAAATGGCAAAGAGCCCAGCAAAGCTGGTCACATGATCCCTCCTAGGCTCCGCCTACCCCAGTCATTCTCTTTGCCGTTGTACAGGCAACATCTCCACGGAGATGGCTTAGAGTTTTTTAGTGTTTAACTGTAGTTTTTCATTATTCAATCAAGAGTTTGTTATTTTCAAATAGTGCTGGTACGTACTATTTACTCAGAAACAGAAAAGAGATGAAGAATTCTGTTTGTATGAGGAAAATGATTTTAGCAACCGTAACTAAAATCCATGGCTGTTCCACACAGGACTGTTGAGAGCAATTAACTTCAGTTGGGGGAACAGTTTGCAGTCCTTTGCTGCTTGAGGTATGACACATTCTAACAAGACGATGTAATGCTGGAAGCTGTCATTTTCCCTATGGGATCCGGTAAGCCATGTTTATTACGATTGTAAATAAGGGCTTCACAAGGGCTTATTTAGACTGTAGACCTTTTTTGGGCTAAATCGATTGATATTAACACTTATTTAGCCTTGAGGAATCATTTATTCTGGGTATTTTGATATAATAATATCGGCAGGCATTGTTTTAGACACCTTATTCTTTAGGGGCTTTCCCAAAGCATAGGCAGAGTCTCATTTTCGCGCCGGTGTTGCGCACTTGTTTTTGAGAGGCATGGCATGCAGTCGCATGTGAGAGGAGCTCTGATTCTTATAAAAGACTTCTGAAGGCGTCATTTGGTATCGTATTCCCCTTTGGGTTTGGTTGGGTCTCAGCAAAGCAGATACCAGGGACTGTAAAGGGGTTAAAGCTTAAAACGGCTCCGGTTCCGTTATTTTAAGGGTTAAAGCTTCCAAAATTGGTGTGCAATATTTTCAAGGCTTTAAGACACTGTGGTGAAAGTTTGGTGAATTTTGAACAATTCCTTCATGTTTTTTCGCAATTGCAGTAATAAAGTGTGTTCAGTTTAAAATTTAAAGTGACAGTAACGGTTTTATTTCAAAACGTTTTTTGTACTTTCTTATCAAGTTTATGCCTGTTTAACATGTCTGAACTACCAGATAGACTGTGTTCTGAATGTGGGGAAGCCAGAATTCCTATTCATTTAAATAAATGTGATTTATGTGATAATGACAATGATGCCCAAGATGATTCCTCAAGTGAGGGGAGTAAGCATGGTACCGCATCATTCCCTCCTTCGTCTACACGAGTCTTGCCCACTCAGGAGGCCCCTAGTACATCTAGCGCGCCAATACTCCTTACTATGCAACAATTAACGGCTGTAATGGATAATTCTGTCAAAAACATTTTAGCCAAAATGAACCCTTGTCAGCGTAAGCGTGGATGCTCTGTTTTAGTTACTGAAGAGCATGACGACGCTGATATTAATATCTCTGAAGGGCCCCTAACCCAATCTGAGGGGGCCAGGGAGGTTTTGTCTGAGGGAGAAATTACTGATTTAGGGAACATTTCTCAGCAGGCTGAATCTGATGTGATTACTTTTAAATTTAAATTGGAACATCTCCGCATTTTGCTTAAGGAGGTATTATCCACTCTGGATGATTGTGAAAATTTGGTCATCCCAGAGAAACTATGTAAAATGGACAAGTTCCTAGAGGTGCCGGGGCTCCCAGAAGCTTTTCCTATACCCAAGCGGGTGGCGGACATTGTTAATAAAGAATGGGAAAGGCCCGGTATTCCTTTCGTCCCTCCCCCCATATTTAAAAAATTGTTTCCTATGGTCGACCCCAGAAAGGACTTATGGCAGTCAGTCCCCAAGGTCGAGGGAGCGGTTTCTACTTTAAACAAACGCACCACTATTCCCATAGAGGATAGTTGTGCTTTCAAAGATCCTATGGATAAAAAATTAGAAGGTTTGCTTAAAAAGATGTTTGTTCAGCAGGGTTACCTTCTACAACCCATTTCATGCATTGTCCCTGTCACTACAGCCGCATATTTCTGGTTTGATGAACTGATTAAGGTGCTCGATAGTGACTCTCCTCCTTATGAGGAGATTATGGACAGAGTCAATGCTCTCAAATTGGCTAATTCTTTCACTCTAGACGCCTCTTTGCAATTGGCTAAGTTAGCGGCTAAGAATTCTGGGTTTGCTATTGTGGCGCGCAGAGCGCTTTGGTTGAAATCTTGGTCGGCTGATGCGTCTTCCAAGAACAAGCTACTAAACATTCCTTTCAAGGGGAAAACGCTGTTTGGTCCTGACTTGAAAGAGATTATCTCTGATATCACTGGGGGTAAGGGCCATGCCCTTCCTCAGGATCGGCCTTTCAAGGCAAAAAATAGACCTAATTTTCGTCCCTTTCGTAAAAACGGACCAGCCCAAGGTGCTACGTCCTCTAAGCAAGAGGGTAATACTTCTCAGGCCAAGCCAGCTTGGAGACCAATGCAAGGCTGGAACAAGGGAAAGCAGGCCAAGAAACCTGCCACTGCTACCAAGACAGCATGAAATATTGGCCCCCGATCCGGGACCGGATCTGGTGGGGGGCAGACTCTCTCTCTTCGCTCAGGCTTGGGCAAGAGATGTTCTGGATCCTTGGGCGCTAGAAATAGTCTCCCAGGGTTATCTTCTGGAATTCAAGGGACTTCCCCCAAGGGGGAGGTTCCACAGGTCTCAGTTGTCTTCAGACCACATAAAAAGACAGGCGTTCTTACATTGTGTAGAAGACCTGTTAAAAATGGGAGTGATTCATCCTGTTCCATTGAGAGAACAAGGGATGGGGTTCTACTCCAATCTGTTCATAGTTCCCAAAAAAGAGGGAACGTTCAGACCAATCCTAGATCTCAAGATCTTAAACAAATTTCTCAAGGTCCCATCGTTCAAGATGGAAACCATTCGAACTATCCTTCCTTCCATCCAGGAAGGTCAATTCATGACCACGGTGGATTTAAAGGATGCGTATCTACATATTCCTATCCACAAGGAACATCATCGGTTCCTAAGGTTTGCATTCCTGGACAAACATTACCAGTTCGTGGCGCTTCCTTTCGGATTAGCCACTGCTCCAAGGATTTTCACAAAGGTACTAGGGTCCCTTCTAGCGGTGCTAAGACCAAGGGGCATTGCAGTAGTACCTTACCTGGACGACATTCTGATTCAAGCGTCGTCCCTCCCTCGAGCAAAGGCTCACACGGACATCGTCCTGGCCTTTCTCAGATCTCACGGCTGGAAAGTGAACGTGGAAAAGAGTTCTCTATCCCCGTCAACAAGGGTTCCCTTCTTGGGAACAATTATAGACTCCTCAGAAATGAGGATTTTTCTAACAGAGGCCAGAAAGACAAAACTTCTGGACTCTTGTCGAATACTTCATTCCGTTCCTCTTCCTTCCGTAGCTCAGTGCATGGAAGTGATCGGGTTGATGGTAGCGGCAATGGACATAGTTCCTTTTGCGCGCATTCATCTAAGACCATTACAACTGTGCATGCTCAGTCAGTGGAATGGGGACTATACAGACTTGTCTCCAAAGATACAAGTAAATCAGAGGACCAGAGACTCACTCCGTTGGTGGCTGTCCCTGGACAACCTGTCACGAGGGATGACATTCCGCAGACCAGAGTGGGTCATTGTCACGACCGACGCCAGTCTGATGGGCTGGGGCGCGGTCTGGGGATCCCTGAAAGCTCAGGGTCTTTGGTCTCGGGAAGAATCTCTTCTACCGATAAATATTCTGGAACTGAGAGCGATATTCAATGCTCTCAAGGCTTGGCCTCAGCTAGCGAGGACCAAGTTCATACGGTTTCAATCAGACAACATGACGACTGTTGCGTACATCAACCATCAGGGGGGAACAAGGAGTTCCCTAGCGATGGAAGAAGTGACCAAGATTATTCTATGGGCGGAGTCTCACTCCTGCCACCTGTCTGCTATCCACATCCCGGGAGTGGAAAATTGGGAAGCGGATTTTCTGAGTCGTCAGACATTGCATCCGGGGGAGTGGGAACTCCATCCGGAAATCTTTGCCCAAGTCACTCAACTATGGGGCATTCCAGACATGGATCTGATGGCCTCTCGTCAGAACTTCAAAGTTCCTTGCTACGGGTCCAGATCCAGGGATCCCAAGGCGGCTCTAGTGGATGCACTAGTAGCACCTTGGACCTTCAAACTAGCTTATGTGTTCCCGCCGTTTCCTCTCATCCCCAGGCTGGTAGCCAGGATCAATCAGGAGAGGGCGTCGGTGATCTTGATAGCTCCTGCGTGGCCACGCAGGACTTGGTATGCAGATCTGGTGAATATGTCATCGGCTCCACCTTGGAAGCTACCTTTGAGACGAGACCTTCTTGTTCAGGGTCCGTTCGAACATCCGAATCTGGTTTCACTCCAGCTGACTGCTTGGAGATTGAACGCTTGATTTTATCGAAGCGAGGTTTCTCAGATTCTGTTATCGATACTCTTGTTCAGGCCAGAAAGCCTGTAACTAGAAAGATTTACCACAAAATTTGGAAAAAATATATCTGTTGGTGTGAATCTAAAGGATTCCCTTGGGACAAGGTTAAGATTCCTAGGATTCTATCCTTCCTTCAAGAAGGATTGGAAAAAGGATTATCGGCAAGTTCCCTGAAGGGACAGATTTCTGCCTTGTCGGTGTTACTTCACAAAAAACTGGCAGCTGTGCCAGATGTTCAAGCCTTTGTTCAGGCTCTGGTTAGAATCAAGCCTGTTTACAAACCTTTGACTCCTCCTTGGAGTCTCAATTTAGTTCTTTCAGTTCTTCAGGGGGTTCCGTTTGAACCCTTACATTCCGTTGATATTAAGTTATTATCTTGGAAAGTTTTGTTTTTAGTTGCAATTTCTTCTGCTAGAAGAGTTTCAGAATTATCTGCTCTGCAGTGTTCTCCTCCTTATCTGGTGTTCCATGCAGATAAGGTGGTTTTACGTACTAAACCTGGTTTTCTTCCAAAAGTTGTTTCTAACAAAAACATTAACCAGGAGATTATCGTACCTTCTCTGTGTCCGAAACCAGTTTCAAAGAAGGAACGCTTGTTGCACAATTTGGATGTTGTTCGCGCTCTAAAATTCTATTTAGATGCTACAAAGGATTTTAGACAAACATCTTCCTTGTTTGTTGTTTATTCAGGTAAAAGGAGAGGTCAAAAAGCAACTTCTACCTCTCTCTCTTTTTGGATTAAAAGCATCATCAGATTGGCTTACGAGACTGCCGGACGGCAGCCTCCCGAAAGAATCACAGCTCATTCCACTAGGGCTGTGGCTTCCACATGGGCCTTCAAGAACGAGGCTTCTGTTGATCAGATATGTAGGGCAGCGACTTGGTCTTCACTGCACACTTTTACCAAATTTTACAAGTTTGATACTTTTGCTTCTTCTGAGGCTATTTTTGGGAGAAAGGTTTTGCAAGCCGTGGTGCCTTCCATTTAGGTGACCTGATTTGCTCCCTCCCTTCATCCGTGTCCTAAAGCTTTGGTATTGGTTCCCACAAGTAAGGATGACGCCGTGGACCGGACACACCTATGTTGGAGAAAACAGAATTTATGTTTACCTGATAAATTTCTTTCTCCAACGGTGTGTCCGGTCCACGGCCCGCCCTGGTTTTTTAATCAGGTCTGATAATTTATTTTCTTTAACTACAGTCACCACGGTACCATATGGTTTCTCCTATGCTATTATTCCTCCTTAACGTCGGTCGAATGACTGGGGTAGGCGGAGCCTAGGAGGGATCATGTGACCAGCTTTGCTGGGCTCTTTGCCATTTCCTGTTGGGGAAGAGAATATCCCACAAGTAAGGATGACGCCGTGGACCGGACACACCGTTGGAGAAAGAAATTTATCAGGTAAACATAAATTCTGTTTTTTAAAAATTGAGATGTTAAAGTATAACTGGTATATATATATCAACTACTATGAAACTTTACAGATACCAGTTATACTTTAACATCTCAATATATATATGTCTGAGAGAAATGCTAATATCCTATATTAAATACGTGTCTGATAATTAAACAAATAATTGTATTGGTGAATATAAAATGTTTAACAAACTGTTTCAGAATAAAACTGCATTTATTTTTCTTTGTTTCAGGAATCTGGTATGCC
This sequence comes from Bombina bombina, assembly GCF_027579735.1. NCBI lineage: Eukaryota > Metazoa > Chordata > Amphibia > Anura > Bombinatoridae > Bombina > Bombina bombina. Next base: position 82,981,258 of record NC_069508.1, read on the forward strand.
AGTAAGGTTCCAAATATGAATGATACATGCTAGATAAATTGTCCTATGATATGAGTCCATACTCCTATACTTTATTAAGGAATTACTTCAAATAAAATATAAATATAAAATAGCCAATAATAATGAAGTTATATATATATATATATATATATATATATATATATATATATATATATATATATATAATGATATTGGTTCCAACAGAATTCTAAGTGCAGGTACGTATGGAATATGGAAATAAATGGAAAATGTGGCGATATAACAGCAGAATATTAAATATTATTAAACTTCCTAAAATATTAATTATTAATATGGTACTAGAATTATTAAAATTATTTTAAGTACCCTAAAAGAAATATGGTGTACACCATTCATGGAATATACTGTATTTATATTAAAATGGAATGATGCTCAAATATAGATATTGCTATATGATTATTTACATCAGACTGCTACTTACAGACTATATATATATGATATAAAATAGTAGGAAATATATATCATATGTATGTATTAATTCTAAGTGTACCCATGTTTGGTTTTGAAAATATGTGCTCATTTATATTAGATGGGCCATATACTGAAAAAATAGTTTATTAAAGCTAGGAAATTATAGATGTATGAAATGTACAGTTCTATAAAAATATATATATATCTTTAAACTGTTAATATATTTGACAAATGAAACTGCATTCCTACTCCTGTTGCCCCTGGTGTCCAATACAGGAATTACAGCCAGAGAATACAATCAAAGGAAAATTTAATTACAAAGTGGCATTTCCCAGTAACCAATGAGATCTAAGCTCAGACTCTAAGGGCGTACCCAAAATTTCATTAGAATGATTCAGAGAATGAAGGAGGAGTCTATGACTGATATAGGTTTTCACACTATGCAAGAGGGAAAAAGACTCACTTGGTTAAACAGAGATATACGCCGTTTGACCATAAGGAAAATCTGGGACCTTAAACTCTCTTATTGGTATTTGGTATAGTATCGCAGTCTAATACTTTTAAAATTTTATAGCAAAGATATTCTTGATAGCCATAGTTTAACTGAAGCTGTATTTAAAGGTGTAATTTATAGTTATAATTCATATCTCATAGACCAGTGTATTTCATATATCAAATATATTAGTGCTAAGTCAATTATTATTGAAAAAAGGGGTAGGCATTAATATTTACAAATTAGTTTTTATTTCACTGTGATTGCACTAGTTATTGTGGCTAAATTGGAACTTATTCCATGCTATATTCATTGAAATATGTTGAATTGATAATTGTGTAGCAATCTCTGGTTGATTATTTGACGTATTATAGGACTAGTTTGGGTAATATAGTGAATTGTATTCCCTGGAAATTTCATTAGATTTGTGAGAGTTAACCTTAGATTTTACTGTGAGATTTGGATAGAATGTTGTTAAATAAGCTATATATTGGATTGGTTAATATTTCTGGCTAACTACAAATTGTTCTTGTAAAGTTTAATGGTAATATTTGATGTTTAATTCATTTTGAGTTAAGGTAAATTAATAGATAATATTTAGCTAGATTATGAGTTTTGTGTTATGGGTGAAAAAGCAGCATTATGGCTCATAACGCTGCTTTTTCCCTAACGCTGCTATTACAAGTCTTGTAAGTATAGGTGTACCACTCACTTTTTAGGCCGTCACGCAACGTCAGTACCGCACTTTATAAAAAGCCCTTTCTCAATGGGACTTCCATAGCACCGGTATTACAAGTTTTCCTGGGAGGCTAAAAAGTGAGCGGTACACCCTATACTGACATGGTCAGTACCGCCATCTAAAGTCAGTAGTTATGTGTTTTACGTTACAAAGCTGTACCATAAAACTCATAAAGTGTTAAAAAGTACACTAACACCCATAAACTACCTATTAACCCCTAAACCGAGGCCCTCCCGCATCGCAAACACTATGATAAATGTATTAACCCCTAATCTGCCACTCTGGACCTCGTCGCCACTATTAAAATTTATCAACCCCTATTCCGCCGCTCCCCGACATCGTCACCACTATAATAAACCTATTAACCCCTAAACCGCCGCCCTCCTACATTGCAAACACTATTTAAATATTATTAACCGCTAGTTTGCCGTCCGCCCACACCGCCGCTATAATAAACCTATTAACCACTAAACCGCAAGCCCCCACAATGAAATATACTAAAATAAATTATTAACCCCTAAACCTCTGACCTCCCACATCACTAACTCTACATAAATATATTAACCCCTAACCCTAACGTAACCCTAAGCCTAACACCCCCTAACTTAATTATAATTAAAATAAATCTAAATAAACCTTACAATTATTAACTAAATAATTCCTATTTAAAACTAAATACATACTTACGTGTAAAAAAAACCTAAGCTAGCAACAAAATAACTAATTATTTCACAGGTAAGTTTGTATTTATTTTAACTAGGTAGACTAGTTAGTAAATAGTTATTAACTATTTACTAACTACCTAGTTAAAATAAATACACACTTACTTGTGAAATAAAACCTAACCTGCCTTTAAAAACCTAACATTACAATAAAATGAAATAAATTAAATTAATAAAATACAATTTACTAAAAAAAAATAAACGCTAAATTATCAAAAATAAAAAATGAAATTATCAAAAATAAAAACGAATTACTCCTAATCTAATAGCCCTATCAAAATAAAAAAAGCCCCCCAAAATAAAAAAAATTAAGTGACGTCATCCAAGATGGCGTCCCTTACATTCCTATTGGCTGAAAGATTTCCTCACATTTTGAAGGGAAAAAAAACGCTATAAAAAACTTACGGCTAGATTTGGAGTTTGGCGGTAGATGGGGTGCTAACGCTACGCGTGGTTTAGGTCTAACGCACGGCATTGTTTGACTCCGGTATTTAGAGTTCAAACAAAACCTTCTAACGATACTCCTAACGCGTGTATTTCACACGCGGAATCCTGCCCGCGTTAGACAGTCTCCCATAGAGATCAATGGAAAGGCAAACAAACACGCTTTTTTCATCTAACACTCGATCTCGCGAGAAATACGCACAGCTTGGTCATATGACGCATACCACATCATGCACAACAATAACACGCCGCAAATGTCACAACAACAATCAGTAAACAAAGCACATAAGCATTACACATTCACAAGCGGGGGGAATTTTATTGAAATAAAATACAGGGAATACGCATATACTTTAAGATGCGGAAATACGCAAAATAACAACAAGGAAAAAAAAAAAAAAACATACACTAGCAAAATAATCGCATTCAATATTACTATATATTAGGACAAACATACATATACAACACTTCACTAATACCACACCATCGCAAATTAACATTTAACCATAATACTATTGGTCAATGTTATAGAAAACGAGCACTATGACATCATCGCATTCTACACATTCCAAAAATACTAACTCCAAATGAGCATGCGCAAATTCACACACCTAAATACACATTGCACAAATAATCAGTAAGAATAAAGCACACCTGAACACAATTTACAAAGCAAACCGGTACATCATTAAACATTTACACAGGGTATATAAGCACCACTCAAGCATGGCTTCTTTCACTGTGTTGCTGGTGGGTTTTTGGAGATTGGAGCTTAGAGATTTTGTGCATTATTGTGAGTCAGTTAGTGTTATCGTGAGTGAGTTAGTGGTAGTGTGAGTTATTGAGAGTTAGTGGTAGTGTGAGTTAGAGAGTTAGTGGTAGTGTGAGTTAGAGAGGTAGTGGTAGTGTGAGTTAGAGAGTTAGTGCTAGTGTGAGTTAGAGAGTTAGTGCTAGTGTGAGTTAGAGAGTTAGTGCTAGTGTGAGTTAGAGAGTTAGTGCTAGTGTGAGTTAGAGAGTTAGTGCTAGTGTGAGTTAGAGAGTTAGTGCTAGTGTGAGTTAGAGAGTTCGTGCTAGTGTGAGTTAGAGAGTTAGTGCTAGTGTGAGTTAGTGAACGACAGTTGGTTTGGGTGAGTGTGCGAGTGCTTTTTCTGTACACTTAACACATTTACACGCAAACACATTCAATACATACATACACTTATCAATAACACTACATACACTCCATACCCCATACCCTCTCATACTACACTCCATACCCCATTCCCTGTAGTCCCATTCCCTTTCATCCCATTTACTCTTATCCCATACCCCATCCCATACCCATACCCTAGTTACATTTAGTTTACATATCCTCCTTTTAGTCTTCTTCTTCATTTTGTTCATTTAAATACTCCTTACCCTCTTTTATTTATATCCCTTTCACACTTTCAGCACTTTTTTTGGTCTTTTTAGTTCTTTATTTTGACCCCCTTTCATTTGATCACACTCACTTTTTGTTTGCTTAGTTGGGGTTTAGTTTAGGGAAGAGATGGAGGGCAGGCAGGGGAGAGGTAGAGGGGAGAGGAGAGGGAGGGGGAGAGGAACAGGGCAGGAAGGGGGGCAGGAAGCGGGGGTGGAAGCGGTGGGTGGACCCAGCCACTTGGTTCAAGATGAACAAGTGGCTGGGCCCAGTGGCGGACAGAGTAGGGCTTCACAGTCCGGGAAACAGAGGGCATCGTCACAGGGGAAGGCCAAGGCGACTAGGGAGGCGAGGTTTTCGTGGAGGAGAAGGAGGCCCTCGTAGAAGCCTATATGGCCAGGTATAGGAGGCTGCAGCATCAGAAGACCACCCCGACTGAGAAGAGGAAGCTCTGGCATGAGATAAGGAATGCAGTCAATGCAGTGGGTGGCCGGAACAGAGATATGGACTCTATTAAACATCGATACCGGGACTGCAAGATGGATCTTAAGAAAAAGTTAAGGCCCGACATGCCGCAGGAACCGGTGGCGGCCCTGCACTGGAAATCGATTACTGCCGATGGGAGGAAATGTTGCGTCCCAGCATCTCCGAGGTGGATATAGTCGGTATCGGAGGAATTGATACCGGGAACCTGCCATTCTCATCTGACGGTAAGCTCATTTAAGAATAAATTAACATATGAATGTATTTCAAGGGACACTATACGCAAACCTTTACTTTCATGATTGAGGTAGAGAATACAATTTTACAAAACATTCAAATTTACTTATATTACCTAATTTGATTCATTCTTTAGATATACTTTAATGAAGAAATAGCCATGCACACGGTGAACCAATCACAGGAGGCAGCTATATTCAGCTACCAATCAGCATCTTCTAAGCATATTTAGATATGCTTTTCAGCAAAGAATATCCAGAGAATGAAGCTAATTAGATAAGAAAAGTACATTAGAAAGTTGATTATAATTGTATGCTTCTAAATCATGAAAGATAAAACATTGGGTTTCATCTCCCTTTAAGAATCAGATTAATGCTATAACGTTGTTTACACGCATTCACAATTACATTTGCGGTTACATCAGTATCTAGGCTATAGGTTAGGTGTGCATTTAAACAGACTGAAAACAAACGCTAAAACATTCAGATTGACCAGAGATATCACAAACACGGTTTAGAAAATGCGGAAATCGTATTGATTGTTAGATTTCAAAGTGGATTAATGAGGCTGCATTTGTAATTGTATCGTAAGCTAAGTAATTTAAAGCTTTATTTGGAAATATTCTAATATATACATTTCTTTCTTTTTCAAATATACAGAGTCTGGGGAGGAGGCAGCACAGCAAATACAGGCTCCTCCTTTTCCCCGGGATGAGAGTGGTGGGGATGAATCTCCACCTCGGAGGGAAGAGGCCCCCCTTGACGAAGAGGCCACCCTTTACGAAGAGGCCCCGGAAGCAGAGGAAGAGGCCGCGGAACCAGAGGCCCCTCAAGGACCAGCAGGCCGCCGTGCACGGGCACCCCGCCGTGCATGGGCACCCCGCCGTGCACAACAAGAGGAAATAGCGGAGGTGCGGGTTCTACTAGACTACATTGACCAGATGCGTAACTCCCGGATACAAAATATAGAAGGCAGAACTAGAATTCTTGAAGGACAAAACAAAATCATTGAAGGCCAAAACCAAATAATAAACATCCTTACTTGAATAGAAGAAGGCCAAAACAGAACCTTTAATCTCCAACAAGAGATGTTTAATTTCTTCCGGGAGGCGCATGCTGGTCTGCCTCCTGCTGGTCTGCCTCCTGGTCCGCCATCTGCTGGTCTGCCTCCTGCTGCTGGGCCTCCTGCTGCTGGGCCTCCTGCTGCCGGGCCATCTTCTCCTGCCGGGCCATCTTCTCCTGCCAGGCCATCTTCTCCTTCCGGGCCATCTTCTCCTTCCGGGCCATCTTCTCCTGCCGGGCCATCTTCTCCTGCCGGCCCATCTCCTCCTGCCGGCCCATCTCCTCCTCCTCACCTTGGTCATCCCAGTACTCTTCCTTCCACTCTTCCCACAACATCTCCAATGAGAACTCGTCAGAGTCGGCAGTTGACCCTCCCAGAGCCTCAGCCCCGTGGGAAGAGGGGAAGGAAGAGGAAGTAAGTATTTGTTTTCATGTTTAATGGTTTTTTTTATTTAATGTGTAATGGATAGGTATGTGATGTGGTTTTCATACACTTGTGGACCACACTCTGTATATAATCTACTTCTATGGGACCGGTCCATGGAGGCATATTGTTTGCAGAGTGTGGGTTATAAGTGTGTGAAAACCACATCACATACCTATCCTTGATTGGTTTCTGTGATGTGATGTCCAAACTGTTTCCCGAATCGCAAAAAAAATTAACATTACAATTATCCATGATGGCATATTACTGTTTGAATGACAATAACACAGCTTAAAGGGACAGTCAGAATTATTGATTTCAAAGAAAACACTGTATTACGCATTATAAAGTTGGAAACAACAAAACATGGAGAAATACGTGTGACTTATGTGCTTACCCTTGTATCTATGCCTATGAAAAATGACCACTTATTTGTTGTTCTGACATAACAACATTTTAGACATCAATGATCAATACATGGTAAATATGCTGTATGAGCTCAAGGATTTACATATACAAATGCTATCCAAATGCCCTCTAGTGGTCAAATTGCATAATGATTACATGCACTCTTCAAGCTCTAAGAAATGAGCACACGAACCTCATAGGTTTAGCTAGCAATTTAAAATAAACACAAATGATTAATTGGTGAGAAACCTTTGATATCATTGATATTACAAAATTGACTTTTTTAATAATGCAAAACATTATTTGTTTTCTAAACTGTCTCTTTAACAAAATTACATATGCTAACATAATATTTGCAGATTGTTCGTATATCTACATGTACTTGTTCAAACAATAAATTTTGAAAAAATATTTATATTGACGTGTTAAATAAAGTCTATTTTCTTAAAGAGACATTATTGTTTTTTTTATTTTTTTTAAGAAAGACATTTGTTTTAACAATGAATATGGTTTGAAGTCCTTTTAGGAGTGGGGGGGTAATATGCTAACAATAATATATTTGGAGATTAACCAATGTGGAACTCATACATGATACAAAAATCAACATTTGTATTAAAGGGACAGTATACTATATTTTTAACAGAACTGCATGTAATAGACACGACTAGAAACAACAAGATTAACATATACTGATATCAATATTAGAAAGCTTTAAACACTTTCTAATAAATTCGGGTTATCTCTATTGAAAATATAGATGAACCCCCATTACAACCGTAAAACAAGACAATACCCCATCATTAACATATGAAAAGACCCTTTACACAAACTGGAGAAAGCTGGAGATGGTACTCACATGAAACTTTGAGGCTTGGCAAGGAGTCTGAAAAGTACTTAAATTTTATTTGAACAGAAGCAAAATGAGACGTGTATTTGGTAAACAATGGACTATATCTAGAGACCAAATAAAATATTTTGGTTTTTAATGTGAGTGTCTAATGAACCTTTAATAAAATATACAACGAAATTACATTTAGAAGAAGTCGGCATCATATATTTAGCATATGATAAAGATAAATGCATATTGATTACTTTATTCTAACACAATAGCGCATATTTATGAATTAGATATCTTTAACATTAAACACAACAGTCATTTTTCATAAAAAGGAACATATTGTTGACAAACATATTAAACAACATGGACTATAGAGATTTGCACTTGCCTCGAAATATCTTATGCATGAAAACATTTTGCTTTTGTTCGTTTATTCAACCAGACATCCAGCAAAAGAGAATGTGGTGGTCTTTATCAGCTATGGGTCAACAATGTAACATGATGCAAATAATCCATATTCGACATGTTTTTAAACTTGTCTTCTCATTCACAAACGTGTTTAACGTGCACAAACAAATATTGCGGGACTACGTAATACAATCAGACGTTTTTTTACCTTTGCATGTGACGTCTTAATTAACATGGCGCTTCCTTGATCACGTAAGAACGCAATCCAATAAAAGGCGCATTATTGATTACGTAAGAACGCAAAGCAAAAAAAGGCGCATCCTTGATCGCGTAAAAACTCCATCCAATAAAAGGTGCATCCTTGATCGCGTAAAAACGTCAGTCAATACAAGGAATCATTGGACAGCCTGGCAGGTGACGTCTTAAGCAACATGGCGCATCCGAGATCAAGGAAAAAACACAGCCAATACAAGGACTCAGTTGACAGCTTGGCATATCAATAAGAAATGTATTTATATTTTAGTAACTAGTATGTGTCTAGATTGCTATCTAGGAATGTCACTAAATCATGAATCATCTTTTCGGACTTGACTGTCCCTTTAACTATAGCTATGGTGTATATCTTTAACATTTAAAAGATACACATGAGAAATACATATGCCATTGATGTTTTAAGATATGTTTAGATTGTTTTGGAATAACAATAATGACACATGTATTGATCAAACGTGTCATTTATTCAAGTTGAAATATGGTCAGCCTACAATATTTGTCAAAACATATTCTTCATCTAAAATATGCGCATAACACACAGAGATTGATTTGGTTACACTTTTACAATAAGATAGAATTGAAAATGAAATACATGTGCTGTCAACATTACAATAAGATTGTTTATTAATAAGATTATATGTCCTTGTTCATGTAAAAAGGACAAAAACGCTTTAGAAATGGAAATCCATTCATTAACAATTGTGCTCACCATCACTTAAAGGGACATGATTTTTATTTTTAAAAAGAGGATACACAGAGACAATACTAATTCAATAAAATGAACACTTTACAGGGATTATATCATTGTATCAATCCTCAGATCATTTGTTAAAAGTGCATCAATTCATGCAGAGTTTATAAATACACACATGGATGTGAAATTTGAAATATACATATATATACACAAATAACAATCTATATATACATATATAAAATAATTACTATGCTAATCATAATCATGCAATGATAAAGCTTTTAGAAAAATATATAAAGACAAATAATAAAATTACATTGGAGATGTTAATCTTAAAGTCATTTACAATTGTATTACATATATGATTCAGGAAACACCATTATTTTTGGTAGGTCCCTTTAAGGATCAACCAGATAAACTAGAGATTTCAATCAATGACATGAATAAGGAGGACAAAGATTCGTGCAATGACATGTCTTTTATTAGTATGTCAGAAAACAGCAACAACGTTTATAAATAATCTGGTAAAGATCAGGAAAATTGGAGCCATATGACAAGGTAACAGAGTGCATCACAGTCCATGAAGAGAGTTGCCAAGGGCCAGCATAGCCCCATTGGAGCCATATGACAAGGTAACAGAGTGCATCACAGTCCATGAAGAGAGTTGACAAGGGCCAGCATAGCCCCATTGGAGACATATGACAAGGTAACAGAGTGCATCACAGTCCATGAAGAGAGTTGCCAAGGGCCAGCATAGCCCCATTGGAGCCATAGTCCATGAAGAGAGTTGCCAAGGGCCAGCATAGCCCCATTGGAGCCATATGACAAGATAACAGAGTGCATCACAGTCCATGAAGAGAGTTGCCAAGGGCCAGCATAGCCCCATTGGAGCCATATGACAAGGTAACAGTGCATCACAGTCCATAAAGAGAGTTGCCAAGGGCCAGCATAGCCCCATTGGAGCCATATGACAAGGTAACAGAGTGCATCACAGTCCATGAAGAGAGTTGACAAGGGCCAGCATAGCCCCATTGGAGCCATATGACAAGGTAACAGAGTGCATCACAGTCCATGAAGAGAGTTGACAAGGGCCAGCATAGCCCCATTTGAGACATATGACAAGGTAACAGAGTGCATCACAGTCCATGAAGAGAGTTGCCAAGGGCCAGCATAGCCCCATTGGAGACATATGACAAGGTAACAGAGTGCATCATAGTCCATGAAGAGAGTTGCCAAGGGCCAGCATAGCCCCATTTGAGCCATATGACAAGGTAACAGAGTGCATCACAGTCCATGAAGAGAGTTGCCAAGGGCCAGCATAGCCCCATTGGAGCCATATGACAAGGTAACAGAGTGCATCACAGTCCATGAAGAGAGTTGCCAAGGGCCAGCATAGCCCCATTTGAGCCATATGACAAGGTAACAGAGTGCATCACAGTCCATGAAGAGAGTTGCCAAGGGCCAGCATAGCCCCATTGGAGCCATATGATAAGGTAACAGAGTGCATCACAGTCCATGAAGAGAGTTGCCAAGGGCCAGCATAGCCCCATTGGAGACATATGACAAGGTAACAGAGTGCATCACAGTCCATGAAGAGAGTTGCCAAGGGCCAGCATAGCCCCATTTGAGCCATATGACAAGGTAACAGAGTGCATCACAGTCCATGAAGAGAGTTGCCAAGGGCCAGCATAGCCCCATTGGAGACATATGACAAGGTAACAGAGTGTATCACAGTCCATGAAGAGAGTTGCCAAGGGCCAGCATAGCCCCATTTGAGCCATATGACAAGGTAACAGAGTGCATCACAGTCCATGAAGAGAGTTGCCAAGGGCCAGCATAGCCCCATTTGAGCCATATGACAAGGTAACAGAGTGCATCACAGTCCATGAAGAGAGTTGCCAAGGGCCAGCATAGCCCCATTTGAGCCATATGACAAGGTAACAGAGTGCATCACAGTCCATGAAAAGAGTTGCCAAGGGCCAGCATAGCCCCATTGGAGACATATGACAAGGTAAAAGAGTGCAACAGGCACAACAATAATCAGAAAAAAAGGCCAAATGGCAACCATAACAAAAACATCAACATGTGGACGGAGGATTCTTATCTGCGCCCTTGGAGCATCTCCAGATCCTCCACTTACTGGTCATCCCCTTCATCGTCCTGTGCATGTCCAGCTACAGATTCAAGCATTGAGTTCCACCGCCTCATCTGACGTAGAGTCATATAAGAGTCATATGCTGAACCTGTAGCTGGGCCTGCATGGTGTCAGCCATCCCTCTCAGGACAGCTGCGTTCCTCAACACGGCCTGCTCTATGCGTGCTAGACCTTCGAGCGTGAGCCATGTTGAGTCACAGCCTAAAATAAAGAATAAATAAAATATTAATGATAATTACACAACAGACAAAATAAAAAGCAAAGATACATTGTCATCATAAAGACAAATAATTCTTTAAATTAATTTGTTGACACTGATTATTTACACATGAAATATGTTATTCAGACAGACCTAAACCATTAAATGGACATTTTAATCCAACATGTTGTCCCCTTTAATTGGTTTTTGATGATCCACTTTTACAGCTTGAGTGTCTAAAATCTTGTTAAAGGATTTACATTGTACTTACATTAGCAATTTTAAGATTTTAGTTATACTGTGGTAGGCACACCTATCCTTAAACATTTTGGCGTTGAGGACAAGCTGTGTAAACATAGCAACCAGAAGAAATTACATTCCCACTGGGTTATACAAGAGATAATGTATGGACATTTGGACATAAATATTTGGATCCAAATAGTGGTGATTGGTATATGTAGTGATATCAAATTAAAGGGACAATAAACCTAAATATTTTAGTTACTGATTCAGATAGAGCATGACATTAAAAAGAATTATTAATTTACTCGTATTCTTTAAATGTTTGAATTCTCGAGCTATATTTTAAATGCAAGAATGTAAGTTTATAGGGCAGGCCATTTTTGGTTATCAACTTTGGTTGTCCCTGCTGATTGATGGATACATTCATCCAACAATAAAGAAATGATGTCCATAATTTTTTTTTAATAAAAAAAAAATATAGGCATTTCTTTGTTTCAATAAAGATAGCAAGAGAATGAAGAATAATTGATAAGAGTAGTAAATTATAAATTTGATTAACATTGCATGCTCTATTTGAATCACAATTGAAAAATATTCATTCAGTGTACCTTTAAGTAGTTTATAATGTTGATTTTGAATGATACTTACAGCTGTGCCTGGGAAGGACAATCCGACACCCAGGACAATGAAGGTTGAGACAGGGGGAGGGATGGGATTGGGTTGTGGAGGGATGGGATTGGGTTGGGGAGGGATGGGATTGGGTTGGGGAGGGATAGGCTGCTGCTCTTGGGTAGCCCGTACAGCTGGGGAGTGGTGAGTTCGGGGCTGGGCAGCTGGGGTAGCTGTACGGGCCAAAAGACGGGGAGAGCAGTGAAGGGGGACAAAGGGGCGTTTTTTGGGAGGGATACGACAGGACAAATGGGAAGGGCCGGGAGGGGCAGGGGGCTGGGCAGGGGACTGGGCAGGGGAGGAACAATTATGACCAGAAGCAGAGGATCCATCTGAAATAAATATAATAAATATATTAACATCTCATACATCATTAAATCAAATCAACGCATTTCAACTTGATTATGTTTGCAATATACTTAGAAGTGTGTTTGAATTTCTAAACAATGATGACATGAGGATATGGTATGCATATAGGCACTCAGATGAATATCAATGACTGTCTGTACAATTCTAAAATTATTATTGTGGTTTGGCCTAGAATATGCATGTGACATCATGATGGCATGAATTTCAAATCCAAATATTTAAACAAATCCAAGCATATCTTCATGCTGCCTGATATATAAAGGGGGCAGTAGTGTATTTGAACAGACAAATAATATTCCTTTTTAAAGTGCAAAAGCTGTAGACTTTGAATGTCTTCAATAAAATGATTTCCAATAAAGCAACATGTTGGAAACATGTTAGATATATTTCACATACCATCAGACTTCAAGGGAGCCTCTTCCTCCTCCGTCCCACATGTTAAATCAATCTCTGTAAAACATAACATGTTGTGTACACGTTAAGATCAGATATTATAACATATGTTACTGTTGCTCAAAGACACACATCAATGTTGCATTAAAGATATACACACCCAAAGTTATGATTTACATCATTTTGATGGAGCATACAAATGACATTAGATTTGTTATTCTCAATGATTTAGAATTTCTATTTATTGTTTGTATTAATTTTAAAATCATAAAAGCATAGTACATTGAACATTTAAGATTTCTCATGTGTGTATCACTTGATGATTGTTGTCAAAAATGAACCTGGAAACAAACATATGCTATACATCTTCTGAATAACAAAGGTGTAGACTAAGAAAGTTTTAATTATTAATCTTTCAATATTCAAATAAAATTAATATATAATCAGAGGAGTCTATTATATGTTTGTTTCAAATGTTATGCTTCATCAGAATCATGCTCATAATATTGATTACCAATACACCTTCAATGACATATAAATGAGTCAATGGACTTACCAGAAGACCGCAAAGGCGGCTCTGTGTCGGTGCTGGATTCCTCTGGGCTCCCCACACCAACTCTCTCTATGAATGATATAGATATATATTAGTGAACACATTTGGGATAGCACTAAATCACATCTGTATCGATTTATAAGAATAATCAACTTGAAAATGTGAAGAATAGAGCAGTCATTATAAAAAAAAATGCTTGATTGAATCAAGGGGATTCTGTAAAAAATGATGTATTGAACATATGTTTAATTTCTGACTATATTAGACATCAAACTCATTTCATACGATGCTATTGCATATCTAAATATACCCATTGATCAATGTTCTTAAAAGAATACACACAAACCACATTTTGAATAACAGCTGTTGACAAATATAAACAAAGACATGCGGCACATCGAGCCATTTGTGCAATGTACAGTAATCTTGTTTAGGACACAACACATATTGATCACAATACCAAACAAAATTGATTAGTACAAATATGTAATCATGGTGCTGTTAGAGTATGCTTATATCTATAAAGTAACTCCAACAGTGAATATGTGAATTATATATCAATATTGTCTAATCCAAAGAATGTAAGGATTAATGAATCAATTGTTTATTAAAGGGACACTGACATGATTTATTTCAATCATTGATTTCACTGTTCAAACTGTTCCAAATGATTTAACATTGACTCCTATTATAATTTTAATGTTGCTACATTTTAATCTTAAAGGCAGATAAGCAATATTGGATTCAATAAATATTGTTTGTTGAAGGCATCCACCAATCATCAATAAAAACCCAGGTTGGTCAACCAAAATTGAGCTGCAGATAAACGTACATTCTTGTTTTTAAAATACATTTAGCAATAGAATATTTCACATATGATTATAGTATTATATTTAAATGTTGCTTAATATTGCATGCTCTATCTGAATGACAACATTAATAATTTTAGCTCAGTGTCCCTTTAATATAAAAATATATTGATTTGACAAGGTTGGTGTTAATGAATTCTCTACTCCATATGTTGATGTAATGAATGGGATTGAGCATGCAATTCGAATCTAATATGTTATTTAAGGCTATCCTAAGAATTATTTAATTTTCATCTATTAAAGGGACATGAAGCTCTAAATGTGTAATTGTATACTTTTTGAAACTATGTACTACTGTTATCTGAACACATGATTTTAACTTTTGACCCAATGCCAATTTATGCATAAAAAAACAGCCGGATAATACCAGTAATGCATTGTTTAACCTAAACCAAAATCAATATGTTTTTAGAAGAACTAAAACAATAGACTGAACCAATGTAGCTCATAAAATGTTTAAACAAAACAATAAAATCACGTTTACAAATCATTCAATGTAAAATTTAGTTGGCATGTCCCTTAAATGACGTGATCAATTTCAAAAATGGAATCTATATTTTTAAAAACAAATCATATGCAAAAGTGTGTGAATTTTTTCAAAATGTATACAAATAAGATTAAGCAATACACAAGGGAAGAATATAAATTGGACATTCAAAGAATCTTACATTAAAATTAAGATATCCAGAATAGATGGGATATTTTAAATTTGAAAAAAATTCAGAGTAGTCTTACAATGTAATCCTATGTTGTTGTTTTTTTATTCTTATTTGTAAATATTTTACTAATCCATTTTGCAGATACATATAAATATTGAACAATGTGGATTTAGTATGTAATGTTCTGTCCATGTTTCTAAGACAAATGTCAATTAAAATGAGACATACCATACTGTGACAAGCCCTGGCTTGAGGATCTAGCACCAACATCCAGATCTGTAATATATTAAATGAGGATTGGATATCATTAATACAAATCATGCCATGTTTAAAATCTTTACATTATTAGCAAATCAATTATAAACTATTAATCTTTTGGTAGTCCCATGAGTTAATTGTTTCCTCAATTAAATTCATGATAAATATATCCTGTACTCTTATTTTCAATCAGTTGTGTTGTTTACTGTAGCTTTAATTATTTTTTTGTGTTATTTCATTCTCATCAATTGATGGGCATATGTTATTTTTTTTTTGGATTCTGCTATTTTTTTTTATTATGTATAATATTGAAAATAAGAATACTGTATTCTTCACATATATAATAATTCACATTTCATTTTGACCAACATGTATAAAGCAATGCCACTTACAGCAAACCCATGATAACGTGTATGCGCAATTCTAATTTTCGCGATCATTGCGCAATGATTCCAAGCGGAATTACGCATCCGTCATTTGACCAACATGTATAAAGCAATGCCACTTACAGCAAACCCATGTTAACGTGTATGCGCAATTCTAATTTTCGCGATCATTGCGCAATGATTCCAAGCGGAATTACGCATCCGTCATTTGACCAACATGTATAAAGCAATGCCACTTACAGCAAACCCATGTTAACGTGTATGCGCAATTCTAATTTTCGCGATCATTGCGCAATGATTCCAAGCGGAATTACGCATCCGTCATTTGACCAACATGTATAAAGCAATGCCACTTACAGCAAACCCATGTTAACGTGTATGCGCAATTCAATTTTCGCTCTGTGACGCATATTCTGTAGAGCGCAAGAAACATCATTCCTATTTCATGTGTCACTAATCTAAAATCAGATATCTAAACATCATATGTAGTGTATGTTGTGAGATCTGTATAGGTTTAGTATCTGACTATATACACATTTTCTAAAATTCTAATCAAATATTAAGATATTATATGAAGTTGGATAGTTACCTGGTTCAGATTCTCTTTCATCTCCTCCCAGGCCACCGGACGGAGAAGCAGCTGCCCTGGCCCCCGCGTCAGGACTTTCAGATCCCGCAGCTGGGAGGGAAGAAGAGGAGGCAGAGGATGGCGAGGATCTAAATCTTTTGGGGACCCGGAGATTGAGGAGCTCGCATAAAGTCACCTCATAAGGGAGTAGGTATAGTTTCCGCTGGGCCTTTCTTTGGCCCCCTCTTTTACGGGCTTGTACCCAGTCCCTTATGAGGTTGACTTTTTTTGTCAAGCGCAACCTCATATCTCCGAATCTCCTCATGATTTGATCCTGGCTCCTCTGGACGCCACACACCAATTTAACCGCATTGGTGATAGACTCCCAGAGGGCCTTCTTAACAGGCGCATCTGTCGACCTCCTCTTGTTCCCAAACAGCTGGGGATAAAAGTCCTTGACGGCGTGGACCAGTGCAGCGCTCTCCTGCTTGGTGAACCTGGGAGATGACATGCCTGCTGGGTTGTCCAATAAATATATTATAATAATATAAACTGCCTGCAGGCATTAGAGAACTGACAAAGATGGCAACGTGTAATGGACTTTTATATGGTGAAGTAAACATGAGATGCACCATGTGACAAGTTATCTGTACATCTGATTGGATAAAAGTTTGAAATATTGTTAGAATGTCTGTGAGACCATCCTGACTCAAGTTGTGTTTGTGTGATGAACTCTGATTGGCCGTTCCTTAATGTTTCATATCTTAGTAACTTCCTTACACATACCTCCTGGTGGTGCTGTTACTTCATTTTTCATGTAGACTTATTTGTAACTCTTGGGCCTGTCATGCGGATATGTGTGACGCAGATTTAATATCCGTGATCCGTTAAATATTAATGTTTACATTATCTTTAAAATCTAATACTGTCACATTATTAAATGTTGTATACATTTTTCGGTTTAATAACGGTCTGTTTCTTTAATACAAATACACATTTAATATTGTATGTCTTTATTGTTCATAAAATCAATTTGTTGACTTATTGTGAAGTATTGACATTGCTCTATTAAATGTATTTCATAATGCACATTGATTGTGTGCTATTGCGTGACATTAGACTCTAATGTTTAAAGATGCAAATCTGGTGTTTCAAGATCCGTTTCCCACGCAACATTTCTGAATGTTCAAATTCAGGTTATAATGTCAGTAACTTGGATAATCTGTTTATAGATGTTAAACTACAGGTTTGTTTGTTATTAGTAAATAAGCCTCAAGCTTGTATTTGTCTGAACTACTCATATATGTTATTGTGCAATGGCGTCTTTATTTTTAAATAGACATTACAAACAAACAATTGTATCAAATGATCTGTAGAGATAGAAAATTGTTTAGACTTTAAAATGTAACTCAATTTATCTTAGTATTTAGATATCCTCAACAGAAGACATTTAAATGCACATGGTTGAGCCAATCACATAAGGCATCTCTGTGCATCCACCAATCTTCATCTACTGAGCCTATCTCGATATGCTTTTCAAGCAAAGTATGTCAAGATAAGAAGATAAGTAAATACACTCTTTAAATCTCTTAAAGGGACACTGTCCAAACAAATTTAGCGTTCGTGATTCAGATTGAGCATGAAATGTTAAGCAACTTTATAATTTAATCCGATTCTCAAATGTTAAGAATTATCTTGTTATCTTTCTTTGCAAATCAATAATGATATTTTAGATTACGGACAATTTTTGCAAAAAACCTGGGTTGTCCTTGATGATTGTTGGATAAATTAATCCAACCAAAAGAAACAAGTTCTGTCCAGAGTACTGAAGCAAATAAATTATCAATTTAATGCCTTATTTTTAAAGTAATGATAGCAACATCACGAGGAACATTGATAATATGAGACAATTTATAAAGTTGCTTAAAATAGAATACTCATTCAGAATGTATAAATCATTAATTTTTTAACTGTCTCCCTTTAAGTATATTTTGAGTTCATGTCCCTTTAAAGAGACATTTCACAATAATGCTTGAAAAATCATAAACCTAGGCACCTTCCTTTTGCTAAATTAGTATAACATATGAGTAAAGCATCTTTAGATTAACTTCTGGATTGTTTTACACACTGACTGAAATATATATTGTAATGGATGTATTTCGCAGTCTTCAGCTTAGAGGGACATTAAGCTATATGTTATTTATGCATTTTGGATAAGATTATAATATTTGAACAACTTAATATGTTTTGGTATTCAATCATTAGATTGTAATTATATATATTCTTGGATTAAATACATATCTACATAGGCTATTTTGATGCTGATTGTTGGTTGCACATAGATGCCTTATGTAATTGACTAAGATATGTGCATTGATGTATATTTTTCGAAGTATATTTAAAGACTGAATGTAATTCTATAGTACTTTCTAAATATGTTTAAATTCTTTTATGATTTTTTAAAAATAAATACACAATATACTTTGTGAATGTCCCTTTAAGGACCAAAACATTCGGAATGTTGATTTAACATTGTCGAAAGAAACTAAAGGGGAATGAAAATTATATATAGATATGTGATGTCTAACCCAAGAGGTAAGATTTTAAAAACTACATAATATTAATAACTATAGTTAAATGTCCCTTTAAATGACTCCACTAGAAAATAAAATCTATTAACATGGCATCCAATAACTAGCTTGTGAAAAATATGAAGTTAAATGACCTACCATTTATAAATGTAAATATTTATAAATTTAATAAAATAATGTTTTGACATACCTAAGGAAGATACAAGATCTTATAAAATTAATTTTACATTCAACAACACTGTCACTTTAATGTAAGTGAACCACTTCCCCTTCTTAAAAGTGAAATGAAAAAATTTAGGTCAAATTCTGACTACATATCCGAAATTATTTTAACATCTAAGAATTTCAAAAGAAAAGCATCGATGGATCTCACTCCCCAATTAATTTAAAAAAGATAGTTTAATTTAATATTCTCTGAATCAGTGGATTTTCTAAAATTAATGCATAATTTGATCTTATGCATGTGCTTGTCAAATAGACAACTACCAGTCATGGGAGTCAAATTGTTTTTTATTGACAGATTATATGGATATTTATTATAATCTGTTCAAAAGAGTGTATTTAATAATAAAATGTTGATTATTACCATTTAAAAATAAAAAGTTTTAAAAACAAAAACAAAAAAATATTCCTGGAAGTCATCAGATGACAATCTGAAATTAAAAAACAAAATTTTACAAAGTTAATACACACGTTGTCAAATATTCATAAAATACATTTACAATCATCTTGTGTCTATGCTCTAACTTTGTGCAACATTTTATCAAGATATTTATGATTTAAATTTAAAAATAAATAAAATAAACATACACCATTATATTGTGTAATAAAAATTAAATTAAAATATCAGAATTTCTAATTATACATAATAATGTATATCACATTTCAATAATAAATGTATATGTATGCTGAACATAAATGTAATATTTCATGTCCATTCAAATACCTCTATATCAACTATAATATGTATTCCTTTTTCTGATTGTGATACCTAAATATCTAATTATGAACTAAGTCTGACTAATGTATGTAAGCTACTAATATTCTACATTCTTCCTGTGATTCTTAACTAGCATGCATTGGTAAACCAACCTGGATAATCCATGGTCTTTGAAAGTCAATTCAGGGGTAAACAGTTGATCTTTAATAGGTGTCTTATTCATCATTTCATAAATAGAGGACTGAAAATCCAATCTAAAAAAGTAAAATCATCTAAGTGTCTGATTGTGATACCTAAATATCTAATTATGAACTAAATATGACTAATGTATGTAAGCTACTAATATTCGACATTCTTCCTGTGATTCTTAACTAGCATGCATTGTTAAACGAACCTGGATAATGCATGGTCTTTGAAAGTCAATTCAGGGGTAAACAGTTGATCTTCAATAGGTGTCTTATTCATCATTTCATAAAATAGAGGACTGAAATACCATCTAAAAAAGTAATATCATCTAAGTGTCTGATTGTGATACCTAAATATCTAATTATGAACTAAATATGACTAATGTATGTAAGCTACTAATATTCAACATTCTTCCTGTGATTCTTAACTAGCATGCATTGGTAAACCAACCTGGATAATGCATGGTCTTTGAAAGTCAATTCAGGGGTAAAAAGTTGATCTTCAATAGGTGTCTTATTCATCATTTCATAAAATAGAGGACTGAAATACCATCTAAAAAAGTAAAATCATCTAAGTGTCTGATTGTGATACCTAAATATCTAATTATGAACTAAATATGACTAATGTATGTAAGCTACTAATATTCGACATTCTTCCTGTGATTCTTAACTAGCATGCATTGGTAAACCAACCTGGATAATGCATGGTCTTTGAAAGTCAATTCAGGGGTAAACAGTTGATCTTCAATAGGTGTCTTATTCATCATTTCATAAAATAGAGGACTGAAATACCATCTAAAAAAGTAAAATCATCTAAGTGTCTGATTGTGATACCTAAATATCTAATTATGAACTAAATATGACTAATGTATGTAAGCTACTAATATTCGACATTCTTCCTGTGATTCTTAACTAGCATGCATTGGTACACCAACCTGGATAATGCATGGTCTTTGAAAGTCAATTCAGGGGTAAACAGTTGATCTTCAATAGGTGTCTTATTCATCATTTCATAAAATATAGGACTGAAATACCATCTAAAAAAGTAAAATCATCTAAGTGTCTGATTGTGATACCTAAATATCTAATTATGAACTAAATATGACTAATGTATGTAAGCTACTAATATTCAACATTCTTCCTGTGATTCTTAACTAGCATGCATTGTTAAACCAACCTGGATAATGCATGGTCTTTGAAAGTCAATTCAGGGGTAAACAGTTGATCTTCAATAGGTGTCTTATTCATCATTTCATAAAATAGAGGACTGAAATACCATCTAAAAAAGTAAAATCATCTAAGTGTCTGATTGTGATACCTAAATATCTAATTATGAACTAAATATGACTAATGTATGTAAGCTACTAATATTCAACATTCTTCCTGTGATTCTTAACTAGCATGCATTGGTACACCAACCTGGATAATGCATGGTCTTTGAAAGTCAATTCAGGGGTAAACAGTTGATCTTCAATAGGTGTCTTATTCATCATTTCAAAAATAGAGGACTGTGAAATACCATCTAAAAATTAGAAAATAATCTAAGAGTCTCCAATAGGATGCCTCCACAGCCTTATTCTATCAAATAGTTGGCACTTACCATGTGAACATGTCTTTGTATGGTTTTCAAGGTCAGCAGATTTGAAAGATAATGCCAGACATGATCCCATTGGTATTCTTCAATTTCAATCTTGTCTTTTTTCACTGTCAGTCTGGGAATTCTTCACTGTCATTCTTCGAATTCTTCCCTTTCAGTCTTTACATGAAGTCATCTCCCTAATGGCATAAAATTGTTTTTTAAAATTACTAATACAAGTGTGTGAATCAGTTCTGTACCCCTCTCCCACCCCCCATTTCTGAATATATTTCTGTCACTAGCTTACTAAGCATGTGTAGCATCTTGTGTTATGTTCTATCAAGTGTGAAGATGAGTCATATTGAGCAGAACGAACCTCTAATGTGTGACATTGAACCATAGTCATGCTAGAGGATAGTTATGCTAGAGGATCCCTTTCTGAGTATTTACATTTTAAGTAATGTGTAAACTGAATACTAGTTTAGAAAATGTATGCCATATGATGTATTTGTGTACAATTCATGCCAGCAACAGTCCATACATTTATACTTACCAGCTGATGTCCTCTTTAAAAACCAGGTGGCAAAGACTCGCTACAGGACCCAATGACCAGAGCATCACCTATATTAAGAAATCAAACACATTTTTAGCATTTGATGAACAATCCTAACATGTTTGCACAATTCTCTACTTGTCATTTCCCTAGCGTTCACATCTATTGACAATACTCCAGTCTAACTTCTATTATTTACCATCTAAAGTGGCGGTTGATGATGTCTGCTCTGACATTGAGCCCCTCGTCCTGGAATGGCCCCTCTAGAACAGGATCATCCTCCTCATCTCTGAGGAGGTTTCGGTGTGCCTGGACGCCCTGCAGCATCCCAGCCCGCTGTGCAATATTATGCAGGACACTACAGGCTATAACGATCTTAGCCACCTTCTTTGGGTTGTACTGGAGGGCTCCTCCCGACCTGTCCAGGCACCTGAACCTCATCTTCAGGAGCCCGAACATTCGTTCAACCACCGCCCTGGTTCTCTTATGAGCCCTATTGTAGCGCTCCTCAGACACATCAGTTGGGCTACGCAAGGGAGTAATAAGCCAAGGCCGGCTGATGTACCCAGAATCACCTATAAATGATGAACAGAACATAATTCAAACTGAATCATCAAAATAGTATTTTGAGTCCAATAAAAGTTTTTGTACACGATAATCCACTAACAAATGTTTATTTTTTAAAAGAATAATCTAGTTAAATATTATTCTCTATCTTCCCATTTCAGCTAAGACATGCTACATATGCGTATTTCTCCTAACCAAACCTTGTGTAAAATGCAATCTAAATGGTTACATTGCATTCTCTATCTGAGCATTTAAGGTAAGACATGCTACATAGCTGCATTGAACTAAAAGTAGACATTAGCGGAAAGAGACAATGACATGGTTAAATTGCATTAGCTAATATCTTCCCATTTCAGCTAAGACATGCTACATATGCGTATTTCTCCTAAACCAGACCTTGTGTAAAATGCAAACTAAATGGTTACATTGCATTCTCTATCTGAGCATTTAAGGTAAGACATGCTACATATCTGCATTGAACTAAAACTAGACATTAGCGGAAAG
The DNA here is from genome assembly GCF_027579735.1 of Bombina bombina. Classification (NCBI taxonomy): domain Eukaryota; kingdom Metazoa; phylum Chordata; class Amphibia; order Anura; family Bombinatoridae; genus Bombina; species Bombina bombina. Next base: position 83,004,568 of record NC_069508.1, read on the forward strand.
AGACAATGACATGGTTAAATTGCATTAGCTAATATCTTCCCATTTCAGCTAAGACATGCTACATATGCGTATTTCTCCTAAACCAAACCTTGTGTAAAATGCAAACTAAATGGTTACATTGCATTCTCTATCTGAGCATTTAAGGTAAGACATGCTACATATCTGCATTGAACTAAAACTAGACATTAGCGGAAAGAGACAATGACATGGTTAAATTGCATTAGCTAATATCTTCCCATTTCAGCTAAGACATGCTACATATGCGTATTTCTCCTAAACCAGACCTTGTGTAAAATGGCAACTAAATGGTTACATTGCTTTCTCTATCTGAGCATTTAAGGTAAGACATGCTACATATCTGCATTGAACTAAAACTAGACATTAGCGGAAAGAGACAATGACATGGTTAAATTGCATTAGCTAATATCTTCCCATTTCAGCTAAGACATGCTACATATGCGTATTTCTCCTAAACCAGACCTTGTGTAAAATGGCAACTAAATGGTTACATTGCATTCTCTATCTGAGTATTTAAGGTAAGACATGCTACATATCTGCATTGAACTAAAACTAGACATTTGCTTGAAAAAAAAAAAATGGTTAAATTGCATCCTATAGCTGAACATTACGCTAACATTTTAAAACTACAGTGGCAATTGTCAAACTAATTAACCATGTTGTGCACAAATACTCACCAACGAGATACCCAGGGGGCATTTGTCTTTCCTCAAACGGTCTCCACAGGGACTACTGAGCGAGGATGCGGGCATCATGACAAGCTCCTCCAAAATTCGCACACACATGCATAATCCTCATCTGTGCGTCACAAACATACTGCACGTTGAGGCTATGAAAATGTTTGCGATTTCTGAAGGGCAAGTCATCAATTGGAGCACGCAGCGCAATGTGGGTACAATCTATGGCTCCCAAGACATTGGGCAATTGAGCAACATCAAAGAATTCCTGCTTCAGGCGCCTCCAATCACCATCATTTTGTGGGAATCCTATGTATTGCTTACTGATACGTACCATGGCGTCCAGAAAGTTATCAAACACCACAGAGAATGTACCTTGAGCCAGGCCATGCATGTACATTTCTCCGGATTGAAAACTCCCGGAGGCCAGGACGTATAGACAACTTAGCATCTTACTCATGGCGGGAACAGCAGTCCTTATTCTTATACGTGGCTCCAAATGAGGTTTAAGAAGATCGTAAAGGCCAATGAGCTGTTCGCGATTGAGCCGATACTTATCATAAACCTCAAAGTCGCTCATGTTTTCCAAGGTGGGTCTCACCCTGTAGACACGAGGACCTCGAACCAGACTACCCCTTCGTCTCAGTCTGAGCCGCCGAGGCTGCCTGATTCGATCAACAGCTAGTTCGCCAATAGCAGCACCAGCAGCGTCTACCATGTCATCGTCATCCATCTTTCAAAACAGCGTAATAAGGTATGCACTTGATCTGATGTGGATCACAAGTGATGCATTGGCCATGTTGTTTGGGGCATTTATAGTACAATTAGTCCAATGGTAATGAGTTTGTAATGATTGCTGATTGTATTCACTTGTTTGTATGTGAGCGGCGCGAATGCTTTCACAGTGGGCGTTTTTTTGTTGTTTGCTGAAATGTTGTTTTCCCACAATGAATCTCAATGTGAAAGTGTCAAATATCACACATACAGTGCATGTTTGTAATGTTTGATCATATGCGTAATCAATATTTCTTAAACACGATCTTATAGTAACAAGCACACGTCCAGGCTAACATGAATGAAAGTGCATAGTTGTGTATAATGTGCATCGAATGTGATCAATCAATGTTGCTGCAACATTGTTTGAAAACGATAAAGTAACATCTACCATCTGTAGTATTGTATATATAAGTGATTGGCGAGCTGACGATATTGTACGCGTCCCTTTAAAATGGCAATAATAATTCTGAACTTCCCGTCTGCCATCTGTAGTATTGTATATATAAGTGATTGCCGAGCTGTCAATATTGTACGCGTCCCTTTAAAATCGCAATAATAATTCAGAACTTCCCGTCTGCCATCTGTAGTATTGTATATATAAGTGATTGCCAAGATGTCAATATTGTATGCGTCCCTTTAAAATCGCAATCATAATTCAGAACTTCCCGTCTGCCATCTGTAGTATTGCATATATAAGTGATTGCCGAGATGTCAATATTGTATGCGTCCCTTTAAAATCGCACTAATGCTGAATAACTTCCGGCTGTCATCTGTAGTATTGTATATATAAGTGATTGCCGAGCTGTCAATATTGTATGCGTCCCTTTCAAATCGCAATAATAATTCCGAACTTCCCGTCTGCCATCTGTAGTATTGTATATATAAGTGATTGCCGAGCTGTCAATATTGTATGCGTCCCATTCAAATGGCACTAATACTGAATAACTTCCGGCTGTCATCTGTAGTATTATATATATAAGTGATTTGCGATCTGACAATATTTATTAATTGTCCCATTCAAATCTCCCTAATAATGCTGTTCCAAACTGTTATTTACGTATATGTTGTATTGTAGTATTGAGTGTTAAAGTCCAGAAAGGGGCGGTACAGTCGTGAATCTGTAATGTGTATGGTTGAATCTTCTAATGACGTCATCATATTATTAACCTGCCTATGTAGTTCTGAAATCCTCATTGTGTTGTTGTATTGTGCTACATTGTTATTGTGTGCTGAATAAAATCTAAATGTGTGCTTTGTGGTTGCGTGATGGGTGATGCGTGTTATGTACATATACGTATATATTGTGATTGTGTCCCACATATGCTGACTTCTATATAGCGGTCTGGCATTGTTGTTCCTTCCCATAAAGTGACATCTGTAATCTGGTGTAATGATGTTCTTCTTGTAAGTAATTCCTAATGGTTTATTGTGATGGAATCATGATGTTAAAAGTACAGTAAAATCCATATGTTCTGTTTTGTGATTCCTAGAGAGAATGTAATGTGTTTTTCCCCCATCATTTGAATGCACATGTATGAGTGAATGCTAAAAGTAATGTATGTGCATCCATGACTGATCATGTGTTAAGCCTATGTAGATATGCAGTTGCTGCAAGCATATGAGTTGAATAAATGAAATGCAATAATAAAGGTAAATGAGAGGTGTTTCCCATTGTGTACTGTTTGTGAATCCTGAAAAGTTTAAATTATTTTTGTGTCCGTTTAAATGTGATTTTTTTGTTAAAAAAGTTTGTTACTAGTGATGTTGATTTGTAGTTGATGTAATATAAAAGTATGAAACAATTTAATGCTGTTGTGAATATTCAATAAGTACAATCCATAAGTCCACCATAGAGAAATAGTCATTTCTTGATCTATTTATCATAGCTGGGTCTAACGCAGAAAAGCATGTATTTTTTTCCTATTTCTAGCGCTGGTATTTGGAGTTTTTTTGTCTACGCTATTTGCGTGCGTTAGGGAAATCTGTCTGTCGCGTGCACGAGCATGTCTTCCCCATAGAAGTCAATGGAGGCTCAAAATTTTGGACAAATTATTTTCAAAGACTGGTTTTCCTCGTAAAGTGAGTGACGTCATGAGCTTGTGTGAAAAAGTAACTAAATCGTGTTCATTTTGTAATAAATAACTTTTTTGTGTATGTAATGTGGTGTATATTGTTTGTATGCATCGATGAGTGTATGTTTGTGATAATCTTATTAGTTAGATGTAGCTATATGAGGGTCTTTTCCCGTGTGTCAATGTAAGTCAATGGGAAAATGGATTTGTGTTGTTTTTTTTCTAACACCCGAGATCTCGCAACTTTGATCCTTTGTATTTTGATGAAAAATTATTAAATCTGAAAAATAAATATAGTGTAGTGTTTGTATGAGTGTAAGTGTACTTTGTGTAATATTTGTTTTGTGATTCGTGGATGTTTATTTTGTCGGTATATGTTAACTACTGGGTTTGAGCTGTCGGTAGAGATTTGTGTGTTGGGTGATTTTTGAGTGTCGGTAACTGAACTCTAAATACCGGAGTCCATAAAAAACAAGCGTTAGGAGTCTCTAACGCTGGTTTTGACGGCTACCGCCAAACTCTAAATCTAGGCCTTAAGAAATAATGAAAATATTACCATTAAGCCTGCGGACAAGGGAGGAGCATTGGTGATCATAACTACACAGGACTACATCACAGAGGGAAATAGACAATTATCAGATAAAGCCCGAACGGGCGACACGTGTCAGTAGTCAGGACGCTCTTTGTAGTTAAAACTCTGTTGAGGCTCCCTTGAGCCTATAGTTTGCACTTATAAATGTATCCACAATATAACATTACCGGTTAAAAATTTTGCTCATGGGGATGTAGCTCTCACACATCCCCACAGTAGACTGAGATTGAACGCTGAAAAGACTAAACGCTGAGGAGATAGGCAGGGTGTTTACACACTTCATTGAATATAACTATAGAATTCAATGAGGTGGGGAAGAGTAGCTGAACTACATAGAGTACTTGTTTAATGCTGAGATAGCAACATTGTAACTTTGATGATACGCCGTACTGATAGACTAACAACACATAAGACCCATATCAGACAAATCATTTACGGGGGTTAATGAATGGATAGCAGCATTAACTGCACACAAACAAATACAATACTCTGCTAATCCCACTAGGGGTAGATTTGTGCAGCCCCAATTAGAAGGTGATATGATTAACTGCTTGGATAGCAGCATATAATCGTGACACTGACTATAGATAACTATAGATGTTTATTCATTAAACCAAACATGAACAGATTTGTACAAGCTTGACTGGATTTAATACCAAGACAATCAGGGTGGACTACATAGTCTAGTTACACAAACAGGTAGAGTGTCGCTAGCCAGATAACCCAAGAATACTGGTAACATAAAGTCACAAATCATATACAGCGCCCCTGGCTAATTATAATAAATAATTTAAAATGAGCAGATTGGCACAAGCCTGACTTGAGTTGGCACTAAGATAGCCAGGGTGGACGATTCAGTCTAGTTACTCACCTAGGGAGAGTTTTGCTAGCTACATAACCGCAATTACACTGGCAACATTAGTTGATAAATTATATCCAGTGCTCCTGGCTAATCATCATCAATAACGAAGCGAAGCGCTATATTGCTTTTGGGGGCAAGTGAACAACCTTCTGATATTGATTTACACAACAGTCTACTGGTATTGATGCGCACAACATATGATGGATAATTTATTGTTCACGACATTCACCCACTCAGCACTTATTAGATTGGGGAAGTAGAAAGAAAGATCACATCTTCTTCGAGGGTATATCTCTAGTATTCACTTAGGGCTCCATGTACTAAGCAGTCAGTGAGCTACCCGCAAAAAAAATTCCGTCAAAACTCGCACACTGATATGTACAAAGCTGTCAACTATGTTCAAACCCACATATTTAAAATTGTGAGCGTACTTATCCGCCAAGCTTCATTACCTCTCCATTTTTCACTATAAATAGACAGATTTGACCCCTAACTCGCCATAAACTAAAATCTACTAAATGTACTAAAAATGTACTAAATAAAGAAAGAAAGAAAGAAAGAAAGAAAGAAAGAAAACAAATCATGGTAATTCAGCGCAACTAAATACAATATGGAACAGCAGATGTAAGTACAAAATTTGTATATGAAGTCAATGGCAAATGTAAAAATTAGTTCTGAAATATTATTAAGCAAGTCCCAAATAGGCGCAGGAGCGAAATCAATAATATAGTAAATGAGTGGGTGTCTCCTTACCGGAAATTACCTCAATCATATGAGGTAATGTGTGATCATATAAGGAGTATTGGCCCTCCCTTCTTAGGTCAGCAAGATGAAGAGCCTCAGGACTGTAGTCTTGGGAATTGGATATTTTGGGGTCCTTCCCTGCGATCTTGTGTATGGCCCTTGTCTTGTGGAAACTTCCAGAATTTTGTAGCTGGAGCCTAAGTGTCTCTCCGGAGTATGGTACTTCAGCCTGTGTTCTCTGGTCCTCAGTTTCTCAGGTAGGTATTGTTAAAGAAAGAAAATAGTACATAGCGTGATACTGTTTATGCAATACATTTATTAAGAACAAAAGTGGAAAGATATGCACTCACATGTAACACCCTCAATCCGTGATGAGGTAAGCTTTTAGCACATCAAATAATGTAAACACATAGCCAGTAAACCACACAGGTTATTGTAGTTAAACTGGAGGATGGATATAGGTAGTTTGTTTCAAAATGCTGTTTCACACTTTCTAAATCATGGACAGTGTTCCAAAAATGGGGAGCCAAAGCTCGTTTCTAAACAAGGCACCCCTCTAGTGATTTTTTTTTTTAAACTCGTTCTATGTTTATATTTTCTTTATTGCCTTTTAAGGTCATTGCTTTTAAAGTGTTAATTTATGGTTTTAAGCTGCTGTTAGAATCAGGGGAAATAATCTCCGTTAAAGCACACAGCAGCATACACACACCACGGTTACTATAGTAACCATCAAAGCCAATTAAGGGCCTCTGCGTGCTGCTATTACTCACATGCGCACCGGATCTTCCGGTCCTATTACTATTATTATTATTTTTATTACACACTTTTGTACTGATCCTGTACCCAGCTAGATTTACAAAGAGACATACCCCAATGTATCCCAACGAAGGACACTTAATAAATTTCTAGTCAGTACTAGTAAATAGAACGTATAGTAACCATAGCAACCCTTGTCACAATGGACACCATAGGATGCCTCAAAGCCACAACGTAATGACGTCACACGCAGTATGCGAAAACCACTCCCTGTTCTCGCCTTTAAAACCATTGCCTGTTCCACTGCACTGCACACAGCCTCTGATGAAGAAGTAAGTCAAAACTTTGAAACGTGTAAGGTCTTGTAGAAGTGTGGCAGTGCAGTTTTCACATACTTCGTTTGTGACCGGCTTCTGAGGATTACTTTTACTTACGTTGTTCATGTATATATATTTGTTTTTTTAAACGCTTAAGTGTGATTTACCTATAGCCCTGGCTTTTGGGCCCTGATAAATGTACATTTCCGCCCCTTGGGTGGTCTGTTTTAGTTGCATATAACTATCAAACACAGGCAGCAATTCGCACTTGGTGCGGTACCAGGCTCACTAGAGGGGTGCCTTGTTTAGAAACTAGCTTTGGCTCCCCATTTTGGAACACTGTCCATGATTTAGAAAGTGTGAAACAGCATTTTGAAACAAACTACCTATATCCATCCTCCAGTCTAACTTCAATAACCTGTGTAGTTTACCGGCTATGTGTTTACATTATTTGATGTGCTAAAAGCTTACCTCATCACGGATTGAGGGTGTTACATGTGAGTGCATATCTTACCACTTTTGTTCTTAATAAATTTATTGCATAAACAGTATCACGCTATTTACTCTTTTCTTTCTTTAACAATACATACCTGAGAAACTGAGGACCAGAGAACACAGGCTGAAGTACCATACTCCAGAGAGACACTTAGGCTCCAGCTACAAAATTCTGGAAGTTTCCACAAGACAAGGGCCATACACAAGATTGCAGGAAGGACCCCAAAATATATAATTCCCAAGACTACAGTCCTGAGGCTCTTCATCTTGCTGATCTAAGAAGGGAGGGCCAATACTCCTTATATGATCACACATTACCTCATATGATTGAGGTAATTTCCGGTAAGGAGACACTCACTCATTTACTATATTATTGATTTCGCTCCTGCGCCTATTTGGGACTTGCTTAACAATATTTCAGAACTAATTTTTACATTTGCCATTGACTTCATATGCAAATTTTGTACTTATATCTGCTGTTCCATTTTGTATTTAGTTGCGCTGAATTACCACGATTTGTTCTCTTTCTTTCTTTATTACCTAATGTTGTAGGGGTACACATAATCATTGGTTCATGCTGCACAATACTATAAGTTACATTTAACTTGATATTTACATATATAGATCTCACTCTTCTGTATATACACCATCCGAACCCGGGTATTTACCTTTGGGCAAGATCTAATTGAGCGCTAGTCATATCCTTTGTTGTTTCTAAATGTACTAAATGTACTAAAAAATCTATTTATCCGCTCGCTACATTTTCCGCTCCCACCTTTTAGGTGGCGGGCAAGGTACAAAACAATAGGAAAGTCAATGTAGATGACAGTCTAGACATATATAAAAGGCAGTAATATCAGCATTGTACTTACATTGTTGATTTCAGCAGCTATGGAGACACTTCTGTATTTGTTTCTTCTCCGTGTGATGCAAATCCGGTTGCTAATCGATTGGTTAGAAGAAGGAGAGTTCATTGCCCCCTGTGTATTCCTTCCACGGGTTGGTTTGCACGGCCTTGATTGTGAATCCATATTACACCTGTATCAAGAGATCGAAGATTTAGAGCCGATGACGGCTCGTTCATGAGCTATTCCGGGACTATTGAAACTATTAGCTGCATTGCATTTTATGGCAATAGACTCCTTTCAGGCGGTTTCTAGCGTCATTATTGGAATGAGTCAATCAGCTTTTTCACATCACTTATCAAAGGTCATAGAGGCTATGATGATTATGTTTCCTCAATGTGTTTGTTTGCCATCTACCCCAGAAGAATGACAATCTATAAAGTCAAATGTCTATAGGATGGCTGGGATGCCCAATGTCCTAGGGGCCATAGACTGTACCCATGTTGCAGTAAGACCACTTCAAGCTTGTGAGGAGATCTATAGGAATAGAAAGCATTTCCATTTCTTGAATGTTCAGATGGTCTGCGACCCCAACATGAGGATAATCAGTGTCCGTTCAAACTACCCAGGCTCATGTCATGATTCTTACATCTTAAGGCAGACTTGCTTATACTGGAAGTTCGAGGACGGAGATATGCCTGAAGAATGGCTTCTAGGAAAGCATAACTGGCGTCTAATTTGTCTTTTTTAATTTCCATGTACATACATTGTGCCAAATTTGTCCACTGTAATTAAACTGTAATGTGTTGTATATTTTTAATTTGTATCGTATTAGTTATCAATCTTTATGATTATTTTTATATTAATATTTACATTTTTATGTACTATTAGGAGATGGCGGGTACTCAACAGCTGTTGACTCCCTATAACAACCAGAAATCAAGTACGTTTCAATGAAGTACATCGATCTACCAGGGGGATAATTGAGAGGACTTTCGGCCTTTTGAAAATGCGGTTTCGATATCTTGATCGTTCTGGCAGTGCTATGCAGTATGCACCTGAGAAAGTTGCAATAATTATATTGTTGCTGCATATTGCGCAATATAGCAATTAAAAGAGGCTGCCCATTAGAGGAAGGAAATACCATACATGCTCATGATTGTGCCAAAGAAATATGTATAGAACAACCTAATAGGTGTGGTATGGCAACAAGGCACATGGTGTCAGAACAATATTTTGATGATTACATTTTATGTCTTAAGTTGATTAATAAAAAAAAGATTTTCCTTTATTAAAGTTTTAACAGTTTCTAGGTAGGGCCATATTCAAATTAAAAAATCCTTGAGGGGCGGAGCCGGCCGAGGTAGAGAATGGCTGCATATCTCTAGAGCTCTAGCTTAACCGTCCTCTTAGGGGCAACAAAGAAGCTTTCTATGCCCCAAAAAAAGGTATACTGATTGGAGGGGTATTAACCAAAACCCGCACAAAAGTTACTGTGGACTGATAACATGTTATAGAGGTGCTGTGTAGCCTCAGATGCTCACCTAGAGCACACGCTACGCTCCCGAAGGTATTACCTGTGAGCAGGCAGTACCTTACCTGCATACAGCGTAATCAGCCCCTCTGTCATAGGAAACGCTGAAGGAGGAAGAGGGGAGCACACAGATGACGGGCTGAACGGAGCAAGGTGAGAGCTGATGACTACGTTACACACAGCTGAGTCTACGATTGCAGAGGAGTAGCCCCACCTGGAAGCACAGAGCAGTGTAAGGCCCGGCATCGGGGGACGCGGGGGAGAGAGAGAAGGTGGTTGTCGAGTATGATCTGGAGGATAGCCGAACAGGTGGATGACCGGTTGAAACACAGCGTGTAGCTACTCAAGAAGAAGGTCATTTTTAAACCAGACCCATAAAGAAAAAGAGAAGGACACCCAGTACACAACAGGACGAAGGTAGCAGTCAGCTATAGCACAGAAACTAGTGGCACGGGAGAATGGGAAGGTCGCTACCCGTGTCCAACAAAATCAGTTTGGCAGACAAAAGAGTTGGAGGAGGTGGTCAGTGAGGAGTAAAGACCGGAAGCAGTGTGGTATGTACCGGTAATCATTTTGAATACAACAGAGCCCCAGATAATAGAGGAAACGTGCAAGACAGTGGGATCCTCGATGGAGTATAGAAGAAGGAGAGAAGGTGGAGGCAATAAGGTATATTCTGATCAAGATTGCTCCCCTTCCCTTTACAGGAGCAGAGGTATAGCCATTCAGCCGGACTTAAAGGAAAAAAGGTAGTTTTTTTACTTTTCTTTTCTCTGGGTCATATAAAATACTGGTACATTCTACGTGTGGAAGAGTCAGGACATTTTGCAATATAACTGGGGCTTTTATTTTTTCATGTATGTATAAAAGGCCCGTTCATAAGACACTAACCTAAATTTGCAAATAAAAGACCAGTTTTATAAAGTTACAGGCTGTGCTATTTACTACATAGTACTTTAATGCCGCTGGATAACAGCATAAACTAGCTGACTGCTGCACATAAAGTCCCGGGCTAAACAGCGCTGAACCTCCCCAGTCCTAACCAAATAAAATAAAAAGGGCTCCCAATGGCTTCTAAGAAAGGAGCCAGGCAAGATAAAGGAGGTAAACCCAATGTTTCTCAAGCACCAAAGGTGGATGCTTATTTTAAAGCAGTAGATTCCTCTGTATTGAATCAATCGACAGAACAAGTATCACCTAATAAAATTATTAACACCCCTGAACCTAAAATACCCCCATTAACTAAAGCAGACTTACAGTCTTTACCTACTAAAGCAGATATTCAACTTCTCAAAGAGATTAGCCAAGTTAAACTATGTATTAAAAATGAATTCTCCATAATTAAAAAAGATATAGGGGAGATAGGGAACAGGGTGGCACAATTAGAAGAAGACAAAGAAATATTGACTAAACACACAGACACTATGTTACAACAAATAACTTTACAAAATCAGATAGAGGACATGGAGAACAGGCAAAGGAGGTCAAATTTAAAGGGACACTGAACCCAAATTTGTTCATTTGTAATTCAGAAAGAGCATGCAATTTTAAGCAACTTTCTAATTTACTCCTATTATCAATTTTTCTTCGTTCTCTTGCTATCATTATTTGAAAAAGAAGGCATCTAAGCTTTTTTTTTGGTTTCAGTACTCTGGACAGCACTTTTTTATTGGTGGATGAATTTATCCACCAATCAGCAAGGACAACCCAGGTTGTTCACCAAAAATGGGCCGGCATCTAAACTTACATTCTTGCATTTCAAATAAAGATACCAAGAGAATGAAGAAAATTTGATAATAGGAGTAAATTCAAAATTTGCATTAAATTTCATGCTCAATCTGAATCACGAAATTAAATTTTTGGGTACAGTGTCCCTTTAAGGATAAGGGGGATCTCAGAGGATATATTATCAGCAAACCTTGAGCAATATCTCTTACAATTTTTTGCTACATTAACTGGAGATGAAACATACTCAGCTAAGACACTGGAAATGTGTCATAGAGCCTTAAAACCTAGGCAAAAAAAGGAGACCCCCCCAGAGACATAATCATTAAATTTGCACACTTTAAAGATGAAGAAGCTATAACACAAGCTGCAAGACAACAACAAAATATTATGTTCAACGGACAGCATATCCAGATCTTTACAGATATAAGCCCAAGGACATTACAAAAAAGAAAAAAAAAATAGATTCCTTACCTTGCACCTCAAAAGACTAAAGATCCCATACAGATGGGGTTTTCCTTTTGATTTAAAAGCTACATTAAATGGGAAAACAGCTACCCTACACTCCTTGAAAGATCTTAAAACATTTTGTGCCACCTTAGACATTAGTATCCCTGAATCGGATATATTAATCAATCAAGAGAGAGAGAGAGGAGTGACTTTTTACAAAGTATAATAGCCCCACAGGGAGCAAGGAGTCAACAAGGGAATAAAGTCCCTTACAGTAGAAAACAGCAAGAAAAGACTATTATCTTAAAAGAGACAATTTCTACTCCTAATATTTGAATAACTTCTCTTATTATTCCCCTTATTATTCTCTTTTTTCATAAAGGATAGTAGATTTTTAGGGGTGCGTTGTTCTTTTTTTTTTTTTCAGAATAGGTTTTTGCAACTTTTTTCATAAAGGATAGTAGATTTTTTAGGGGTGTATTGTCTTTTTTTTTTTTTCTCTCGCCAACACAGGGCACTTACATTTAGACCATTCTAAATTTTAGAATAGATGTATAATTATGGAACGGGATTGGCAATATTTATCACACAGATTTGATATCGATAATTAATACTTAGGACCCACATAAGGTTTTATACAAGGAACATTCACAATTTTTTTTTCTCCTCTTCACACAAGGCATTCACGTTTGGACCATTCACAATTTTTAGTATAGAGGTACAAATTATGAAATTTGTCACATGGAATGATAATTATAATTGACACTTAGGACCCACACAGGGTATTTACACTTAGAATAATTCACAATTATTCCCCCCTATATCCCCCTTTTTTTTTTTCTCTCTCTTCCCCATTGGGGAACATTTATGGATTGTGCACGGTAATTTTGTTAAAAGGATTATATTTTTATATCCAATAGTTAGGAGTTACGTTAAGTATTTGCACTTGGATTATCTATTTGGGGGATCCTCCCTCCCCCCTTTTTTTCCCTCTCTAGAGGTATAACCACGGGTTTTGAACAGTAACTTTGCTATATGGAATATATATCCCTAAACCAACACTTAATAGTCACGTTAAGTATTTATTTATACTTAAAGTATAATAATGGACTCTGTAATGCATTTTAAAAAAAAAATGTTCCCTATATGTTTTAGGGATTTTTTTTTATTAATAAATGGGAGGAATATATTGTATTTAAATCTGTAACATTTTAACCCCTTACAAGAGGTGGGGGAAAGAATTAAAGGGAAAGGGGAGGAGAAGGAGGAAGAAAAAGAGGAAGAAAAAGAGAAGGGGAAAAAAGAAGAGAAAAAAATGTAAAATGTAAATTTTTGGGGAAGAAGGGTTTGGTTATTCTATATAATAGGGAGAACTATGGGACATAGAATAGTTAAATAATGATAACCTTGGCACCAAGGTAGAATAGCTGCCATAAGAGGAGAACCATCTGTCAGTTTAATTTTCCCCAATTTAATGTGGGTTATATGTGGTTTTCCTTTTTTTTTGTTCATGTCTCCCTCCCTCATCCTCCCCCATATACCTTTCTCATATACCTTTCGAGAAATTTATTGTCTTTAAAAAATGAAGATGAATAAAAGAAAGATACGTTTATTATCTCAAAACGCAAACGCCTAGATTTAGAGTTCTGCGGCCAAAGGGGTGCGTTAGCTACGCTGGCTTTTTTCTGGCCGCACCTTTTAAATACCGCTGGTATTTAGAGTTCACAGAATGGCTGCGTTAGGCTCCAAAAAAGGAGCGTAGAGCATATTTACCGCAACTTCAACTCTCGATACCAGCGGTGCTTATGGACGCGGCCAGCTTCAAAAACGTGCTCGTGCACGATTCCCCCATAGAAAACAATGGGGCTGTTTGAGCTGAAAAAAAACCTAACACCTGCAAAAAAGCCACGTTCAGCTCCTAACGCAGCCCCATTGTTTGCTATGGGGAAACACTTCCTACGTCTGCACCTAACACTCTAACATGTACCCCGAGTCTAAACACCCCTAACCTTACACTTATTAACCCCTATTCTGCCGCCCCCACTATCGCTGACCCCTGCATATTTTTTTTAACCCCTAATCTGCTGCTCCGTAAACCACCGCTACTTACATTATCCCTATGTACCCCTAATCTGCTGCCCCTAACACCGCCGACCCCTATATTATATTTATTAACCCCTAATCTGCCCCCCACAACGTCGCCTCCACCTGCCTACACTTATTAACCCCTAATCTGCCGAGCGGACCGCACCGCTATTATAATAAAGTTATTAACCCCTAATCCGCCTCACTTTCGCCTCAATAACCCTATAATAAATAGTATTAACCCCTAATCTGCCCTCCCTAACATCGCCGACACCTAACTTCAAACATTAACCCCTGATCTGCCGACTGGAGCTCACCGCTATTCTAATAAATGTATTAACCCCTAAAGCTAAGTCTAACCCTAACACTAACACCCCCCTAAGTTAAATATAATTTAAATCTAACGAAATAAATTAACTCTTATTAAATAAATTATTCCTATTTAAAGCTAAATACTTACCTGTAAAATAAACCCTAATATAGCTACAATATAAATTATAATTATATTATAGCTATATTAGGATTTATATTTATTTTACAGGTAACTTTGTATTTATTTTAACCAGGTACAATAGCTATTAAATAGTTAAGAACTATTTAATAGCTAAAATAGTTAAAATAATTACAAATTTACCTGTAAAATAAATCCTAACCTAAGTTACAATTAAACCTAACACTACACTATCAATAAATTAATTAAATAAAATACCTACAATTACCTACAATTAAACCTAATGAAATAAACTAACTAAAGTATAAAAAAGAACTAAGTTACAAAAAATAAAAAAATATTTACAAACATCAGAAAAATATTACAACAATTTTAAACTAATTACACCTACTCTAAGCCCCCTAATAAAATAACAAAGACCCCCAAAATAAAAAAATGCGCTACCCTATTCTAAATTACAAAAGTTCAAAGCTCTTTTACCTTACCAGCCCTGAACAGGGCCCTATGCGGGGCATGCCGCAAAGAATTCAGCTCTTTTGACTGTAAAAAAAACACATACAATACCCCCCCCCAACATTACAACCCACCACCCACATACCCCTAATCTAACCCAAACCCCCCTTAAATAAACCTAACACTAAGCCCCTGAAGATCTTCCTACCTTATCTTCACCATACCAGGTTCACCGATCGATCCAGAAGAGCTCCTCCGATGTCTTGATCCAAGCCCAAGCGGGGGGCTGAAGATGTCCATGATCCGGCTGAAGTCTTCATCCAAGCGGGAGCTGAAGAGGTCCATGATCCGGCTGAAGTCTTCTATCAACGGCATCTTCAATCTTCTTTCTTCCGGATCCATGTTCATCCCGCCGACGCGGAACATCCATCTTCACCGACGACTTCCCGATGAATGACGGTTCCTTTAAGGGACGTCATCCAAGATGGCGTCCCTCGAATTCCGATTGGCTGATAGGATTCTATCAGCCAATCGGAATTAAGGTAGGAAAATTCTGATTGGCTGATGGAATCAGCCAATCAGAATCAAGTTCAATCCGATTGGCTGATTCAATCAGCCAATCAGATTGAGCTTGCATTCTATTGGCTGTTCCGATCAGCCAATAGAATGCGAGCTCAATCTGATTGGCTGATCGGATCAGCCAATCGGATTGAACTTGATTCTGATTGGCTGATTCCATCAGCCAATCAGAATTTTCCTACCTTAATTCCGATTGGCTGATAGAATCCTATCAGCCAATCGGAATTCGAGGGACGCCATCTTGGATGACGTCCCTTAAAGGAACCGTCATTCGTCGGGAAGTCGTCGGTGAAGATGGATGTTCCGCGTCGGCGGGATGAACATGGATCCGGAAGAAAGAAGATTGAAGATGCCGTTGATAGAAGACTTCAGCCGGATCATGGACCTCTTCAGCTCCCGCTTGGATGAAGACTTCAGCCGGATCATGGACATCTTCAGCCCCCCGCTTGGGCTTGGATCAAGACATCGGAGGAGCTCTTCTGGATCGATCGGTGAACCTGGTATGGTGACGATAAGGTAGGAAGATCTTCAGGGGCTTAGTGTTAGGTTTATTTAAGGGGGGTTTGGGTTAGATTAGGGGTATGTGGGTGGTGGGTTGTAATGTTGGGGGGGGTATTGTATGTGTTTTTTTTACAGGCAAAAGAGCTGAATTCTTTGGGGCATGCCCCGCAAAGGGCCCTGTTCAGGGCTGGTAAGGTAAAAGAGCTTTGAACTTTTGTAATTTAGAATAGGGTAGGGCATTTTTTTATTTTGGGGGTCTTTGTTATTTTATTAGGGGGCTTAGAGTAGGTGTAATTAGTTTAAAATTGTTGTAATATTTTTCTGATGTTTGTAAATATTTTTTTATTTTTTGTAACTTAGTTCTTTTTTATTTTTTGTACTTTAGTTAGTTTATTTCATTGTATTTGTTTGTAGATATTGTATTTAATTTATTTATTGATAGTGTAGTGTTAGGTTTAATTGTAGGTAATTGTAGGTATTTTATTTAATTAATTTATTGATAGTGTAGTGTTAGGTTTAATTGTAACTTAGGTTAGGATTTATTTTACAGGTAATTTTGTAATTATTTTAACTATTTTAGCTATTAAATAGTTCTTAACTATTTAATAGCAATTGTACCTGGTTAAAATAAATACAAAGTTACCTGTAAAATAAATATAAATCCTAAAATAGCTATAATATAATTATAATTTATATTGTAGCTATATTAGGGTTTATTTTACAGGTAAGTATTTAGCTTTAAATAGGAATAATTTATTTAATAAGAGTTAATTTATTTCGTTAGATTTAAATTATATTTAATTTAGGGGGGTGTTAGGGTTAGACTTAGCTTTAGGGGTTAATCCATTTATTACAGTAGCGGCGAGATTCGGTCGGCAGATTAGGGGTTAATAATTGAAGTTAGGTGTCGGTGATGTTAGGGAGGGCAGATTAGGGGTTAATACTATTTATTATAGGGTTATTGAGGCGGGAGTGAGGCGGATTAGGGGTTAATAACTTTATTATAGTAGCGGTGAGATCCGCTCGGCAGATTAGGGGTTAATAAGTGTAGGCAGGTGGAGGCGACGTTAAGGGGGGCAGATTAGGGGCTAATAAATATAATATAGGGGTCGGCGGTGTTAGGGGCAGCAGATTAGGGGTACATAAGTATAACGTAGGTGGCGGTCGGCAGATTAGGGGTTAATTATTGTAGGTAGCTGGCGGCGACGTTGTGGGGGGCAGGTTAGGGGTTAATAAATATAATATAGGGGTCGGCGGTGTTAGGGGCAGCAGATTAGTGGTACATAAGTATAACGTAGGTGGCGGTCGGCAGATTAGGGGTTAAAAATGTAATCGAGTGGCGGGGATGTGGGGGGACATCGGTTTAGGGGTACATAGGTAGTTTATGGGTGTTAGTGTACTTTAGAGCACAGTAGTTAAGAGCTTTATAAACCGGCGTTAGCCCAGAAAGCTCTTAACTACTGACTTTTTTCTGCGGCTGGAGTTTTGTCGTTAGATTTCTAACGCTCACTTCAGCTACATCTCTAAATACCAGAGTTAGAAAGATCCCATTGAAAAGATAGGATACGCAATTGACGTAAGGGGATCTGCGGTATGGAAAAGTCGCGGCTGGAAAGTGAGCGTTAGACCCTTTCCTGACTGACTCCAAATACCGGCGGTAGCCCAAAACCAGCGTTAGGAGCCTCTAACGCTGGTTTTCACGGCTACCGCCCAACTCTAAATCTAGGCCATAGGGTCTTAATATCCCACAGAAACGCAATAAGGCATTACACAGCTTTTATAAAGAAAGGGGCGATATTATTTTTGTGCAAGAATCTCACTTCACTAGAAATAAAGAACCCAAATTCACAAATAATTTTTTTCCCTACTAGATACCAGAATTCTAATAATTTAAAGAAAAATGGGGTTTGTATATTGATTCATAGAGATATACCTTTTCAACTTATCCAAATGGATAAGGACGAAGAAGGTAGATTCATCTGTTTAGTAGGATTATTGTATAATAGACCAATTACATTAGTGAATATTTATGCTCCAAATAGAGGTCAGAAATTATTCTTTAAAAAAATCTGTAACCACATATTAGATATGCAAAAGGGTACCTTAATTATAGGGAGAGATTTTAATATCCCAATAGAACCAGTAGAGGACTGTTCCAAATCTAAAAGTAATATTTCTAAATATATTATTAAATCAGTTAAAATGATTCTTCTTTCCCTGTCTCTAATAGATGTTTGGAGGACACTCCATCCAGCTATTAGAGATTTCACTTTCTACTCATCACCTCAAAAATCATATTCACGTATTGATTATTTCTTAATAGACCAAAATAGTTATACTTTAGTCCAAGATGCCAAAATACATAATATTTCATGGTCGGATCATTCTCTCATTTCTTTGGACTTAAGCTGGCCTCAAAAACCAATAATACCATATCAATGGCGGCTAGATGATAACCTTTTAAAGGATCTTCAAATAAGACAATCCATATCAAAATCTATTGAAACCTATTTCTGTACCAATGATATAGAGGATACTTCTCCTAGTACATGGTGGGTAGCGTACAAGGCGGTAATAAGGGGAGAATTTATTAAACATAAATCCAGAATAAATAGACAAGTAAGAGAACAATATAAACACCTTATGGATTCACTTTACAAGGCAGAACATAAGCACAAAAGAGACCCTTATAATAGACAACTTACGGACTCCCTTAAGGATGCGAGGGAAAAGCTCAATTCCTTTTTGGATAAGGGAGCACAACGTAGAGCCTTACAACTTAAAAATGTTTTTTTTTAACGGAGGCAATAAAGCCAGGAGATTGCTAGCAAGAATATTAAAAAAAAGAATGTTGCAAACATATATATCTAAAATAATAGATGGGTTAGGTAACCATAAGATAGGGAGCCAGGACATAGCTAATGAATTTCAGAGATACTATCAACAATTATATAATCTGGATACACAAAATAAATCTAAAAATTACATTAATGAAACAAATGTACCTACTATCTCAGAAACTCAAAAAAAAATGTTAGACAAACCTTTTTCCTTACAAGAGATTATACAGACCATCAAAAAATTTGCTATAGGCAAAAGTCCAGGCCAGATGGATTTAGTTCAAATTATTACAAAACTTTTTCTGAGATTCTAGCCCCTAAACTTTTGCTTTACTTCAACTCTTTAGGCACAGAATCCCTCTTAGCAAAAGAAATGCTAGAAGCTAAGATAATAGTATTACCTAAATCAGGCAAAGATCCTAAAGTACCAGCAAGTTATAGACCAATCTCATTATTGAATAATGATGTAAAAATATATGCTAAACTTATATCTGATAGAATAAATAAAATATTACCTGAAATCATAAATATTGACCAAGTAGGATTTGTACCGAGAAGAGAAGCAAGAGACAACATAATTAATGCATTACATATAATAAAATATGCCAAAATATATAAGATACCTTTGGTCACACTCTCATTAGATGCTGAAAAGGCATTCGACCGGCTTGATGGGTGCTTTTTACAATTAACACTTAAAAAATTTGGTTTTGGGGAAATAATTATACAACGTATTTTCCATCTGTACACATCACCGTCAGCTAAAGTGAAAGTTAATGGGGTGCTCTCTGAACCATTTAAGATCTCTAATGGCACAAGACAGGGTTGTCCCCGGTCCCCCTTGTTATTTGTCATTTCCATGGAAATATTAGCGGCTAAAATTCATTCTGATTTAAACATTAAAGGTATAAAAATAGGGAAACAAGAATATAAGATCTCATTGTACGCAGATGACGTTCTGTTAACAATAACGGACCCTGTAAGGTCCATTCAAAACTTAGAATCTACTTTGCAGGAATTTGGGAGATATTCAAATTTTCTTATTAACAAGAATAAGTCGGAAGCGATTAAGTTTTCGATTTCACCTAGGGATTACCACGAATGTAAAGCATGTAGCTCATTCATCTAGAAAGAAACCTCTTTCAAATATCTGGGGGTACAATTATCAGTAGATGACGCACAGCTTTTTTTTTTTTTTTTTTAAATATTTATTTATGACCAGTAGTGTACAATACAACCAGCAAAATAACGTAACAGCAAACAACAGTACATTTCCTGTTTTGCGCCACGCAGGGCCAATAATACCACCTCAAGAAGAATAATAAAATACATGAAAGAGCAAAAAGAAAGATTTAGGTTAACTGACGATCCATACTTCTTGACCGTTCACCAGGGCCCTTCATTCTTTACATACACTACTGTTTTTATACCATTTTTAAGTCACACCTCTGCACGCACACCCCAAACACACAACCAACAGGGAAACAACAACAAAGATAAAAATAAAAAAAAACACCCCCCCCAAAATTCTATTTATGTACCTTTTATATGGTCCTGACTTAGTTAGCTCCTTCCCTAACCTCCCCCCACTGGTAAGGTATCCTCTCTTCCGCCACCAGAGTTAAGAAGGGTACTAGATTTTTTAGAGGGGAAATAAATTGCCTTTGCATATCTAATGGCCAGTCCAAGAGTAATTTTAACCATTTATTAAAATACTTCCTGAGATTTGTCTCCTTTTTTAAGTTATTATCATAAAGATCTATTCTCATTTGTAGATAGATTAATTTAATAAACTCCCCTAACCCAGGGGCTCTTCTTCTTTTCCAATTTTTAACTATTAAATTTCATGCTAGCGTTATACCGGTATTAACTAACTGACTCTCTCCTGGCTCTAACAAACCTCTCTCCTGGCTCTAACAAACCTTGATACAAGAAAAAGATTATGCATGAAGTAAATTCAATCCGTGACCCCACATATTTGTTTAACCAATTGTTCACCCTAGCCCAAAATTGTCTAATTTTGGGACATAACCACAAACAATGTAGTAGGTCTGCTCTCGCAGCGCTACACTTATGACAACAAATATTCAAGTCTGCGCATGCCCATTTATTTAACCTATCCGGCGTTAAATAATAATTATTAATAATTCTCCAATGAGTTTCCCTCCAACTAATTACTGTCGTCGCTGACATACTTAAGCTAATGCTTTTCACGACCTCTTCTTCCTGAAAATTTGGGACATATTTTTGAAGCTTCTGTGTGATTTCCCTAATATGTTTAGACCCTAGTTTATCAAATAGAATATTGTACCAGTATGTTAATGATCTAATGCCTGCTTTATACAAAGTGAGTCCTGCCTCCAGCTCTTGTAAGTCCCATCCTAGCTCACTTGATTGAGACAATGTTGTCATAAAACTTCTAACTTGCAGGTAGGCATAAAAATTCTTTTGAGGTAACTGAAACTTTTTTGCTATATCACCATACAATTGTAATTTATTTGTGCCAGTTATCAACAGTTGTGCAAAATATGATATTCCTTTTGCATACCATTCTCTAAAAACTATATTATCTTGCCCTGGAGAAAAATCAGGGGTTCCGATGATCGAGAGATATCTGGATTTTCTAAAGTCCACCCCCATTAAATTACAGTATTTTTGCCAGGCCAAAATAATATTTGAGATTGTTGAGAGTTGTTTAATATTCTCCGGTAATTTTGCATAAGTGTGATGTACGGCAGATTTTAAGTTAAAAGGTCTTATTAATTCTGTCTCTAAATCATAGTAAGTGATATATTGCGCCTCAAGTAACCAGTCTTACCCATATTTTATCATCGCTATCCAATTATAGTAGCGTAGGTTTGGTAAAGCCATACCCCCTTATTTTTTTAGGTATGGTTAATCTGTCTAGCGATATCCGGGGTCTCATCTTTCCCCAAACGAATTTGGTACATGCCTTATTATATTTAATAATATCCTGCCTTGTAATAAATAAAGGTATGTTTTGAAGTAGAAACAATAGACGCGGAAAAATAATTGTCTTAATAAGCATGATTTTGGCTGACAGTGAAAGAAAATATATATCCCATCTCTGCAATTCAGTGTGGAAGTTAGCAAAATAGTCAGCATAGTTGAGATTATACCACCCACTTGGATCCTTTCCCAAAATGATTCCCAAATATCTAATATGGGCTACTTCCCTGTACGGGTGATTACTATAACTGTTTTTATTTTTGTTGATCCATAATATTTCTGATTTCTGTAAATTTACTTTGTACACTGTAAATTTACTAAAATGATTGATAATCTCCAAGCTTGTTGGGATACTTAACCTAGAGTTGCTAAGAAAAAGAATAACATCATCCGCATATAATGAAATTACTACCTTGTGGTCTCCTAACTTGATACTCTCTAACCTCTCCCTGAAATAAATTGCCAGAGGCTCTAGAGCAATATTAAAAAGAAGTGGGGATAATGGGCATCCCTGTCTGGTTCCTTTTTGTAGGATAATATATGGTGTAAACCCCCCATTTACTAATACTTGTGATCTTGGTGATTTGTATATCAAGTTCACCAAATTTACAAAATTACCCGAAAACCCAAACTGTAATAGAGAAGTCGTCAAATGATCCCAGATTATTGAATCAAATGCCTTTTCCGCGTCTATTGTGATTAAGGCATGATCTACTTCATCATGCATCCCTGTTCTGTGTAATTTATTATAATAATGCTCAATTGTTAGTAATACCCTGTGTATATTTCTCGCTACATTCCTCCCGGCATAAAACCCATCTGATCCGGGTGAATTATGTCTCCAATCACTTTTTTCAGCCTCTCAGCAATGATATTCATTAATAGCTTATAATCGTTGTTAAGTAGAGATATGGGTCTGTATGAACCCATATCCTCTGGTAGTTTACCCTTTTTATGAATCAGCGTAATTACTGAATCTGCAAAATATACAGATTTCATTCTATTTTGAACAAAGTATAGATTAAATAATTTGGTTAAAATATCAGCTATATCTGTTTTCAATATTCTATACCACTCTGCCACCATGCCATCTGGACCTGGTGCTTTCCCGACCTTTATTCTATCAATAGCACCCTTGACTTCCTCAGTATAAATTGGTAGGTTCACTTGCGCCAATTTCTCACTATCGATCTTTGGAAGCTTAATCTTTTCCCAGAAGGTCTCTTTTGCCTTTGCATCTAAATCCCCTAAAGCATAGATATTCTGATAATATTTAAAAAAGACCTCCCGAATTTCAAGCGATTTGGTATATACTTTGTTATCATGCCTTATCGACATAATCATGTTTTTACTTTTCCTGAAATTTCTAATTTTAGTCAAATTTTTAGCTGATATGCCCTGTGGGCCCTGCCAGTAATACCTATTCTTAATATCCTCCATTGCCCATTTTTTATTCATAAAGAAGTCTCGCTCTTCTCTAGCATTTCTATATTTATCCCACGAAAACCTATCTGGCTTTAAAATATATTTTCGGTATGCGTTTTTCAACTGATTTGCGAGTTGTAGTTCCCTACTAGCCATCTTTCTTTTCATTCTTACCATATATTGTTTAATTTCGCCTCTCATAACCGCTTTACCTGCTTCCCAAAAAATGTATGTCTTATTCCTGTATGTACTATTTAAGTTAGAATATTCTCGCCATCTTTGTGTTAGCCAGTTACAAAAGTTATTAACCATATAGCCTGGAAATCTGAAGGTGTTCCTATTTGTTGCCTCTTGAAAATTAAGATTTAATTTTAATATTATAATAGATAGACCAAATTCAGAAATTTCAGACTCTGTATCTAATTTTAATATGTTTTCGTCTATAAGAAACAAATCTATTCTAGAAAAATTCTTGTGTGATTTAGACTCACAGGAATATTCTTTTATGTCCGGATGTTGGACTCTCCAGATATCTTTAAAGCTTTACAAAACTCTCTAAAAAAACTTGCCTGTCTTTTATGTTTCCCTCCGCTTTTCTTTTGCAAGAACCTATCTATCTCTGGGTATAGGACCATGTTAAAGTCCCCTGCTAGGATCAAAGTTTGCCCCAAAAAGGGAACTAGTTTACTTTTAAGGTTGTTCCAGAAATCTTTATCCAATTCATTTGGCCCATACACATTACATATTGTCCAAATTTTGGCGTCAATTTTAATTTGTAGAATTAAATACCGACCTGCTAAATCAAGATCAACGCTAATTATGTTATATGTTAAATTTTTATTAATCAGAATAGCTACCCCTCGCTTTCTTGTCAGGCAAGGTGTGGCTAAGATTTCAGCAATCCAATTCGGCCTTAATTTTGGGATCTCTTCTGCCTTTAGGTGCAGCTCCTGCAGGAGGACTATATCAGGATTATATTTTTTAAGGGTTTTTAAGATATTTTTGCGTTTTATTGGGGATGTGACTCCTCCAATATTCCAAGATACAATGTTTAAATTCATACTCATTTAATTAAGCAAGTTAACATATTTACATCAGATACTAACCTCATAGAGAAAGATAATAAAAAAGAAAAAAAAAAATTCTTTTTTCAAAATATTTGCACCAAATGCAGACCTCATAGAGAAAGACAAAAAAAAAAAACACACACACAATCCACCATCACAACCAATACCCCCCTCTGCTGTTAAAAACAGCAACCTTACAATACTCTTACAAACATAAATTCCCATAGCCATATATATTCCAAAAAGAGAAACCTAGAAATATGCTCAAGAGAAATGTTGGGAGCTTCTCCCTAAATGAACCCATCATCTATACTTTTTCACTTATAATAGATCAATAACATTTGTTTCATATCTGTATATTATTTTTAAGACAAAAGGCCTTAGCTTCATCTGATGTATTTAAAACTACCTGACCTTCATTGCTTTCTATTACTAACTTAGCAGGATACTTTAAAATGGCTTTCATTCCAACTTTTATACACAGTAGGGAGACATATCTTTCCTTTTCGCAGACGTATCTGCAGAAAAGTCCTGAAACAAAAGAACCTTTTTGCCTTCAATCATTAATGGCCTTGACTTTCTATACTGCCTTAATACTGTCACTTTATCTTGAAAATTTAAATAACGAATCATAATCATTCTCGGGCGGTTTCTTTTATCTAACTCTGATCTAATAGGCCCAATACGATGTGCTCTTTCTACCGCTATTTTCCCTTCCTGCAGTGGCATATCTATCAACTTTGGCAAGGTAACTGATGCAAATTGTATGAGGTCTGTATATTCAGTACTTTCTGGAACTCCAACTACCCTTACGTTGTTCCTCCTCGACCTATCTTCTAAGTCCTCTATCTTGGACTGTAATACCTTAATAGTATTCGTAAGTTTCTGATTAACATCCTCCTGATTGGTATAAAGGTCCTCAAGATCGGACACACGTGATTCAACTTCTGACAACATGTTAGAAAATTGCCTGATTTCTACAGTGAGACCTGCAATCTCCTTTTTAATCCCCTCAAACTGGGGCAATATTAGGTCCACTATCTGGTTATTTGTAATTTGAGCCTCTACACCTTTTTCCATATCTTGTGGAGTCATAACAGTTGTCTCTACTAGTGAGTCTTGCGCCACTTTATTTGTTTTTTTATCTCTCCTAGACGGCATAGCTGGGGACCTGGATTTAACATTTGTTATATATTTTTCCATTAAGATCTGGGGGTCTCTCTAGGCCCAGAAATGTGCCCTATTTGTGTAAAGTGTAAAAAAAAAAAAAAACAAGAAAAGGGAAAAAAACAACACAACCGACATACAATTCTATCTTATTTAGTTTCCCTAAAATATAAAATGAGGGGAAAAAAAAAAAAAAGTGCCAAAAAAGTGATTAAAGAATTACAAGTTATTCACCTTATTCCATGATCCACTACAAAAATGTTAATTCAACAAATGCCCTTCACTTTTGGTTCTACTTCTCTGTTCACTTCATATAGCTATCAGACTCACCAGCTGTTTCCTTTGACCTCTACAACAACTTTTTTTATACCAATATGCTCATACAATAAAGAAAAAAATCCTTTTTCAAAGACCTATCAATTGGAATTTACCCCTGTACCAAAGGAACCCTTATTTTAGGGAATCATTCAAGATTCCACAAATTATATATGCTTAACAGGCTATCTTACGCCACACACCAAACCTTTACAAAGGTACTTTGTGTCTTCTACTATTTTTGGCCTGGAAAAGAGAGATCCTTTATTTTAACTCATACACTTTTATCTCACTATAGTATTGTTTCCCTGACAAGCCTTTTCACTGCATTTTTAGATAGCTAGCTTATCCAACCAATTTCAATATTCCCTTATTAATATACTCTTTAGGTAAAGAAAACAGACAAGATTACAATAACAGAAGGTATTTTTCCATGAATATCTTTAAATCTTCTGTTTACAGTCCCCGGACAAACTTATCACTTTGCCCACAGCAAATACTTTACATTCTTTTATCTGATAACCAAATAGTGAAGCCAAAGCTTCAAGATAGAGAAAGTGCGCTAACAAGCTGAAAGTATACACACCATATAAGGAATTGAAGTGAAAATTTAATAAACATATAGAATAAGATACACAAATATATACACTAAAAATAGGGACGTCTCCCTGTAATGTAAATACAACTAGGAAAAAATCCTAATAAAAAAACAGGTTAAAACCTATAAATGATGAATAATGCAGATACTAATTGATAATCTATAACATAAAAAAGATATAGCATAAAAATGATAATTAAAAGATATGGCATAACAGTGATATCATAAAATAAAATAAAACTTAAAAGACAAGCACCAAGTTCATATGTATCAACACAGTGTAGGTGGCCTATGCAAATGAATGCCGATATTGGAACAGTGGAAAGAAAATAACGGCTTGTACCACAAATAGATACAGTTTACTGTACCGTAAGTCAAGAGAGTGTTCAGAGGGTGTTACCGAGGAGAAGAAATCCTTCGGTCAAGGCTTGGACCGCGGCTGCAGTAACTGCCGTTCCTGGAGATAGAAGTGTGCAAACCTCTGCACATGTGAGTCTGCGTCTGACGTCACAGGCTTCTCATCGGCTCCTCTCAGGGTGTTTACTCGCTGCTCCAGCAGCGTAAAGGAAAAGCAGCTGATTGCTGTGTCCTGGTGGGAACTTTCTGTGAAGGCAGACTTGGCTGCTGTAGGTATGTTTAATGATCCAATACAATAGTGGGGCACAAGTTATCCCTCACCTTGGGATATTCAAAGATGCTGGTAACCCGGGTTTAAAGTTGCAGTACAGGCTGTACAGAAATATCCCTTGCTGTTTCAAAGTCACAGTGTCACAAATGCAAGCGACGCGTTTCGCCCTCCCTTGGGCTTTATCAAGATGCATGTGACAGGTAACTGGGAGCCTTTTAAATGATCCATTTGGTTTTGATTGGTTGGTGGATTCAGTTGTAAAGGTAACACCCTCCAGGTAATTAAGGTGGTATCTCTTTTGCTTTCACCTTTGAGATTGTTATTCTTGAGTTGTTAAGGTAACACCCTCCAGGTACTTAAGGTGGTATATACTTCATTCAGTCATTAAAGATTCTTTGTGCATGTCTAATATAGATGAACATTTCCATAAAAAATACATATATCTGTGTAATACATTAACACTATTAGTGGTATCATAACCATAAAACCGTATTGAATTTGTAGGATTAATCACTTATAGATATAATTCTAAACCAAAAAATACTTTTACAGAATATAAAATATCTACCATGGGTGCACTAATGTGTTAAAAAAAAGGAGAGGGGTATTTATATAGCGAGTTTAGTAGAAAAAAAAAAAAAAAGAATTATATAAAAAATATATATCAGTGCATGATAATTAGGAGTGAGTGAATGAATGAATATATAGCGGTGTATTCAAAATTCCAGAGCTAAAAAAGTGGTTATACGTATCGCTCTTAAAAATAAGTAATGTGCCTATGTAAATGAAAATAAGGTGCTGCTGGGTTAATCTATTCAAATAAAAATGGGGAGAGGTCCAATTCTGAATTTAGTCCCTTTTGGAACAGAGTGTCATATTTATAAATCAATTCAGCCTCTTGTATTAAAAGTGTTTTCTCATTGTTACCACCCCTCCAGTGTCCTTTGACCTTTTTAATCCCCCAAAAATTAAGTGCTTTTGTGTCCCCATAGTGTTTTTCTTTAAAGTGTTTATACAGTGAGGTGTCATCCCTACCCTTTTCTATACATAATAAGTGCTCCCTAATCCTATCCTTTAGGGATCTAGTGGTTTCACCAAAATAAAAAAGATTACACGAACATTTTAGTGCATAGATAATGTTTTTATGGTTGCACCTAATTAAATCTTTAATTTGAAAATTAGTTTCTGAACTATTTATTTGTAAAGCCTTTAGTTTGGAACTGTGTTTACAGGCCTTACAGGTATAACAGGGAAAAAAAACCACTGGTATTTTACCCTCTAAGTCTTTTTGAATTGAGTTTTTATTCTTTTTCAGTTCACTGGGAGCTAGCTGCATTTTAAAATTCTTCGCTCTTCTAAAAATAAAAGTTGGTTTATCTGCCAAATGTTTCCCAATTATATTATCCTCCTTTAGAAGGGGCCAGTGTTTCCTTATTATCTTTTTGATTATATTGTAATCTGCACTGTAGTCCGTAATGAGAGGAACATTAATTAAATCATTCTCTTCTCTTTTTTTAGTCTTATATTTTAAAAGTTAATTTCTGTTGGTCAGACGTGCTTTAGAGATTGCATTTTCAATTTTAGCTTTCTCATATCCCCTATCCTCAAATTTTTTTGCTATTAGAGTGACTTGGTTCTCAAAGTCTTCTATTCTTGAGCAATTTCTTTTAATGCGTAGTGTTTGTCCATAAGGGATATTATCCTTCCAGGTTTTCAGATGGCAGCTCTCTGCATGAATCAAATTATTACAATCGACTGGTTTGAAGTGGGTTTTAGTTTCTAATTTATCTTGGATTGCCATGATTTCCAAATCGAGGAAATTGACCTTAGTATGACTATAGTGACTTATAAATTTGAGGCCATAGTTATTGGAATTCATCCACTCAAACAGTTTAATAAGTTCATTCTCAGGACCTTTCCATATTAAAAACAAGTCATCTATGTAGCGCTTATAGAGCACGAGGCTCGCAACGAGAGGGTCATTTCTGAAGAATTCTTCTTCCCAAAAGCCCATAAATAAATTGGCATAACTCGGTGCGAACCTCGTGCCCATGGCTGTACCCTCTATCTGTCTGTAGAACTTACTGTTAAAAGAAAAAAAATTATGCTCTAATATATATTGAATGCTTTTTAATATGAAGTCACCTTGTTTGGCTTCCATGTTGGTGTCTCTATCTAAAAAAATTTTTACAGCTGCAATTCCCTGTTGGTGATCGATCACAGTGTACAGTGATGATACATCGCATGTTGCGATTATCATTCCATCCTCCCATTTTATGGAATTTAAAATATTTAATAATTGTGTTGAGTCTTTCAAATGTGAATTTAACTTAATTACATAAGGTTGCAGAAATCGATCTATATATTGAGATAGGTTGGCAGAGATCGAATTGATCCCAGAGATAATGGGCCTCCCTGGTGGATTTATGAGACATTTGTGCACTTTTGGAAGGAAATAGAAAATAGGGATTTTAGAATGTTTAGGTGTTAAATAATTAAATTCACGTTCATTAAGAAGTCCTTCAGCTTTTCCTTCGATAACAATTTTATTTAGTATTTTGTTATATTTATCTGTGGGATTCATTGGTAGTACTTCATATGTTTTCTTATCATTTAACAACCTATAGGCCTCTACCATATATTTTTCTGTATCCATTATTACAACCCCCCCACCCTTATCCGCCGGCTTTATGGTCACCTCTAGATCTTTCTGCATTTTTGTTAATACACCGCTATATATTCATTCATTCACTCACTCCTAATTATCATGCACTGATATATATTTTTTATATAATTCTTTTTTTTTTTTTTCTACTAAACTCGCTATATAAATACCCCTCTCCTTTTTTTAACACATTAGTGCTCCCATGGTAGATATTTTATATTCTGTAAAAGTATTTTTTGGTTTAGAATTATATCTATAAGTGATTAATCCTACAAATTCAATACGGTTTTATGGTTATGATACCACTGATAGTGTTAATGTATTACACAGATATATGTATTTTTTATGGAAATGTTCTTCTATATTAGACATGCACAAAGAATCTTTAATGACTGAATGAAGTATATACCACCTTAAGTACCTGGAGGGTGTTACCTTAACAACTCAAGAATAACAATCTCAAAGGTGAAAGCAAAAGAGATACCACCTTAATTACCTGGAGGGTGTTACCTTTACAACTGAATCCACCAACCAATCAAAACCAAATGGATCATTTAAAAGGCTCCCAGTTACCTGTCACATGCATCTTGATAAAGCCCAAGGGAGGGCGAAACGCGTCGCTTGCATTTGTGACACTGTGACACTGTGACTTTGAAACAGCAAGGGATATTTCAGTACAGCCTGTACTGCAACTTTAAACCCGGGTTACCAGCATCTTTGAATATCCCAAGGTGAGGGATAACTTGTGCCCCACTATTGTATTGGATCATTAAACATACCTACAGCAGCCAAGTCTGCCTTCACAGAAAGTTCCCACCAGGACACAGCAATCAGCTGCTTTTCCTTTACGCTGCTGGAGCAGCGAGTAAACACCCTGAGAGGAGCCGATGAGAAGCCTGTGACGTCAGACGCCGACTCACATGTGCAGAGGTTTGCACACTTCTATCTCCAGGAACGGCAGTTACTGCAGCCGCGGTCCAAGCCTTGACCGAAGGATTTCTTCTCCTCGGTAACACCCTCTGAACACTCTCTTGACTTACGGTACAGTAAACTGTATCTATTTGTGGTACAAGCCGTTATTTTCTTTCCACTGTTCCAATATCGGCATTCATTTGCATACGGCCACCTGCACTGTGTTGATACATATGAACTTGGTGCTTGTCTTTTAAGTTTTATTTTATTTTATGATATCACTGTTATGCCATATCTTTTAATTATCATTTTTATGCTATATCTTTTTTATGTTATAGATTATCAATTAGTATCTGCATTATTCATCATTTATAGGTTTTAACCTGTTTTTTTATTAGGATTTTTTCCTAGTTGTATTTACATTACAGGGAGACGTCCCTATTTTTAGTGTATATATTTGTGTATCTTATTCTATATGTTTATTAAATTTTCACTTCAATTCCTTATATGGTGTGTATACTTTCAGCTTGTTAGCGCACTTTCTCTATCTTGAAGCTTTGGCTTCACTATTTGGTTATTAACTTGTTTTTGATACATACAGAGATTGTATCTTTAGAGTAGTATTTAGCAATACCTTCCTTTAGCGCGCACTAATCCACCCAATTTGATTTGATCCTTTTATCTGATGTTAGTCCATCCATTATCTGTAGACAATTTCCGCAAAAACCTGATATGCTAGTACCAATGAAATTAACTTTTCACCTTGACTGTATGTAATCTCTGCTAAGATAGACTGAGCTAAAGCAGCTGCTGTTCCACATGCAGCCACCAAAAACAATACCACTTCAGCCCGATATAAACATATAGTCTTGGTTATGTGCTTAGCATGACAAAGTAGATACTGTGGCCGTCTCCGCACTCTTCCTTTTTTTTTTAAAGAACTGCTGTACACTTATATATATGACACTGGCAATCTTTCCCGGCATAAGCATGAGGGGTTCTACAAACTTTTAATGTCTCTCCCCTTATTTCTTTTCCTTATTTTCCTCTTTGTTCCCCTGGATATCAAAGTTTTTACCACTGGGTCAAATGTGATCGAGTCTGTGGGCCTATTCCATCTGAGGCACTATCGACAACAACCCCTATGGGGTATATAGTTAAAATACTTGCGGTTTCTGCTTCTATCTGCGCCATCTTTTCTTTTGCCGCTTTGCGTTAGCTTCCAAGAGCCTTAGGGGCCAGAATGACTCCTCCAGGACACCTCCCAAATTCGTCTGCTTCCACCACCCGAAAATACCGCTTCTGCAGCTCAGAATTCTCTTTATTTTCGTGCGCCTCGGATCAGCAGTTACCGCTACTTGCTTCTGTGCTTCTGTGCCTCCGCCCACTGTGTATTGGTTGTACTCGATTGTAGTTTCACTCTCCGCTTCCAGCTTCTCTCTAATGTGTGGCTATTGTCAGTACCACCCGACCATGGTGGTATACTCAGACCTCCGGCTCACACCGCCTATGCTATCCTCCCCAGGCAGTGCAGATATTCCACCGCCAACAGGAGCTCTGTGCTTGGGGGCTTGAATCTCCACAGCTCATTCACCTGAGCTCAGAGCATGCGTGCTTGCTCACACTCCTCCCCACCGGAAGTCCGAGGGAGCATACATCAATTGTAACAACAACGGGAAAGGGGGGGATAGAGGACAGGTAGTTGTTTAAGCAGGAAGCTTCAGTCCGGGCAGGAGCAGTATATTGTGGTCAGTGGGTTTTCAGAGGTTAAATTTCCGGTGTAAAGTGGCCTAATAGTATCAGCAGTCAATTGCCCCAAACTAGTGCAGAAGGGATATATCCTTTGGGTTATCAGAGTATGAAGTAGAATAGCATAAAGTCCATTAAGAGGGTCTAGTTAAAGCAATTTGCGTCAGCTTCTGTGCTGTTAAAGTAGACAAATTGACTGAGGAGAGTAATGATAAAGTCTCTTCAACCAGCTGAATCACTTGCTGCCTCAGTGTATCTATTTCATGGACAATAAAAACCCAAGCTGAAAGTGGAGTGTCAGTAAATATATGATATCTGAGAGGCCTCAGAGCTTACTGAGAAAAAATGTGGCAATGCGGTGCAGTGAAGGATGACCAGCTAACAATTCATGCGGAGGCTTTGGGCTCAGAGGTACTAGCAGAAACAAGACTCATGTAATCAGGCTGGTTTGGGGTTAATTAAATTACTTTGTGTGACTTTCCCCTTAAATAAAGCAGTACCGGAACGTCTTACCCTGTGAAGTGGCAAGGCGGAGTGTCCTTATCTCAGCGAGGTACTGGTCCCCACTGAAATTGCTCATGGCCGTAGTGAGGTAATGTAGAGGAGTGGTGCCAGCGCTATACACTGTGATATGCTGCGCCTCTATCATGCAAGTGGCACCGTTAGGTCGGATCACGCTGGGAGGATTTAGGTTGTAGCGATCTCCTCTCTACGGCTGCCAATAGCTTTCAGTGCTTGTTAGTTGGTGCGGAGGGGCAGAAATACCCGCTCGGGCGGTGAGTCAACAGGCAGAAATAGGAAGAGCCATAGCAGAGTGATCGCTTGCTCAGTTTTATTCACCTGGGGATCTAAGGCTGAACCGGAAGCCCAGTGAGCAGGCCGTTACTAGCTGTGGCGCAGTAGAAAGTTTGCTGCAAGGCTTGCCAAAAAGCTCTTCCAAAACACAATCTTCACTCCCGTCATAAAGAGTGGGGTTCTCCTGAGGGTAAGTGACACAATGGGATATAAATAAAAAGAAAAAAAAAGTAGAATATAATTAAAGATAAAAGACTTGGTCTGCAGAGCTCCAACTTATTGCGACCATCAGACAGCGTGGCAAGCTCCGCCCCCCGGAAAAAGACTGCTCCCGGCTTCGTTGAGGATAGATGTCCGGTCTTCAAAAACTGTAAGTGGATCTTCAGGGGTTAGTGTTTTTTTAAGGGTTTATTGGGTGGGTTTTATTTTTAGCTTAGGGTTTTGGGCAGAAAAAGAGCTAAATGTCCTTTAAGGGCAATGCCCATACAAATGCCCTTTTCAGGGCAATTGGGAAGCTTAGGTTTTTTTAGATAGGATTTTATTTGGGGGTTTGGTTGTGTGGGTGGTGGGTTTTACTGTTGGGGGGTTGTTTGTATTATTTTTTTACAGGTAAAAGAGCTGATTTCTTTGGGGCAATGCCCCGCAAATGACCCTTTTAAGGGCCATTGGTAGTTTATTGTAGGCTAGGGTTTTTTTTTATTTTGGGGGGCTTTTTTATTTTTATAGGGCTATTAGATTAGGTGTAATTAGTTTAAATATTTGATAATTTATTTTTTATTTTGTGTAATTTAGTGTTTGTTTTTGTAATTTAGTTATTTGTATTTAATTAATGTAATTTATTTAATTGTAGTGTAGTGTTAGGTGTTAGTGTAACTTAGGTTAGGTTTTATTTTACAGGTAAATTTGTATTTATTTTAGCTAGGTAGTTATTAAATAGTTAATAACTATTTAGTAACTATTCTACCTAGTTAAAATAAATACAAACTTGCCTGTGAAATAAAAAATAAAACCTAAGCTAGCTACAATGTAACTATTAGTTATATTGTAGCTAGCTTAGGTTTTATTTTACAGGTAAGTATTTAGTTTTAAATATGAATTATTTAGTTAATAATAGTAATTTTTATTTAGATTTATTTTAATTATATTAAAGTTAGTGGGTGTTAGGGTTAGGGTTAGACTTAGGGTTAGGTTTTAGGGGTTAATAACTTTAGTATAGTGGCGGTGACATTGGGGGCGGCAGATTATGAGTTAATAAGTGTAATGTAGGCGGTGGTGATGTTAGGGGCGGCAGATTAGGGGTTAATAAGTGTAGGTAGGTGGCAGCGGTGGCGGGGGCGGCAGATTAGGGGTGTTTAGACTCAGGGTTTATGTTAGGGTGTTAGGTGTAAACATACATTTTCTTTCCCCATAGGAATCAATGGATCTGCGTTACAGAGCTTTACGCTCCTTTATTGCAGGTGCTTTTTTTAGCCGGCTCTCCCCAGTGATGTCTATGGGGAAATCGTGCATGCGCACGTAAAACCAGCTCAAAGCAGTGCTGGTATTTGAGTGCAGTATGGAGCTAAATTTTGCTCAGTTGCTTTAATATTGCCTGCTAAGGCCGGATTTATGAAAACCTGTAATAGCAGCGCTATAGGGAGGTGAGTGGTGGCAATAACTTGCAAGTTAGCACCGAGCCGCTCTTACCGCAAAACTCGTAATCTAGCCGTTAGCTTTCCCTTCGATAGTTTTTGAAGTTCTGGTGGCTCATATAGATCAAACAATATCATTGTACATATATAGTTATGTAAAATGAATCCAATTAGCTTTTTGTAGGAAGCAAATAGTGACAATAGTTGTGCTACAAATTGAAAATAAAGAAAGCCAAAACATTTGTCAACAAATAATGCAATAAAAATTGTTTTATTACAAACTTACAAAGAATACTAAAAAAATATATATATTTGAAATTTTTAAAAACGTACTGTAACCAAAAATAAATTATAATATATATACAAATATGTAACACTGACATAGTTACTAAACAAAATGTTATTTTTGAGTAACTTTAAACATAGAAGCAATTTATATAAAATTGATAACTCCTATTAACAATAATTATTAGTTCTATTGTTATTATTATTTAAAAAACTGGATTGAACGATTAAGAGCATGACCGTTTTTGATTCAGCATCTAGGTACCACTTGCTTAATGTTTGCTAAATATAAACACTGATAATTAAGCACTATCCAGGGTGCCGAACCGAAGTGCGCCTGTCTATTAATCCCTCATTCCTGTTTTTTTTAATGCAGTTAGAAATATAAAAATTAGTATTTGACAATAGGAGTAAATGATACATATTTCACAAATGTCATGATGTTTACACGAATGGTTCATTAAATAAAGTGATGTTATTAAACCTTTCAACATACACGTAAGAACGTAAGAATATTTTATTATTGAACATTCTATTAATAAATTTTGTTTACAAACATAAGAAAAATACATACATTGAAATATATATTATATTTTAAACATTTTCATTTTTTAGTTGCTAAATATCGCGATCATTGTGCTAATGATTGACTTAAAGGGACAGTCTAGGCCAAAATAAACTTTCATGATTCAGATAGAGCATGTAATTTTAAACAATTTTCCAATTTACTTTTATCACCAATTTTGCTTTGTTCTCTTGGTATTCTTAGTTTTAAGCTTAACCTAGGAGGTTCATATGCTAATTTCTTAGACCTTGAAGCCCACCTCTTTCAGATTGCATTTTAACCGTTTTTCCCCACTAGAGGGTGTTAGTTCACGTATTTCATATAGATAACACTGTGCTCATGCACGAGAAGTTATCTGGGAGCAGGCACTGATTGGCTAGACTGCAAGTCTGTCAAAAGAACTGAAAAAGGGGCAGTTTGCAGAGGCTTAGATACAAGATAATCACAGAGGTTAAAAGTATATTATTATAAATGTGTTAGTTATGCAAAACTGGGAAATGGGTAATAAAGGGATTATCTATCTTTTAAAACAATAAAAATTCTGGTGTAGACTGTCCCTTTAACGATTAATGACGTCATTGTTAAGCATGTTGCGTCCTAAACCTTTTAGTGCTGGTGAATTAGTAATATTAGTTTATGCAATGGATAAATATTTTCCAAAACATATTGGGGGAGTAAGGGCAGTGAAACACTAATGCTGTGACAAAATTATATACAAGATGCTGAGAAGAATGCATCGGATTTCAAAAATTAAAAAAACAAGATGAAGAGAAGGGAACCTAAGTACTATAAATCTATTAGAAGATTGATAAGGACATGTAAGTCTAATCTATCTGTATATATATATATATATATATATATATATATATATATGTATGTATATATTTACACTTGATGTGAATCCGCTCTCCAATGGCCAACAACCTGAATGTTCTGTGTAAATATAAAGGTTTCTCAATAACAGCAAACAAACAGGATTTCTTCAAATGGGTCAAATTTATTGAAGTTTCGGGGGGGGGAAAACCTCCCCTTCTTCAGAACATACAGTGTACACTTACACACCAACTTAAAGGGCCATAATACCCAAATGTTTAAACACTTGAAAGTTATGCAGCATAGCTGTAAAAAGCTGACTAGAAAATATCACCTGAACATCTCTATGTAAAAAAGAAAGATATTTTACCTCAAAAGTTCCTCAGTAGCCACCTCCCATTGTAAAGGATTTCTAAGCAGCATTTTAGTGTGTCTGTCCTGGGACATCTGAAGGGATGAGCATTGTGCACTCTCATATTATTTCACCAATCAGGTAAAGGAAGCTTACTATGAATTCTCATGAGAGTTAAGTCAAATCTCATGAGATCACAGTAAGAGTTCATGACCTCAGCACTGCTGATGCTGATTGGCTGCTGTTCATTTCTTCATTTTTTTTTTAATTTTTACCTGCAGCTGGGAGCAGGTGAAGTATAACTTTTTACACAGAACTTACTTTGCTGAGCTGAGGAGATTGTGAGGTAAAATATCTTCCTTTTTTACATAGAGATGCTCAGGTGATATTTTCCAGTCAGCTTTTTACAGTTATACTGCATCAGTTTCAAGTGATTTAGCATATGAGTATTATATCCCTTTAAATAAGAGAACTAATACACAGTAACCTCCTACTTCCTGTTCAAAAAAGGCGCCAACATGACATAATTTCCGGTTCCCCCTGTGTCTCCCAGAAGTATACAGATCAAACCCTTCCGGTATCCAAATTAACAACTGTGAATACCAATTGCTATACTCTATATTCACAATGACATATTGTCATATCAAGGATGTACTTATTAATGTGTCTAAAACTTAAATACTTTCACCACCCAAAGATCAATCCGTATCGTCATCGCCACCTCGATATCTGCTCACTGTTAGTATTGTGCGGCCAGAACCGGAAGTTACTGCAAATCAAACACTTCCGGTATATAGTTAACCAATAAAAATATTAAGTATTCTATTTACATTTACTTACACTAACATATTATCGTTTCAATAATGCACAGAATAATATGTATATCTAAACATAATTTCACACCTCATTGTCAAAAATCACTCCTTATACTCGTTGTCACCTCCATGACCACTCTCTGTTATTAACGTACTTCCAGAACCGGAAGTTACATCACTTCTGGTTCCAGTTACAACGGACCAAACGTCAATGCTGTTGTTCATTCATGATGTTGTTGGTCACCATTATCGTGTGCTCCTTATTTGAACAGGTAATCTATTACAAACCACACTCAAATGGAAAA
Organism: Bombina bombina; assembly: GCF_027579735.1. Taxonomy (NCBI): domain Eukaryota; kingdom Metazoa; phylum Chordata; class Amphibia; order Anura; family Bombinatoridae; genus Bombina; species Bombina bombina. Next base: position 83,042,398 of record NC_069508.1, read on the forward strand.
ATGGAATTTAGTGTAAAATAAACAGCCATAGTAAATCACTTCGACAATTAAAAAAATAATCAGCAAATAAACAAGGAAGACACATGTCAGCTCATGCCTGGTATGTAGAAAAACTGACATCCGCTCAGTATCTACATTATGGATTTCAGATCTCTTCAATGCGTGTCTATTACCTTATTATGCACTTCATAAATTGCACTTATTACATTATTATACATATTACACTTATACATGCCTCTTTGTTTACAACCCACCATCAGCATTTAAGGTCAACATTCCATCCTGACCAGTTACATACTGGTTGCATACTGGTTGCTATTTGTTATAGTAAGACAGCTTACGGTTACCCCATGTGCCTATGGTGTAATAACAATACCACAATGCAGGTCTAGGGGAAAGAAAAGGGTGATGGTGTGAAACTGAACCGATGCACGACATCCCCTCAGTGCTCCCATCACCACACATGGGCAGACACCCCACCAATAGGCGGGAGGTTGCCCACCGTGATCCCCTTCCACAACCTACTGGTGTCATATCACCAACAGGACACATAAAGGACCAGAACATTCTCACCACTCACTATCATCTTAAGTGAGAGCACCATAGTCTGGTGGAGAGTTCAGTCCCTTTGGGTGTATCATCCATTATGCTTCTCGTCTTAATAATAGCTTGTTCCTATCACCTCCCCTTGTCTGTCTGGGAATATGGTTGATCAGGATAACTTGATTGCGGCTACTGAGTGTTTTGCTGTCAACCAGTGGCGTGCCACTGGTTGATCCGATTCACCTTTCTTTAATGCTGATCTAATGGCAGTTCAATGATTGGCCATTCTTTCTCGTATGGTGCCTTGGGTCTTACCCACATAGTGAAGGCCACACGGACAGATGATCAAATATACCACAAACATTGTAGTGCAAGTAAGTGAATGATTGATCATGTACACCTTGTTATCATGTGGATGGTTGAATTTATTGGTTGCTTTGATGGCATTGCATATAGTGCAGTTTGGGCATCGAAAACACACCTTTCTTGTACTGATCCGGTCTTTCTCTCTATAACTCAGTATTGGATCCAAAATAATTAGCAGATCCCTCAGATTAGTGCTATGTCTGTAACCAACCAGAGGATGTGCATTATGTACAAATTTGAGTTTAGGGTCAGAGAGCAGAATATGCCAGTGGTTTCTTAGCGTCTGTCCAACCTTAGAGGTATTGGGGGCGAAAGTGGTTGTAAAGATTATCTTGGTTTCCAGGTCTTGTTGCCTCCCAGTTTTTTGTAGCAGTGTGACCTGCATCACATCCTGTATCTGTGCCTTGACCGTGTCCAGAACTGTGGCCAGATACCCCCTTTGGACAAATCTATGTTGCATCTCATGTACCTGTGACCCCCCCTTCTCTCTACTAGAATTGTTCCTAATAGCTCTAATGTATTGTGATTTTATGATCCCTTCGACCAATGAGGGAGGTTGGTTACAGACATAGCACTAATCTGAGGGATCTGCTAATTATTTTGGATCCAATACTGAGTTATAGAGAGAAAGACCGGATCAGTACAAGAAAGGGGTGTTTTCGATGCCCGAACTGCACTATATGCAATGCCATCATAGCAACCAAGAAATTCAACCATCCACATGATAACAAGGTGTACATGATCAATCATTCACTTACTTGCACTACAATGTTTGTGGTATATTTGATCATCTGTCCGTGTGGCCTTCACTATGTGTGTAAAACCCAAGGTACCATATGAGAAAGAATGGCCAATATCGAACTGCCATTAGATCAGCATTAAAGAAAGGTCAATCGGATCAACCGGTGGCATGCCACTAGTTGACAGCAAAACACTCGGTAGCCGCAATCAAGTTGATCCTGATCGACCATATTCCCAGACAGACAAGGGGAGGCGATAGGAACAAGCTATTATTAAGACGAGAAGCACAATGGATGTTCCGACTAGGGACTATACACCCAAAGGGACTGAACTCTCCACCGGACTATGGTGCTCTCAGTTAAGATGATAGTGAGTGGTGAGAATGTTCTGATCCTTTATGTGTCCTGTTGGTGATATGACACCAGTAGGTTGTGGAAGGGGACCACGGTGGGCAACCTCCCGCCTATTGGTGGGGTGTCTGCCCATGTGTGGTGATGGGAGTGTCACGGATAGCAGACAGCTAAGGCTACCCCCCACCCCCTACAACCTCACCCCTGTTGTTTCTCAGTGGTTTTGGGCTCCTCAGAGCAACCACAATCTCTGGAAGCTTTTGTTTGCATGGTTTTGTGTTCCAATCTTGTTTAGAGAAGAGCTGGTCTATGACCTGGAAACCCCTCCTAGGCTGGCTGGGCTCCTGGAACTCCCAGTCGGCCACCTCACAACAGGCACACGCTTAAACCCTCTCAGGCTGTCCGGGCTCATGGAACTCCCGGTCGGCCACAGGACAGCAGGACACCCGCTAACTTTACCCCTGGTCGCTCCAGAAACCATGTGCCCCAGTACTCCGCACTTTTGGGGATTAGTAGCCACTAGGGAGGACAAGAGGTGGGGGAATTACTTGAGGGGAACTGCTTTGGGAACCGGGGATTTTGGACACCCCTACCCCATAACTTCAACGGGCTGTATCTCCGGTCTCCAATAATGAATCATGCCGATTTTTGGACTGCGGCATCTGGGGACTGAGAGCTTTCAACTGACACCATGGAAGTGCTGCCGCTGCCCCAGGATCACCAAAAAAAACGTCACCACTGTGTCCTGGGACTCTGTGGGACTATGGTTGCTATGGAGGCACCGGTCAGTCTGGAGGGGCCGGAATGGCGGGAAAACTGTGGTATTGTCTCCCTGTTTTATCAAGATGTGTGTGTGTGTGTGTATAAAAGTTGTGTGTTTGTCCCAATAAAGTTAGTTCTTATTTCACCTGAATGATAGTCTGTCTAGTCATTTAAGTGGGCTCCTGCTAGAATCACTTTCCTGGGCTACATAGCAGCCTGTTCCAGGCAGAGGAAGGACCCTCAGGCAGAGCTACCCAGTCTGGGTAGCTGGAGTCTGCCACAGGGTGGGACCCTGAGTACTGGTGCTGTCGGGCATCAGGGGTGGCTACAGGCTGTGGTCACTTACCAGCTACATAGCTGCAGTCGGCAGGGAGGAAGCAGGATACGTTTGGCAGAGCTACCTAGTCGGGGTAGCCGGGGTATCCGTCACAGGGAGCACTGAGGGGATGTTGTGGATTGGTACAGGTTCACACCACCACCTTTTTCTCTCCCCTAGACCTGGATTGTAGTATTGTCATTACACCATAGGCACATGGGGTAACCATAAGCTGTCTTACTATAACAAATAGCAACCAGTATGCAACCAGTATGTAACTGGTCAGGATGGAATGTTGACCTTAATTGCTGATGGTGGGTTGTAAATAAACAGGCATGTATAAGTGTAATGTGTATAATAATGTAATAAGTGCAATTTATGAAGTGCATAATAAGGTAATAGACACGCATTGAAGAGATCTGAAATCCATAATGTAGATACTGAGCGGATGTCAGTTTTTCTACATACCAGGCATGAGCTGACATGTGTCTTCCTTGTTTATTTGTTGTTTATTTTTATAATTGTCGATGTGATTCACTATGGTTATTTATTTTACACTAAATTCCATTTTTCCATTTGAGAGTGGTTTGTAATAGATTACCTGTTCAAATAAGGAGTACACGATAATGGTGACCAACAACATCATGAATGAACGGCAGCATTGACGTTTGGTCCGTTGTAACCGAAACCGGAAGTGATGTCACTTTCGGTTCCGGAAGTACGTTAGTAATAGAGAGTGGTCATGGAGGTGACGAGTGTAAGGGGTGATTTTTGACAATGAGGTATGAAATTATGATTAGATATACACATTGTTCTGTGCATTATTGAAACGATAATATGTTAGTGTAAGTAAATGTAAATAGAATACTTAATATTTGTATTGGTTAACTATATACCGGAAGTGTTTGATTTGAGGTAACTTCTGGTTCCTGACGCAAGATACTAACAGTGAGCAGATATCGAGGTGGCGATGACGACACGGATTGATCTTTGAGTGGTGAAAGTATTTAAGTTTTAGACACATTAATATGTACATCCTTGATATGATTATATGTCATTGTAAATATAGAGTATAGCAATTGGTATTCACAGTTGTTAATTTGGATACCGGAAGGGTTTGATCTGTATACTTCTGGGTGACACAGGGGGAACCGGAAATGATGTAATGTTGGTGCCTTTTTTGAACAGGAAGTAGGAGGTTACTGTGTATTAGTTCTCTTATTTAAGTTGGTATGTAAGTGTACACTGTATGTTTTGAAGAAGGGGAGGTTTACTCCCCGAAACGTCAATAAATTTGACTCATTTGAAGAAATCCTGTTTGTTTGCTGTTATTGAGAAGCCTTTATATATATATATATATATTAAGATTTGTATATTTTTTATAATGTAATTTGAACTGCGTCATCATTGACGATGAATCTACAATCTTATTTTTATTTCTAATTTATAAGATTATGATATTGAGGATTAATAAAATCATTATGTTAGTATTATCAAATTGTATAGATGGTTATAGTTGGATGCTCATTCGTAATCTTTACATAATAAAACTTGCCTAGATTACGAGTTTGGCATTAGGGTTAAAAAGCAGCATTGGCCGGTATTATGGCCCGCTAATATTACGAGTTTCCGTAATGCCACAAAAATATTCATCTCCGCTCAAATCATTAATGTCAACCCAGACCCAGTAGTTAACATATACCACGAAAAAAAACATCCTTGAATCACAAAAAAAACATTACATAAACTACACTTACACTCATGCAAACACTACACTATATTTATTTTTAAGATTTTATATTCTCATGTCAAAATAGAACGGATTGAAGTTACGAGATTTCGGGTGTTTGAAAAAAAAGGCACACAAAACCATTTTCCATTGACTTACATTGACAGATGGGAACATACACTCATATAGCTACATCTAACTACAAATATTATCACATACATACACTAATCGATACATACAAACAATATACACCACATTACATACACAAAACAGATTTTTAGTATGAATTCAACACGATTTAGCTACTTTTTCATACAAGAACATGACGTCACTCACTTTACGCTCAAAACAAGTGTTGGAATTTATTTCTACACACATTTTTCTCCTCCATTGACTTCTATGGGGAAGACGTGCTTGTGCACGCGACAGGCAGATTTACCTAACGCACGGAAAAAGCGTAGCCAAGAAAACTCGTAATACCAGCTTTACAATTGTGAAACTAACTCATTCTTTCTTGCGTTAGTCCCGCTATGACAAATAGATCAAGAAATGACTATTTCCTATGGAGTTATGGCTTTTACTTGTGTGAAATTCAATACAACATCAAATTGTTATAGAAATTTAGATTATTTAAAATACAACTCACCATCAATAGTAACAAATATTTTTGAACAATTACATCAGATTTAATTGAAATACTTTTTATTGAGTTTCTTGAGGACATAGTACAAATACATACTGAAAAAAAAAGATGAACTAGGATATACACATATATTGGGTAGACAAAGAATGAAAATCTTCCGCACTTTCATCAGATATCAGCAATACTAACGGCTAGATTTAGAGTTTGGCGGCCAAAGGGGTGCGTTAGCTACGCGTGCTTTTTTTCCCCCGCACCTTTTAAATACCGCTGGTATTTAGAGTTCACAGAATGGCTGGGTTTTCAGTGCGTTAGGCTCCAAAAAGGGAGCGTAGAGCATAATTTAACGCCACTGCAACTCTAAATTCCAGCGGTGCTTACGGACGCGGCCAGCTTTAAAAACGTGCTCATGCACGATTCCCCCATAGAAAACAATGGGGCCATTTGAGCTGAAAAAAAACCTAACACCTGCAAAAAAGTAGCGTTCAGCTCCTAACGCAGCCCCATTGTTTTCTATGGGGAAACACTTCCTAAGTCTGCACCTAACACCCTAACATGAACCCTGAGTCTAAACACCCCTAACCTTACACTTATTAACCCCTAATCTGCCGCCCCCGCTATCGCTGACACCTGCATATTTTTTTAACCCCTAATCTGCCGCTCCGTAAACCGCCGCTACCTACATTATCCCTGTGTACCCCTAATCTGCTGCCCCTAACACCGCCGACCCCTATATTATATTTATTAACCCCTAATCTGCCCCCCACAACATCGCCTCCACCTGCCTACACTTATTAACCCCTAATCTGCCGAGCGGACCGCACCGCTACTATAATAAAGTTATTAACCCCTAATCCGCCTCACTCCCGCCTCAATAACCCTATAATAAATAGTATTAACCCCTAATCTGCCCTCCCTAACATCGCCGACACCTAACTTCAATTATTAACCCCTAATCTGCCGACCGAATCTCGCCGCTACTGTAATAAATGGATTAACCCCTAAAGCTAAGTCTAACCCTAACACCCCCCTAAATTAAATATAATTTTTATCTAACGAAATAAATTAACTCTTATTAAATAAATTATTCCTATTTAAAGCTAAATACTTACCTGTAAAATAAACCCTAATATAGCTACAATATAAATTATAATTATATTATAGCTATTTTAGGATTAATATTTATTTTACAGGCAACTTTGTATTTATTTTAACCAGGTACAATAGCTATTAAATAGTTAATAACTATTTAATAGCTAAAATAGTTAAAATAATTACAAAATTACCTGTAAAATAAATCCTAACCTAAGTTACAATTAAACCTAACACTACACTATCAATAAATTAATTAAATACAATACCTACAATTATCTACAATTAAACCTAACACTACACTATCAATAAATTAATTAAATAAAATACCTACAAATAAATACAATTAAATAAACTAACTAAAGTACAAAAAATAAAAAAGAACTAAGTTACAAAAAATAAAAAAATATTTACAAACATTAGAAAAATATTACAACAATTTTAAACTAATTACACCTACTCTAAGCCCCCTAATAAAATAACAAAGCCCCCCAAAATAAAAAAATGCCCTACCCTATTCTAAAATAAAAAAGTTCAAAGCTCTTTTACCTTACCAGCCCTGAAAAGGGCCCTTTGCGGGGCATGCCCCAAAGAATTCAGCTCTTTTGCCTGGAAAAAAACCACATACAATACCCCCCCCCAACATTACAACCCACCACCCACATACCCCTAATCTAACCCAAACCCCCCTTAAATAAACCTAACACTAAGCCCCTGAAGATCTCCCTACCTTGTCTTCACCTCACCGGGTCCTGATCTGTCCAGAAGAGGGTCCGAAGTCTTGATCCAAGCCCAAGCGGGGGCCTGAAGAGTGATGTCCATCCTCGGGCTGAAGTCTGGATCCAAGCGGCGGCTGAAGAAATCCATCATCGGGCTGAAGTCGGAAGTCCATCATTGGGATGAAGTCTTCTATCAAGCAGCATCTTCAATCTTCTTTCTTCCGGAGCGGAGCGGAGCCATCTTCTTCCCAGCCGACGCGGATCCATCCTCTTCTAACGACGCCTACTCGCCAAATGACGGTTCCTTTAAATGACGTCATCCAAGATGGCGTCCCTCGAATTCCGATTGGCTGATAGGATTCTATCAGCCAATCGGAATTAAGGTAGGAATATTCTGATTGGCTGATGGAATCAGCCAATCAGATTCAAGTTCAATCCGATTGGCTGATCCAATCAGCCAATCAGATTGAGCTTGCATTCTATTGGCTGATCGGAACAGCCAATAGAATGCGAGCTCAATCTGATTGGCTGATCCAATAAATATAATATAGGGGTCGGCGGTGTTAGGGGCAGCAGATTAGGGGTTCATAGGGATAACGTAGGTGGCAGCGGCGTGCGGTCGGCAGATTAGGGGTTAAAAAATTTTAATTGAGTGGCAGCGATGTGGGGGGACCTCGGTTTAGGGGTACATAGGTAGTTTATGGGTGTTAGTGTACTTTAGAGCACAGTAGTTAAGAGCTTTATAAACTGGCGTTAGCCCAGAAAGCTCTTAACTACTGACTTTTTTCTGCGGCTGGAGTTTTGTCGTTAGATTTCTAACGCTCACTTCAGCCACGACTCTAAATACCGGCGTTAGAAAGATCCCATTGAAAAGATAGGATACGCAATTGACGTAAGGGGATCTGCGGTATGGAAAAGTCGCGGCTGGAAAGTGAGCGTTAGACCCTTTAATGACTGACTCTAAATACCAGAGGGCAGTAAAAACCAGCGTTAGGAGCCTCTAACGCTGGTTTTGACGGCTACCGCCCAACTCTAAATCTAGGCCTAAGTACCTAATCCAGTTTACTTTAAATTGTCCAACCCCTTGAGTTAACATACAGTAAACAAAACATTTTGAACTGAAAACTTAACAGCCCTCCCCCCCCTCCCCTTCCAGATGTTTCCAAAATCTCCAGCTGCCTTTCAGCAGATTAAAAGATCATATATCGTAATAATGCTAAAGATATTGTTTATGACCAGGTATATAAGTATCAGATGTTAGGGAGCTTCTTCTATTTTCTCCTTGCCTTCACTACTTCTCCAGTCCCCCCCCCCCCTCCTCTCCCTCCTTGCTAATATATGGTCGTGTATCCTCACTCATAATCCAGTAAAACCACACTTTTTGGAAATGGTCAATATTTCCCTGTGCCCATGCTGCTAATTCTGACATTGTGTAGGTATCCTTTATTTTATCCATTACTTCTGACCAATCCGGTGCACCCACCTTCCAATGTCTAGCTATACAGATGTGTAAGCATTAGTGATGTCGCGAACCTAAAAATTTCAATTTCGGTTCGCGAACGGCGGACTCAAACTTCCGGTATTGTCCGCCATTGACTTCAATAGGCAGGCGAACTTTAAAACCTACAAGGACTCTTTCTGGCCACAATAGTGATGGAAAAGTTGTTTCAAGGGTACTAACACCTGGACTGTGGCATGCTGGAGGGGGATCCATGGCAAAACTCCCATGGAAAATTACATAGTTTATGCAGAGTCTGCTTTTAACCCATAAAGGGCCTAAATCAACTAACATTCCCAAATTGTTTGTAATAACGTGCTTTAAAACATCAGTTATGATGTCGTATCTATCAGGTAGTGTAAGGGTTACGGCCGCATCACAGTGACAGAGCAAACTCCAAGTGTTACGCACCGCAATCAGCCGCAAACAGTCCACTTGCACAACCACGAGTAGATTTGATAGATAGATACACAGAGATTACATAGCTCAATCGATGCAATATACATATGATCGATACACTGTACATAGCTCAATAGATGCAATATACATTCGATAGATACGAATTACATCGATCAATAGATGCAATATACATTTGATAGATACGAATGTTATCAAATCAAAGATGCAATATACATTTTATAGATACGAATGACATCACCCAAAATATGTAATATACATTTTATAGATACGAATTACATCGATCAATAGATGCAATCTACATTTGATCGATACGTTTGATAGTTCGATCGATTTGATATATATATTTCAAAAATCGATTTGAAATATATATAATTTCCCTGACAGAGTATAACAATAAGACATGTGGTCTGTGACCAGTGGTGTGTTAAGTAGTAATATTCTTAACATTTTACTACAACCTGTTACTCCCCCTATCAGATGAGGTCTATATGGCCTTCATTTTTGGAACCGGGAGATGGAAGAAGATGATTGTTCTGTCCTCCTACTTCAAATTTGTCAGAAACACAAGTGGCTGTCTCAAAACATCCCGGACAGAAGATAGATCGATAGATAGGATAGATAGATATACATAGATTGATAGTTAGATAGAATCAATAGAAGAGAAATAGATAGATTTGTTAGATATATAATTACCCTGATAAAGTCTAATAATTTAACATGCGGTCTTGGACCCAACTAGGTTGTGTTAAGTAGTACTATTCTTCGCACTTTCAGCCCTGTAACTCCCCCTATTGGTGGAGGTCTATATGGCGGTTATGATTACCCTGACAAAGTATAACAACAAGACACGCGGTCTGGGACCCATGGTAATTTTGTTGTGTTAAGTAAAACTTTTCTTATCACTTGAATCCCTCTTACCCCCCCCCCCTTTTGTTGGAGCTCTATATGGCCTGCATGATTAGCCTGACAAAGTATAATAAGAAAACATCTGGTCTTGGACCCATGGTAATTAGGTTGTGTTTAAGTAGTACTATTCTTATAACTGTAATCCCTGTTACTCCCCCTATCAAGGGAGGTCTATATGGCCTGCATGATTACCCTGACAAAGTATAACATCAAGACACACGGTGTTGGACCCATGATAATTAGCTTGTGTTAATTAGTACTTTTCTTAGCACTTTTATCCCTGTTACCCCCCCCCCCTATCGGGGGTGGTCTATATGGCCTGCCTGATTACCCTGAAAAAATATAATAATAAGACATGCGGTCTGGTACCCATTTTAACTAGGTTGTGTTTTAAGTACTACCATTCTTAGCACTTTAATCTCTGTAACTCCCCCTATTTGGAGAGGTCTATACGGCCTTGATGATTACCCATGCAAAATATAATAATAAGACATCTGCTCTTGGTCTGCGACCCATGGTAACTATGTTGTGTTAATTAGTAATGTCCTTAGCATTTTAATAGCTGTTACTCATACTCACCCTATCAGTGGAGGTCTATATGGCCTGCATGATTACCCTTAAAAAATATAATAACCAAACATATGCTCTAGGACCCATGGTAAGTAGGTTGTGTTAAGTAGTACTGTTCTTTGCAGTTTAATACCTGTTACAACACCAAATGGTGGCAGGTCTATCTGGCCTTCATGATTAGCTGCACCCAAACCCAAAAAAAAGCCGAGTGGTCTTAGACTAACACCCATGGCTAACTCGGTTGTTTCAATTAGTACTATTCTTAGCACTTTCATCCCTGTTACGGGTGGTCTACATGGCCATCATAATTAGCCGAACAAAATACTACAATCCAACCTTTGCTCAGTCTTCATAGGCCCTTCATTGGCTGTATTTTGATAGTACAGTTCTTATTATTTTAATAGCTTATACAACACCGAATGGTGGCAGCTCTATATGGCCTGCATGATTAGCCGCACCCAAAACAAAAATAAAGCCAAGCGGTCTTGGATTAACACCCATGGCTAACTCGGTTGTTTTAAGTAGTACTATTCTTAGCACTTTCATCTCATCCCTGTTACTTCCAGGACTCTCGTGGTGGTCTACATGGCCATCATGATTAGCCTCACCAAAATATAACAACAATACGTGCGTGCAGGGAACCATGGTAAGGTTACTTCCTTTCGCAAAATCGAGTATAACAGTTGCAGGCAGAGGTTCTGACCCTGCATTATGGCTGCACCTCTCCCTAAAAGAGGCATGCGTTACAGAGTTTGTGGGCATGTATGCAAAGAGCTGGCCTGCCTAAAAAGAGGAGCAAGGCTGTACAGGTTGTTCTCCTTCAGCCGTTTTATACGCTGTCCCACGGCCACGACCCTCAACAACCACAACAGAATGAAACACCACATATGCCATCCTTTTGAACAACAGAGTACAGGTATGGCATTGATTTTAGTTACACGGCGATATTTATTATGAATCGTGAAATTGAAAACAAAAACATGATTGGACACCCAGTACAGTACAGGTCGTTCTCCTTCGGCCTTTTTAGAATAGTGTTCCGGACCCTCAACAAAAACAACAGCAGGAAAGAGGACATATGCCATCCTTTTGAACAATAGATGACAGGTAAGGCATAGATTTTAGAAAGCCATAGATAATTTTTTTGCAACTGTGAAATAAAAAAAAACATTGATTGGACACCCAGTACACTTCTTTATCCTTAGGCCTTTTTATAAGAGGGTCCCGGAGCCTCAACAGAAACAACAGCATGAAAGAGGACATATGGCATCCTTGTGAACAATTGATTACAGTTAAGGCATTGATTTTAGAATCCCAGAGGTCATTTATATGACCCGGGAAATAGAAAAAAACATTGACTGGACACCCAGTACACTTCTTTATCCTTAGGCCTTTTTATAAGAGGGTCCCGGAGCCTCAACAGAAACAACAGCATGAAAGAGGACATATGTCATCCTTTTGAAAAATAGATTACAGTAAAGGCATTAATTTTAGAAACACAGAGATAATTTGTTACAACCGGGAAATCTAAAAAAACATTGAATAGACACCCAGTACACTTATTTATCCTTAGGCCTTTTTAGCAGAGGCTCCAGGACACTCAACAAAACCAGCAGCAAGAAAGAGGACATATGGCATCCTTGTGAACAATTGATTACAGTTAAGCATTGATTTTAGAATCCCAGAGATCATTTATATGAACCTGGAAATAGAAAAAAACATTGATTGGACACCCAGTACACTTCTTTATCCTTAGACCTTTTTATAAGAGGCTCCTGGAGCATCAACAGAAATAACATCATGAAAGAGGACATATGGCATCCTTTTGAATAATAGATTACAGGTAAGGCATTGATTTATGAATCCCAGAGATAATTTATCTGAACCGGGAAATAGAAAAAAACATTGACTGGACACCCAGTACACTTCTTTATCCTTAGGCCTTTTTATAAGAGGGTCCCGGAGCCTCAACAGAAACAACAGCATGAAAGAGGACATATGGCATCCTTTTGAAAAATAGATTACAGGAAAGGCATTGATTTATGAATCCCAGAGATAATTTATCTGAACCGGGAAATAGAAAAAAACATTGATTGGACACCCAGTACACTTCTTTATCCTTAGGCCTTTTTATAAGAGGCTCCCGGAGCCTCAACAGAAATAACATCAGGAAAGAGGACATATTGCATCCTTTTGAAAAATAGATTACATGAAAGGAATTGATTTTAGAAACCCAGAGATAATTTGTTGCGACCGTGAAATATAAAAAAACATTGATTAGACACCAAGTACAATTCTTTTTCCTTAGGCCTTTTTATAAGAGGGTCCCGGAGCCTCAACAGAAACAACAGCATGAAAGAGGACACTTATTTATCCTTAGGCCTTTTTAGCAGAGGCTCCAGGACCCTCAACAAAACCAGCAGCAGGAAAGAGGACATATGGCATCCTTTTGAAAAATAGATTACAGGAAAGGCATTGATTTTAGAAACCCGGAGATAATTTGTTGCAACCGTGAAATATAAAAAAACATTGATTAGACACCCAGTACAATTCTTTTTCCTTAGGCCTTTTTATAAGAGGGTCCCGGAGCCTCAACAGAAACAACAGCATGAAAGAGGACACTTCTTTCTCCTTAGGCCTTTTTATAAGAGGGTCCAGGACCCTCAAACAAAACACCAGCAGGAAAGAGGACATATGGCATCCTTTCGAACAATAGAGTACAGGTACAGCATTGATTTTACAAACCCAGAGATAATTTTTGGCAAATGGGAATTAGAAAAATACATTGAGTGGACACCCAGTACACTTCTTTCTCCTTAGGCCTTTTTATAAGAGGGTCCAGGACCCTCAAACAAAACACCAGCAGGAAAGAGGACATATGGCATCCTTTTGAACAATAGAGTACAGGTACAGCATTGATTTTACAAACCCAGAGATAATTTTGGTCAAATGGGAAATAGAAAAATACATTGAGTGGACACCCAGTACACTTATTTCTCCTTAGGCCTTTTTATAAGAGGGTCCAGGACCCTCAAAAAAAACACCAGCAGAAAAGAGAACATATGGCATCCTTTTAAACAATAGAGTACAGGTACAGCATTGATTTTACAAACCCAGAGATAATTTTGGGCAAATGGGAAATAGAAAAATACATTGAGTGGACACCCAGTACACTTCTTTCTCCTTAGGCCTTTTTATAAGAGGGTTCAGGACCCTCAAACAAAACACCAGCAGGAAAGAGGACATGATATGGCATCCCTTTGAACAATATAGTACAGGTAAAGCATTGATTTTAGAAACCGGGAGATAATTTTTTGCAACCTGGAATTTGAATCACAAAAAGGTTTGGATGGACACACAGTACACTTCTTTCTGCTTAAGCAATTTTATAACAGGGTCCAGGACCCTCAACAGAAACACCAGCAGGAAAGAGGACATATGGCATCCTTTTGAACAATGGAGTACAGGTAAAGCATTGATTTTAGAAACCCGGAGATAATTTGTTGCAACCAGGAAATTGAACCAAAAAAATGATTGTACACCCAGGACACTTATTTCTACTTCAGCCTTTATATAAGAGAGTCCAGGACCCGCATATGAAACAACAGCAGTAAAGAGGACATATGGCATCCTTTTGAACAATAGAGTACTGTTACGGCATTGATTTTAGAAACCCAGAGATAATTGTTTGGAAACGTGAAATTGCCCAAAAAACCATGCTTGGACACCCACTCCAGGTCGTTCTCCTTCAGCATTTTTATGAAAGGGTCCAGCACCCTCAACAGAAACAACTGCAGGAAACACCACATATGCCATCCTTTTGAACAAGCGAGTACAGGTATCGCATCCATTTTAGAAACCCGGAGATAATTGAGAGGAACCGGGAAAATTTTTCTAAAAATTTGCTGGGGCACCCATTACAGGTCGTTCTCCTTCAGCCTTTTTATACCATGGGCCACGACCCGCAACAGGCACAACAGCATGAAACACCACATATGCCACCCTTTTGCACAATAGAGTACAGGTATGGCATAGATGGAACACGGAGATGATTTAGAGCAACCAAGAGACGGATAAAAATGCTTGGTCGGTCCTCCTACTTCACATTTGGGGCACTGCGCGTGCAATTTAATGGTCCATCAAATGTGAGTGGTGTGCACTGTTAAGTTGTACTATTCGTAACAGTTTAATCACTGTTATGTGCCTTATTTTTTTATTTGAGTTTTGTACCCACAGAGCAGCAGCAGAGGCCAGAAAAATTAGGAATGTACAAATGACTGAAAAATTTGGGTAATGTTGTAGCAAATGCTGTAGCAGCGGCCAGAAAAATTGATGTTTGTAAAACATTTATAAAGTGCCCTCTAAGCTTGTGGCTTGAACACTAGTTGTTGGCGGATAAGTCAAGCAAGTCATCCGGCTTTATAAGAAAAAAAAAAGGCCAGCCTGTGTACCAGTTGTAGCCCAAGCCAGCTCATCTCATCATCAGGCCTTTTTTAATCAAATGTATCGCCCAATGTCAGTCCCTTCAGGATCCAGCCCTCATTCATTTTTATAAAAGTGAGATAGTCAAGGCTTTTTTGACCTAGGCGACTTCTTTTCTCAGTGACAAAACCTCCTGCTGCACTGAAAGTCCTTTCGGACAGGACACTTGAAGCAGGGCAGGCCAGAAGTTCCATTGCAAATTGGGATAGCTCAGGCCACAAGTCAAGCCTGCACACCCAGTAGTCAAGGGGTCCATCGCTCCTGAGAGTGGCAAGATCTGCAGTTAAAGCTAGGTAGTCTTCTACCTGTCGGTTGAGTCTTTCTCTGAGGCTGGATCCCGAAAGGCTCTGGGGATGCATGGGAGTTAAAAAGGTACGCATGTCCTCCATCAACAAGACATCAGGAAAGCGTCCTGTCCTCGCCGCCGTGTTCGTGGGAGGAGGAGGATTAATTTCATCTCTTCCACTGTTACATTCCCATGGTGCTGTGACATCACCCTTATACGCTGTGTAAAGCATAGTTTTTAATTTATTCTTAAAATGCTCCATCCTTTCCGACTTGCGGGAATTTGGTAACATTTCAGGCACTTTATGCTTATACCGGGGGTCGAGGAGCGTGGACACCCAGTACAGGTCGTTCTCCTTCACCTTTTTTATACGAGGGTCCCTCAACAGGCACGACAGCATGAAAGAACCCATTTGAACAAGGTTGGATGCCGAGCTAATCATGTCCCGTTCCTCCTCCTCACTGATCTCACTGAGGGTATCTTCTTCCCCCCAGCCACATACAACACCACGGGTACCAGAGAGGTGACAACAACGAGCACCTTGGGATGCCTATTGTGCTCTGTCTTCCTCCTCCTCCTCCTCAAAGCCACATTCCTCCTCTGACTCCTCTTCCTCACAATCCTCTTCCTGCGTTGCCGCAGGTCCAGCAAGCGATGCTGATAAGGCTGTTTGTGGGGGTGATGGACACCACAATGCTTCCTCTTCCTCTTCACGCTCATCTACGGCCTGATCCAGCACTCTTCGCAGGGCACGCTCCAGGAAGAAAACAAATGGTATGATGGCGCTGATGGTGCCTTCGGTGCGACTGACAAGGTTTGTCACCTCCTCAAAAGGACGCATGAGCCTACAGGCATTGCGCATGAGCGTCCAGTAATTTGGCAAAAATATCCCCAGCTCCCCAGAGGCTGTCCTAGCACCCCGGTCATACAAATACTCATTAACAGCTTTTTCTTGTTGGAGCAGGCGGTCAAACATTAGGAGTGTTGAATTCCACCGTGTCGGGCTGTCGCAAATCAAGCGCCTCACTGGCAGGTTGTTTCGACGCTGGATATCGGACAAGTGCGCCATGGCCGTGTAGGAACGCCTGAAATGGCCACACACCTTCTTGGCCTGGTTCAGGACATCCTGTAAGCCTGGGTACTTATGGACAAATCGTTGTACAATTAGATTACACACATGTGCCATGCACATGTGTCAACTTGCCCAATTTCAATGCCGCCACCAAATTACTTCCATTGTCAGAAACAACCTTGCCAATCTCCAGTTGGTGCGGAGTCAGCCACTGATCCACCTGTGCGTTCAGGGCGGTCAGGAGTGCTGGTGCGGTGTGACTCTCCGCTTTCAGGCAAGTCAACCCCAAGACGGCGTGACACTGCCGTACACGGGATGTAGCATAGTAGCTGGGGGGTGCCATAGATGTGGAGCAAGAAGCAGAAGTTGAAGAGGACTCAGCCGAGGAAGAGGTTAGTGAAGAGGATGGAGTAGGAGGAGTAGAGGAGGTAGCAGCAGGCCTGCCTGCAAGTCGTGGCGGTGTCACCAACTCTTCTGCAGAGCCACACATTCCATGCTTGTCAGAAGTCAGCAGGTTTACCCAATGCGCAGTGTAGGTGATATACCTGCCCTGACCATGCTTTGCAGACCAGCTATCCGTGGTCATATGGACCTTTGCCCCAACGCTGTGTGCCAGACATGCCATAACTTCCTTTCTCACAACAGAGTACAGGTTTGGGATTGCCTTTTGTGAAAAGAAATTTCTGCCAGGTACCTTCCACTGCGGTGTCCCAATAGATACAAATTTTTTAAATGCATCAGACTCCACCAGCTTGTATGGTAAAAGCTGGCGGGCTAAGAGTTCAGACAAGCCAGCTGTCAGACGCCGGGCAAGGGGGTGACTTTGAGAAATTGGCTTCTTACGCTCAAACATGTCCTTGACAGACAGCTGACTGTGGGCAGATGACCAGGAACTGCTACGTAAGAGAGACTGAGTGGAGGATGGTTGAGAGGGGGCAAGGAGGACAGCACTGGTTGACGTGGCTGAAGATGCTGGAGCAGGAGGAGGAGGGCGGCTTTCACTTTGTGTGCTGCTTCTACTCATGTGTTCTTCCCATCGGCCTTTGTGATGGGAGACCATGTTCCTTCGCAAAGCAGTTGTACCTAGGTGGGTGTTGGACTTCCCACGACTCAGTTTCTTTTGGCACAGGTTGCAAATGGCATCGCTGTTGTCAGAGGCAGACACACAAAAAAAATGCCACACTGCTGAGCTCTGCGATGACGGCATTCTGGTGGTGGCAACAGCATGCGTTGAAGGGCGTCGGCGTGCTGTCTGGCTGACCCCGGGGGCCGATGCATGCTGTCTGACTGTGCCACTAGCTCCTTGAGACGACCTCCCCATGCTTCCAAATCGTCTCCTCCTCCTCTCTGTCTCCCCATCTGAACTTTCCCCCTCTTCTTCTTCTCTTCTAGCAGGCACCCACGTGACATCCACCGACACATCATCATCAACCGCTTCACTTGTATCTGACACATCAAGAAAGGAAGCAGCAGCGGGTACAACATCTTCATCATCACACCGTACCTCCATGTCGGTAATGCTGCTTGACTGAGACTGATCACTGTTATCTACATCCTCTGTCAATGATGGTTGCACATCAATCATTTCTTCCAACTGATGTGTCAATAACTCCTGTGACAGATCAAGTGAAGCAGCTGTGGTGCTAGTGTTGGTGGTGGCGACAGGCGGGCGAGTGGCACTGGTTACTTGAGACCTGCCCAAAGCACAGCTGGACGTAGATGGTGCGTCAAGGTTAGGAGGACTAGCAGCGGAAGCTGAAGAAGATTGGGTGTCCTGTGTTAGCCATTCCACTAGGTCCTCCTCAGAACTTTTCGCTTCCCACCTGGCACCCGCTCGTCTGAGCAATGTGCATATTTGTAGGGTCTAAAGGAATCACAGCAGCACGACCACGAGCACGGAACCTGCGGGGTGGCCTGCCTCTGCCTGTCATTTTTTTTTAAATGGACACTGACAATACTATAACACCAATTATAGGAGTGGTGGCACTGTGCAAGTGGGCACAGTATACGCTGTGAGACTGACAACAACCAAAAAGACAGATGTTTTAAAAATCACAAATTGTTAATTTTTTAAAATATTAAAAGCACTGTGACAACAAATATGATTGTTGGCACTAGTTGGAAAATGGGCTTGTTTGGCACACACGCTGGGAGAAAGGAAACTGCAATTCAATGGCACTAGGAGACTGAAGAATCACAGTCAAAACAGTTATGATTAACAATAATTCCAATCCTGTTAAAATAAATATGATTGGTGGCACTAGTTGGCTAGTTGGGACTGGCACACAGGCAGTAGGAAAATGCAATTCAAGGGCACTAGTAGAATGCAGATTGACACTCAAAACAGTGATGATTGACAATTTTTGCAATACTGTTAAAAGAAATATGATTGCTGGCACTAATTGGCTATTTGGGCCTGGAACACAGGCTGGCAGGCAGGAGGAAAGTGCAATTCAATGGCACGAGCAAACTGAGGATTCAGAACAACAATTACAAAAAAATTTAATTTTTAATTATTTAGAATACTGTGACAACAAATATGATTGGTGTAAATATTTTGAAAGTCGGCCTGGCACACAGGCTGGCAGGCAGGAGAAAAGTGCAATTCAATGGCACGAGCAAACTGAGGATTAAGCACAACAATCCAAAAAATGTTATGCTTAATTAGTAACAATACTGTGACAACAATTATGATTGGTGTAAATAGTTGGCAAGACGGCCTGGCACACAGGCTGGCAGGCAGGAGAAAAGTGCAATTCAAGGTAAGGACACTAGGAGACTGAATACTGACAGTAAAAAAAGTGATGATTGACAATTTTTGCAATACTGTTCAAAGAAATATGATTGCTGGCAATAATTGGCTAGGTGGGCCTGGCACACAGGCTGCAAGGCAGGAGGAAAGTGCAATGCAATGGCACAAGCAAACTGAGGATTCAGAAAAACAATTATCAAAAATTTTAATTTTTAATTATTAAGAATACTGTGACAACATATATGATTGGTGTAAATATTTTGAAAGTTGGCCTGGCTGGCACACAGGCTGGCAGGCAGGAGAAAAGTACAATTCAATGGCACAAGCAAACTGAGGATTAGAAACAGCAATACAAACTTTTAATTTTAATTAGTAACAATACTGTGACAACAATTATGATTGGTGTAAATAGTTGGCAAGACGGCCTGGCACACAGGCTGGCAGGCAGGAGGTAAAGGCAATTTAAGGACACTAGGAGACTGCAGATTGACACTCAAAACAGTGATGATTGACAATTTTTACAATACTGTTAAAAGAAATATGATTGCTGGCAATAATTGGCTAGGTGGGCCTGGCACACAGGCTGCAAGGCAGGAGGAAAGTGCAATTCAATGGCACGAGCAAACTGAGGATTCAGAACAACAATTAACAAAAATTTTAATTTTTAATTATTAAGAATACTGTGACAACATATATGATTGGTGTAAATATTTTGAAAGTCAGCCTGTCACACAGGCTGGCAGGCAGGAGGAAAATGCAATTCAATGGCACTAGGAGACTGAATATTTGCAGTCCCAAAAATTATGATTTTTACTTTTTTATATACTGTTACAAGAATTATGATTGGTGCCACTAATTGGCTAGTTGGGCCTGGAAAACAGGCTGGCAGGCACTAGGAAAGTACAATTCAATGGCACGAGCAAACTGAGGATTCAGAACAACAATTAGCAAAAATTTAAATTTTTAATTATTAAGAATACTGTGACAACATATATGATTGGTGTAAATATTTTGAAAGTCGGCCTTGCTGGCACACAGGCTGGCAGGCAGGAGAAAAGTGCAATTCAATGGCACGAGCAAACTGAGGATTAGAAACAACAATCCAAAAACTTTTAATTTTAATTAGTAACAATACTGTGACAACAATTATGATTGGTGTAAATAGTTGGCAAGACGGCCTGGCAGGCAGGAGATAAATGCAATTAAAGGGCACTAGTAGAAAGCAGATTGACACTCAAAACAGTGATGATTGACAATTTTTGCAATACTGTTAAAAGAAATATGATTGCTGGCAATAATTGGCTAGGTGGGCCTGGCACACAGGCTGCAAGGCAGGAGGAAAGTGCAATTCAATGGCACGAGCAAACTGAGGATTCAGAATAACAATTACAAAAAAAAATAATTTTTAATTATTTAGAATACTGTGACAACAAATATGATTGGTGTAAATATTTTGAAAGTCGGCCTGGCACACAGGCTGGCAGGCAGGAGAAAAGTGCAATTCAATGGCACGAGCAAACTGAGGATTAAGCACAACAATCCAAAAAAAATTATGCTTAATTAGTAACAATACTGTGACAACAATTATGATTGGTGTAAATAGTTGGCAAGACGGCCTGGCACATAGGCTGGCAGGCAGGAGAAAAGTGCAATTCAAGGTAAGGACACTAGGAAACTGAATACTGACAGTCCAAAATGTGATGATTGACAATTTTTGCAATACTGTTCAAAGAAATATGATTGCTGGCAATAATTGGCTAGGTGGGCCTGGCACACAGGCTGCAAGGCAGGAGGAAAGTGCAATGCAATGGCACGAGCAAACTGAGGATTCAGAAAAACAATTATCAAAAATTAAAATTTTTAATTATTAAGAATACTGTGACAACATATATGATTGGTGTAAATATTTTGAAAGTCGGCCTGGCTGGCTCACAGGCTGGCAGGCAGGAGAAAAGTGCAATTCAATGGCACGAGCAAACTGAGGATTAGAAACAACAATCCAAAATGTTTTAATTTTAATTAGTAACAATACTGTGACAACAATTATGATTGGTGTAAATAGTTGGCAAGACGGCCTGACACACAGGCTGGCAGGCAGGAGGTAAAGGCAATTCAAGGACACTAGGAGACTGCAGATTGACACTCAAAACAGTGATGATTGACAATTTTTGCAATACTGTTAAAAGAAATATGATTGCTGGCAATAATTGGCTAGGTGGGCCTGGCACACAGGCTGCAAGGCAGGAGGAAAGTGCAATGCAATGGCACAAGCAAACTGAGGATTCAGAAAAACAATTATCAAAAATTAAAATTTTTAATTATTAAGAATACTGTGACAACATATATGATTGGTGTAAATATTTTGAAAGTCAGCCTGGCTGGCACACAGGCTGGCAGGCGGGAGAAAAGTGCAATTCAATGGCACGAGCAAACTGAGGATTAGAAACAACAATCCAAAATTTTTTAATTTTAATTAGTAACAATACTGTGACAACAATTATGATTGGTGTAAATAGTTGGCAAGACGGCCTGGCACACAGGCTGGCAGGCAGGAGGTAAAGGCAATTCAAGGACACTAGGAGACTGCAGATTGACACTCAAAACAGTGATGATTGACAATTTTTGCAATACTGTTAAAAGAAATATGATTGCTGGCAATAATTGGCTAGGTGGGCCTGGCACACAGGCTGCAAGGCAGGAGGAAAGTGCAATTCAATGGCACGAGCAAACTGAGGATTCAGAACAACAATTAACAAAATTTTAAATTTTTAATTATTAAGAATACTGTGACAACATATATGATTGGTGTAAATATTTTGAAAGTCAGCCTGGCACACAGGCTGGCAGGCAGGAGAAAAGTGCAATTCAATGGCATGAGCAAACTGAGGATTCAGAAAAACAATTACCAAAAATTTTAATTTTTAATTTTTAAGAATACTGTGACAACAAATATGATTGGTGTAAATATTTTGAAAGTCGACCTGTCACACAGGCTGGCAGGCAGGAGGAAAATGCAATTCAATGGCACTAGGAGACTGAATATTTGCAGTCCCAAAAATTATGATTTTTACTTTTTTATATACTGTTACAAGAATTATGATTGGTGCCACTAATTGGCTAGTTGGGCCTGGAAAATAGGCTGGCAGGCACTAGGAAAGTACAATTCAATGGCACGAGCAAACTGAGGATTCAGAACAACAATTAGCAAAAATTTAAATTTTTAATTATTAAGAATACTGTGACAACATATATGATTGGTGTAAATATTTTGAAAGTCGGCCTGGCTGGCACACAGGCTGGCAGGCAGGAGAAAAGTGCAATTCAATGGCACGAGCAAACTGAGGATTAGAAACAACAATCCAAAAACTTTTAATTTTAATTAGTAACAATACTGTGACAACAATTATGATTGGTGTAAATAGTTGGCAAGACGGCCTGGCAGGCAGAAGGTAAATGCAATTAAAGGGCACTGGTAGAATGCAGATTGACACTCAAAACAGTGATGATTGACAATTTTTGCAATACTGTTAAAAGAAATATGATTGCTGGCAATAATTGGCTAGGTGGGCCTGGCACACAGGCTGCAAGGCAGGAGGAAAGTGCAATTCAATGGCTCGAGCAAACTGAGGATTCAGAACAACAATTAACAACATTTTTAATTTTTAATTATTAAGAATACTGTGACAACATATATGATTGGTGTAAATATTTTGAAAGTCGGCCTGGCACACAGGCTGGCAGGCAGGAGAAAAGTGCAATTCAATGGCACGAGCAAACTGAGGATTCAGAAAAACAATTACCAAATATTTTAATTTTTAAGAATACTGTGACAACAAATATGATTGGTGTAAATATTTTGAAAGTCGGCTTGGCACACAGGCTGGCAGGCAGGAGAAAAGTACAATTCAGTGGCACGAGCAATAGGAGGATTAAGAACAACAATCCAAATTTTTTTAATTTTTATTAGTAACAATACTGTGACAACAATTATGATTGGTGTAAATAGTTGGCAAGATGGCCAGGCACACGGGCTGGCAGGCAGGAGGTAAATGCAATTCAAGGACACTAGGAGACTGAATACTGACAGTCAAAAAAGTGATGATTGACAATTTTTGCTGGCAATAATTGGCTAGGTGAGCCTGGCACACAGGCTGCAAGGCAGGAGGAAAGTGCAATTCAATGGCACGAGCAAACTGAGGATTCAGAACAACAATTACCAAAAAATTTTAATTTTTATTATTAAAAATACTGTGACAACAAATATGATTGGTGTAAATATTTTGAAAGTCGGCCTGGCACACAGGATGGCAGGCAGGAGGAAAATGCAATTCAATGGCACTAGGAGATTTTTAAATTTTTAGATACTGTTACAAGAATTATGATTGGTGCCACTAATTGGCTAGTTGGGCCTGGAAAACACGCTGGCAGGCAGGAGGAAAGTGCAATTCAATGGCACGAGCAAACTGATGAATCACAAGCGATCAATTTGGAATTTTAAAGATTAACAATACTTTTACATCAACTAGAATTGGTGGCACTAATTAGCTAGTTTGTGACTGGCACACAGGCTGGCAGGCAGGAGGAAACTGCAATTCAATGGCACTAGTAGAATGAATATTTGCACTCCAAACAATTATGAATTTAAATTTTTTTGATACTGTTACAAGAATTATGATTAGTGCCACTAATTGGCTAGTTGGGCCTGGCACACAGGCTGGCAGATATTAGTCGTGGATGGTAGGTATGGCAGCAATTTAACACAGTATGCTGTGTAAGTGACAAAAACACAGGCCTGATAGAAAATTAAGTTAGATTACACTAGCAAAATATTTAAAAATTTTAGATTTTAATATTAAAATAATGTTAAGAAGTGCAATGCACATATGAGTGTTCGCACTGGCTGGCTGCTACGTAGGGCAGCAATTAACAACAGTATGCTGTGTAAGTCAGATAGACAGTTAGACACAGGCCTGATAGAAAATAAAAATAGATTACACTAGCATAATGATTTAAATACTTTTTTTTTGGCAATTTAAAGAAAAAGGTTAAGCACATACATATGAGTCGTGGCTGATAGCCTTGCAAGGGCAGCTATTAAAAACAGTAGGATCTGTAAGTCAGACATGCCTGATAGAAACTACTATTAGATTACACTAGAAAAATTATTTAAATTATTTTTATGGGGGGGAAATTAAAAAAAGGTTAAACACATATGAGTTGTGGCTCATAGACTAGGGAGGGCAGCAAGTAAACACAGTAGGCTCTGTATGTCAGCAAAACACACAGGCCTGATAGGAAATGATATTAGATTACACTATCAAAAAATGTAAACTTTTTTTTTTATAGTTAAATTAAGGTGAAGAAGATATGAGTGGTGGCTGCCTGGCACAGACCAATTAACCAAAAGACTGAAAAAAATGAGGTATATTAATGCTGTTGAGCCTGACAGGCACAGGCCTGATAGAAAATGTAATTAGATTACACTAGCAAAATATTTTTTTATTTTTTTTTAAATTTAAAATAATGTTATAAACGGATATTAACACTGGTGGCTGGCACAGAGCAATGAACCAGAGTATATGCTGTGTGACACAGGCCTGATAGAAAATGAAAAAAAATTACACTAGCAAAATAATTAAAATTTTTGGTTAGTTAAATTTAAACTAATGTTGTTAGGGAGATATCAGTGGTGGCAGTAATCACAGCATATGCTGTGAGCCTTAAACACACAGGCTGAAAGCCAGGCAAATGCTAATAAAAAAAATAGGGAAAAAAAAAAACGGCACGAAATATAGCCCTAAAAAGGGCTTTTTGGGGTGCTGTCCTTGCAGCAGAGATGAGTGGAGTCCTTCTGGACTGTAGTGGACACTAATTACAATAGCCTAGCTATGTTTTTCCTATTAATGTCAGGAGCAAAAACACAACACGTCCTCTCATTAAGAAAGCAAGGTCGTTATGAGTCTAAAATGGCAGGTTCCGAGTAGCTGGGAGGGTCTGTGAGGGAGTGTCTGATGTTGATTGGCTCTAATGTGTCAGACGGCTGTGACATACAGGGTCAAAGTTTCCTCAATGATGACACATAGGGGCGGATCGAACATCGCCATGTGTTCGCCCGCAGATGCGAACGCGAACAAGCTATGTTCGCTGGGAACCGTTCACGGGCGAACAGTTCGGGACATCACTAGTAAGCATGTGCAGAGAGTCTTGATGAATGTATTGATCGCTGAATTCAACTGTCTTACCCTTTCATTCAGAAGTGCCTGAGTTATTGTTAGCGTAATGTTTTCATCTAATGTGTTGCTAAGTAATTTCGAAGTCTCACCCATAGTGGTTGTACTTTTGAGCAATCCTACCACATATGCCTATATGCCCCCCTCTCCCCACAGCCTCTGTAGCAAGCCACGTTACATTGGGAAGAAATGTGAGCTGTCTGTTCTGGCATAAGATACCATCTAAAGGCCACTTTCATACAGTTTTCCTTCATATCTGCACTGAGCATTCCCTTACCGGCATCTAGTAAAATTTCCTCCCAAATTCCTTTCTCCCTCACTTCTCCTATGTCTTTCTTCCATCTCTCCATAAAGGGAGACTTGAGGGTAGTTCTCCTCTCTTGCAACAGCAAGTATATTTGAGAAATCACATGTTTCCCTCTAGAATGTATGTTGCAAATCCTTTCTAGAGAGGTCAAGGGTTGACCTACTCTGTTAAAAGTACATTTAGTTATAGCTGATGATATCTGTAAGTAGAGAAACCAATGTAATGTGTATGGCTGGATTTTATCTCTGATCTGATTAAAAGTGAGTACTGTGGTTCTGTCTAAGAAATCCGCCACCCTATATAAACCCTTGTTTTCCCATTTTCCCACTACCTTTCTGAGTTCCAAGGGCAACAAAAATTTCAAGGGTAATTACAGAGATTGAGGGGGAAATAATCCCATCTTTTTGGTGAGCTTATGCCAAATATGTACTGTCTCCATTGTTACTGGTGATCTATATGCAAGTGTTTTTGTTTTCAGTGTGGGGTCCCATAAGACATCTGCCGGACTCTCACATCCCGCAATATCTGCTTCTATTCTTGGCCAGATGACCTCCTGTAAGTTTTTCTCTAGTATAATAGATTGTGCTAACCTAGAGGCTTGGTAATATTCCACCAGGTTCGGGACTCCCACTCCCCCTACTTGTCTATGCTGTTTCAACAGCTGTGATGCTATTCTTGCTTTCCCATCTCCCCTTACAAAATGAAATAAATCTGACTGCAAGGCATTTAAGTCTGTCAGGGGAATCCCAATCGGCAGAGCTCTGAACAGGTACATGATCCTGGGGAGGACATTCATTTTTATAGCCGATAGTCTCCCATACCATGAGAATCTTCCATTTTTCCAGTTATTAAGGTCCCTCCAAATGGTTGTGTAAATAGGTACATAATTTAATCTGTATAGGTCTGAGAAAGTACTGTTAATCTTTACCCCCAAGTATGTAATGTGGCTTTTTGCCCATGTAAGATTGAAATTTAGTTCTACCATTTTTTTTGTATGAGGTGGAAGACAGATCGGCAGAGCTTCGCATTTGTCTAAGTTAACCTTATTTACTGAAATCTCTGAAAATTTCCCCAGGATATTGTACAAATTAGGTAAGGATATCAAAGGTCTGGTCAAAGTCAACAAGACATCATCAGCAAATAATGTCAGTTTATATTCTTCACTTGCCAATTGCACCCCTGTCACGTCTACTGATTGTCTAATGAGCGCTGTGAGTGGTTCAATGCTAATGGCAAATAATAGTGGTGAGAGTGGACACCCTTGACGGGTCCCATTTAAAATATCTATGGACCTTGAAACGTACCCTGCCACTCCTACTACTGCCGTTGGTCTTGAGTATATGGTTGTAAGTGCCCTTATAAAGGCTCCCCTGAATCCCATTTTATCTAGTACCCTAAACATAAAATTCCAATCTACCCTATCGAGTGATAAAAGTAGGGATGGCGTCTTAGTCTGTGCTAAATAATCTACTAGGGCCAAGATTCTCCTCACATTGTCCGGGGCCTCCCGCTCCTTAATAAACCCCACTTCACTTGATCTTTATGAACCAGAGAGGGTAGGATCAATTTAAGTCTATTTGCCATAATTTTTGTGAATATTTTAAGATCCGTATTAATCAGGGAAATAGGCCTATAGTTTTGGCAAAATTTCGGGTTTTTCCCTGCTTTGGGTATTACCACATTACATCAGGTTTAAACGGACAGAAAAATAATTGTAACATTTCATTATTCACAAACAGTAGACAATTGGAAACACTTCTCATTTACCTCTATTATAGCATTTCATTTATTCAACTCATATGATTGCATGTACAGCATATCTACATAGGCTTAACACATGATCATTAATGGATGCACATACATGACTTTTGGCATTCACTCATACATGTGCATTGATATTCTGGGGGAAAAACACATTAGATTCTCTCTATGAATCATGAAACATAAAATAGGGATTTTACTGTCCCTTTAACATCACGATTCACTCAGAATATACCATTAGGAATTATGTACAATAAGTACATCATTAGAACAGATTACAGCTGTCACTTTTGGGAAGGAACAACAATGCTATACTGCTTTATATAAGTCAGCATATGTGGGAGAGAATCACCATACATACGTATATATGTACATAACACGCATCACGCAACCACAAAGCACACATTTATATTTTTAATCAGCACACAATAACAATGTAGTAAAATACAACAACACAATGAGGATTTGATAACTAGACAGGCAGGTTGATAATATGATGACGTCATTAGAAGCTTCAACCATACAGATTACAGCTTTAGGACTGTACCACCCCTTTCAGAAGTTTAGCACTCAATACTACATATACGTAAACAATAGTTTGGAACATCATTATTATTGCGATTTTAATGGGACGCGTACAATACTGATACCTCGCAAATCACTTATATATACAATACTAGAGATGTCAGCTGTTACTTTATCGTTTACAAACAATATTGTACCAACATTTATCGATCACATTCTATGCCATGTCTATGCACATTACACACAAGTATGCACTTTCATTCATGTTAGCGTGAACGTGTGCTTTATACTATAAGATCGCGTTTAATAAGTATTTATTACGCATATGAACAAACATTACGAAGGTGCACTGTATATGTTACATTTTACACTTTCACATTGTGATTCATTGGGGGAAAACAAAATTTCAGCAAACACCTAAAAAAACGCCCACTTTGAAAGCATTTGCGCCGCTCACATACAAACAAGTTAATACAATCAGCAATCATTACGAACTCACTATCATTGGACTAATTGCACTATAAATCCCTCAAACAACATGGCCAAAGCATCCCTTGTGATCAACATTGTATCAAATCGCTTTTGTGTTTTTGCATACCTTGTTACTCCTTGTGCGTTTGCTCTGCTGTTTGGCTATGTGCTGCTTAGCTTGGCAAATATGGATGATGCTCAGTTAGATGCTGCTGGTGCTGCTGCACAAGTAGCATTCAATAGAATCAGACGGCTTGGCGGCTCCAAGAGAGACAAAGGGCTCGTTTGGTTCGAGGTCCTCGTGTTCACAGGGTGAGGCCCACCTTAGACAACATGAGTGACTTCGAGGTTTATGACAAGTATAGGCTCAATCGCGAACAGCTCATTGGTCTTTACAATGTTCTTAGACCTCATATGGAGCCACGTAGACAAATGCGAACGGCAATCCCTGGTATGATCAAGATGCTTAGTTGCATACACGTCCTGGCCCCTGGGAGTTTTCAATCTGGAGAGGGGTACATGCACAGGCTGGCTCAGGGTACCTTCTCTGTGGTTTTTGACAACTTTCTGGATGCCATGGTACGAGTCAGTAAGAATTACGTAGGATTCCCTCAAAATGATGGTAATTGGAGGTGCCTGAAGAGGGAATTCTTTGTAATAGCTCGAATGCCCAATGTCTTGGGAGCAATAGATTGCACCCACATTGCACTGCGTTCTCCAGAACATGACCAGCCCTTCCGAAATCGCAAACACTTCCATAGTCTCAACGTGCAGTTTGTTTGTGATGCACGGATGCGGATTATGCATTTTTGTGCGAATTTCGGGGGGCTTGTCATGATGCCCGCATCCTCAGACAGTCATCCCTGTGGCAGCAGTTTGAGGGCAGACAGTCTCCCCCTGGGTGGCTCATTGGTGAGTACTTGTGTACAACATGGTTAATTAGTTAGACAATTGCCACTGTAGTCTTCAAAAACAGTTGTGTTTGTGTAATGTGCAAAATGTGCAGCTATAGGATGCGCTTTAACCATTTCATTTTCTTTCGGCAAATGTCTGGTTTTAGCTCCAAACAGATATGTAGCATATCTTAGCTTAATTGGGCAGATAGAGAATGCAATTTAACCATGTCATTGTCTCTTTCCTCAAATGTCTAGTTTTAGCTCCAAACAGATATGTAGCATGTCTTAGCTTAATTGGGCAGATAGAGAATGCAATTTAACCATGTCATTGTCTCTTTCCTCAAATGTCTAGTTTTAGCTCCAAACAGATATGTAGCATGTCTTAGCTTAAATGGGCAAGATAGAGAATGCAAATTAACCATGTCATTGTCTCTTTCCTCAAATGTCTAGTTTTAGCTCCAAACAGATATGTAGCATGTCTTAGCTTAAATGGGCAGATAGAGAATGCAATTTAACCATGTCATTGTCTCTTTTTCCGCAAATGTCTAGTTTTAGCTCCAAACAGATATGTAGCATGTCTTAGCTTAAATGGGCAAGCTAGAGAATGCAATTTAACCATGTCATTGTCTCTTTCCTCAAATGTCTAGTTTTAGCTCCAAACAGATATGTAGCATGTCTTAGCTTAAATGGGCAGATAGAGAATGCAATTTACCCATGTCATTGTCTCTTTCCTCAAATGTCTAGTTTTAGCTCCAAACAGATATGTAGCATGTCTTAGCTTAAATGGGCAGATAGAGAATGCAATTTAACCATGTCATTGTCTCTTTCCGCAAATGGCTAGTTTTAGCTCCAAACAGATATGTAGCATGTCTTAGCTTAAATGGGCAGATAGAGAATGTAATTTAACCATGTCATTGTCTTTTTCCTCAAATGTCTAGTTTTAGCTCCAAACAGATATGTAGCATGTCTTAGCTTAAATGGGCAGATAGAGAATGCAATTTAACCATTTCATTGTCTCTTTCCACAAATGTCTAGTTTTAGCTCCAAACAGATATGTAGCATGTCTTAGCTTATATGGGCAGCTCTAGGATGCAATTTAACCATTTTGTTTTTATTTTAGCAAATGTCTGCTTTATGCGAAATACGCATATGTAGCATGTCTTAGCTTAAATGGGCAGAGAATGCAATTTAACCATGTCATTGTCTCTTTCCTCAAATGTCTAGTTTTAGCTCCAAACAGATATGTAGCATGTCTTAGCTTAAATGGGCAGATAGAGAATTCAATTTAACCATGTCATTGTCTCTTTCCTCAAATGTCTAGTTTTAGGTCCAAACAGATATGTAGCATGTCTTAGCTTAAATGGGCAGATAGAGAATGCAATTTAACCATGTCATTGTCTCTTTCCGCATATATCTAGTTTTAGCTCCAAACAGATATGTAGCATGCCTTAGCATAAATGGGCAGATAGATAATGCAATTTAACCATGTCATTGTCTCTTTCCTCAAATGTCTAGTTTTAGCTCCAAACAGATATGTAGCATGTCTTAGCTTAAATGGGCAGATAGAGAATGCAATTTAACCATGTCATTGTCTCTTTCCGCAAATGTCTAGTTTTAGCTCCAAACAGATATGTAGCATGTCTTAGCTTAAATGGGCAGATAAATAATGCGATTTAAACATATAATTGGTTTTTGCGGAAAATGTTTATTTTAGGGGATTTTCATGTACACAAATGAATTGTATTGTAATATAATAATTTGAAGTAAATTTATAATATTTGTCATTTTGTTATGTTCATTATTTATAGGTGATTCTGGTTACATAAGCCGTCCTTGGCTCATTACGCCGTTGCGTAACCCCACCGACGAGGCCCAGGATCGCTATAATAGGGCGCACAAGCGGACTAGGGCTGTAGTGGAGAGGATGTTTGGGCTCCTCAAAATGAGACTAAGATGCCTGGACAGGTCTGGAGGAGCCCTCCAATACAGCCCTAGTAAGGTGGCGAAGATCGTTATAGCCTGCAGCGTCCTGCATAAGATTGCACAGCGGGCTGGGATGCTGCAGGCCGTCCAGGCGCCCCAACACTTCCTCCAAGATGAGGAGGACGACCATGTTCTAGAGGGGCCATTTCGGGACGAGGGGCTCAATGTCAGAGCAAGCATGATCAACCGCCACTTCAGACGGTAAATAATAGTTAGATAGTATTGCCAATATGTGTGAATTCTATGGAAATGAGAAGTAGAGAATTGTGCAAACATGTTAGGATTGTTCATCAAATGATTATAACAATTTATTTTGATTATTATAGGTGATGCTCCTGGCATTGGATCCTGTAATTACTTCACCACCTGGTTTTTAAAGACAACATCAGCTGGTAAGTATAAATAATGTATGGACTGTGGCTGGCGGGAATTTGGCACAATCAGCCATCATATGGCATACATTTTACTAAGTAGTATTTAGTTTACACATTACTAGAATTTTGGATACTCAGAAAGGGATCCTCTAGCAAGACTATATGCTTCAAAGTCAGATTCAATGTCCCACATCAGAGGTTAGGTCTGCACAATGTATGACTCATCTTCACACTTGATTGATAGAACATAACACAAGATGCTACACACCCTTAGTAAGCTAGTGATCTAAATTGTTTCAAAAATGGGGGGGGAGGGGTGCAGAACTAATGCACACACTTGTATTAATCATTTGATTTTCACTTTTTCTGCCATTAGGGAGATTACTTTATCTAAAGACTGAAAGTGAAGAATTCAAGACTGAAAGTGAAGTATCAGAGACTGAAAGTGAAGAATGCAAGATTGAAAGTGATGAATACCAATTTGATCATGTCTGGCATTGTCTTTCAAATGTGCTGACCTTGAAAACCATACAAAGACACGTTCACATGGTAAGTGACAACAATTTTATGGACTAAGGCTGTGGATGCATCCTATTGGAGACACATTCACCTAGATTTAGAGTTTTGGCGGTAAAAAGCTGCGTAGCTAATGCTGCTTTTTTTACCAATGCACCCTTCCAACAACGCTGGTATTTAGAGTTGTCTGAGGGGCTGCGTTGAGCCTAACTTAGCTCCACTTCAACTCTCAATACCAGTGTTGCTTACGGTAGCAGTAAGCTGGGAAAACGTGCTCATGCACGATATCCCCATAGGAAACAATGGGGCTG
The DNA here is from genome assembly GCF_027579735.1 of Bombina bombina. Taxonomy (NCBI): domain Eukaryota; kingdom Metazoa; phylum Chordata; class Amphibia; order Anura; family Bombinatoridae; genus Bombina; species Bombina bombina. Next base: position 83,075,016 of record NC_069508.1, read on the forward strand.
AGCTGGCTGGAAAAAAAACCTAACACCTGCAAAAAAGCAGTGTTCAGCTCCTAACGCAGCCCCAATGTTTCCTATGGGGAAACACTTTCTAAATCTGCACCTAACACCCTAACATGAACCCCGAGTCTAAACACCCCTAACCTTACACTTATTAACCCCTAATCTGCCGTCCCCGCTATCGCTGACCCCTACATATTATTATTAACCCCTAATCTGCCGCTCTGGACACTGACGCAACCTACATTATCCCTATGAACCCCTAATCTGCTGCCCCTAACATCGCCGACCCCTATATTATATTTAATAACCCCTAATCTGCCCCCCCAACATCGCCGCTACCTAACTACACTTATTAACCCCTAATCTGCCGACCGGTCCTCGCCCCCACTATAATAAATGTATTAACCCCTAAACTGCCGCACTCCCGCCTCGCAAAAAACACTAGAATAAATTGTATTAACCCCTAACCTGCCCTCCCTAACATCGCCGCCACCTACCTACAATTATTAACCCCTAATCTCCCGCCCGCACCGTTGCCGCCACTATAATAAAGTTATTAACCCCTAAACCTAACTCTAACCCTAACCCTAACACCGCCCTAACATAAATATAATTTATAATAAACTAAATAATATTCCTAAAATTAACTAAATTATTCCTATTTAAAACTAAATAGTTATCTATCAAAAAAAAACTAATATAGCTACAATATAATTAATAATTATATTGTAGCTATTTTAGGATTTATATTTATTTTACAGGCAACTTTGTATTTATTTTAACTAGGTACAATAGCTATTAAATAGTTAAGAACTATTTAATAGCTACCTAGTTAAAATAAATACAAAATTACCTGTAAAATAAATCCTAACCTAAGTTACAATTAAACCTAACACTACACTATCATTAAATTAATTAAATAAATTAACTACAATTGCCTAAAATAAAATACAATAAAATAAACTATTCTATAATAAAAAAAAAACTAAATTACAAAAAATAAAAAAGAATTACAAGCAGTTTAAACTAATTACACCTAATCTAAGCCCCCTAATAAAATAAAAAAGCCCCCCAAAATAAAAAATTCCCTACCCTATTCTAAAATACAAAAGTAATCAGCTCTTTTACCAGCCCTTAAAAGGGCTTTTTGCAGGGCCTTGCCTCAAAGTAATCAGCTCTTTTGCATGAAAATAAATATACAATACCCCCCCAACATTACAACCCACCACCCACATACCCCTACTCTAACCCACCCAAACCCCCCTTAAAAAAACCTATCACTAACCCCCTGAAGATCTCCCTACCTTGAGTCGTCTTCACCCAGCCGAGTCGAATTCTTCATCCCAGCGGAGCAAGAAGATGTCCTCCATCCGGTAGAAGTCTTGATCCAAGCGGCAAAGAAGAGGTCCTCCATCTGGGCGAAGTCTTGATCCAAGCGGCAAAGAAGAGGTCTTCCATCCGGGCGATGTCTTCTTCCAAGCGGCATCTTCTTTCTTCCGGATCCATCTTCATCCCGCCGACGCGGAACATCCTCCTTCCCCGACGGACTAAAGACGAATGAAGGTTCCTTTAAGGGACGTCATCCAAGATGACGTCCCTTCAATTCCGATTGGCTGATAGAATTCTATCAGCCAATCGGAATTAAGGTAGAAAAAATCTGATTGGCTGATGCAATCAGCCAATCAGATTGAAGTTCAATCCGATTGGCCGATCCAATCAGCCAATCGTATTGAACTCGCATTCTATTGGCTGATCGGAACAATAAGTGTAGTTAGGTAGCAACGACGTCGGGGGGGGCAGATTAGGGGTTAATAAATATAATATAGGGGTTGGCGATGTTAGGGGCAGCAGATAAGGGGTTCATAGGGATAATGTAGGTGGCAGCAGTGTCCGGTCGGCAGATTAGGGGTTAAAAAAATTTATTAGAGTGGCGGCGATGTGGGGGGGCCTCAGTTTAGAGGTACATAGGTAGTTTATGGGTGTTAGTGTACTTTAGAGCACAGTAGTTAAGAGCTTTATATTCCGGCGTTAGCCCATAAAGCTCTTAACTACTGACTTTTTTTGGCGTTAGGAGTCTTGTCGGTAGAGGGTCTACCGCTCACTTCTCCCAAGACTCCAAATACCAGCGTTAGGCAAATCCCATTGAAAAGATAGGATATGCAATTGGCGTAAGGGGATCTGCGGTAGCCTGGAATCGTGATAGGGAAGTGAGCGTTAGACCCTTTCCTGGCTGACTCTAAATACCAGCGGGCGGGAAAAAGCAGCGTTAGGACCCCTTAACGCTGCTTTTGACGGCTAACGCCAAACTCTAAATCTAGGCATTAGATTATTTTTCTTTTAGATGGTATTTCACAATCCTCTATTTTGAAAATGATGAATAAGACACATAAGGAAGATAAACTGTTATTTTGAAGATAATTGCCTTTCAAAGACCATACATCCATGTTAGTTTGCACAATGCATGCTAGTTAAGAATCACAGGAGGAAGAATGTTAAAAGAATTAGGAAAAGATACATGTCCTATATTAGAATATGTTTATTTTAGATACATTACCACTACTTTGTGCTAGAGAGGACTCACATTCTGACCAATCAGACAAAGGAATACATTTTATAGTTGATATAGAGGTATATTATTTAAAGGGACATGAAATATTACATTCAATTATGTTCAGCATACAATATAAATAGATTTTTATAATGTGATATGCATTATTTTGTCTAATTTAAAATGCTAATGTTTAATTCTAAGATTGATTAGACAATATAATGGTATTTCAAATTATGGATAGATATAGATTTCATGTATGAACCTTTTTTTTAATATCAAGACCAAAAAATACATGTTAGAGCATAGACACAAGATGATTTAACAATTATTAGATTTAATGAATATTTGAAGACATGTGTTCATGAACTAACTAATGTTTATAATATTTTTCTTTTTCAGAGTTTCATCTGTGATGAATTACCTTTTTTATTTATTTTAAATTTTATTTATTTTCTTGTAAATAAATTTATTTTCATACTATATCTTCTATTTTTTTAATTAAAATACATATTCTTAGAGACATATCTCTATCACAGGAAGATAAGAATAAATATATCCATCTAATCTGACAAGTAAACAAAATATTACTCCCATGACTGTTAGTCATCTATTTGACAAGCACATGCCTGATAGAAAATAAAATAATTTTGGTTAATGTATTGAATTTAAAATATCAACACAGCTTATTCAGATAATAAAGTCAAGCATCGTACAAAATTTAATTTGGAGTTAAAGGGACACTGAACTCAAATATTTTCTTTCATGATTCAGATAGAGCATGCAATTTTAAGCAACTTTCTAATTTATTTCTATTATCAATTTTAATTCATTCTCTTGCTATCTTTATTTGAAAAAGAAGGCATCTCAGCTAAGGAGCCAGCAAATGTTTGCTTCAGGACCATGGACAGCACTTGTTTATTGGTGCTGACCAATCAGCAAGGACAACCCAGGTTGTTCACCAAAAATGGGCCGGCATCTAAACTTACATTCTTGCTTTTCAAATAAACATACCAAGAGAATGAAGAAAATTTGATAATAGGAGTCAATTAGAAAGTTGCTTAAAAATGCATGCTCTATGTGAATCATGAAAGAAAATTTTTGAGTACAGTGTCCCTTTAAATCCATCTATGCTTTCATTGTGTGATTTATAGATGTTAAAATTATAAAATGTTTATGACGAGGATATGTAGTCTAAATTAGACAGAAGAACTTTGTTCATTTCACTTTTAAGAAAGGAAAGTTTTTAACTTACATTAAAGTAACAGTGTAGTTGAATGTTAGATTTACATTATAATATCTGGGATCTTCCTTAGGTATCCAAAAACATTATTACAAAAAATATAGGTTATTCATCTTTTTTTTTCGGTAATATGTTTGAAATTATCTGTAAATGTAAAGTTAGTTAATTTCATATTTAGACCAAGCTAGTTATTGTATGCCATATTGATTAATTTTCAGTTCTAGTGGAGTCATTTGAAGGGTCATTTAACTATAGATAGCTCAAAATATAATTTCTAGCAATTATTCACCTTACCTCTTGGATAGATATCACATATCTATATGTATTTTCAGTCCCCTTTAGTTTCTTTCTACAATGTTAACTCCACATATTCCTAATGGTTTGGTCCTTAAAGGGACATTCCAAAAATATGTCATTTAGTGAATCATAAACAATACAAATTTTATTTAAACAGCATTTAAATGTACTATTATCTAATTATATTGTCTTTAGCTATCCTTTGTTAAAGAAATAGCAATGCACATGGGTTAGACAATGACATAATGCATCTATGTGCAACCAACAATCAGCAGCAAAAGAGCCTATCTAGATATGGTTTTCAGTCAAGAATATCAAGCAAAAAAAGCTAATGAGAGAATAAAACTAAATATGACGTTGTTTTAACATTGTATTATCCATCGAAATCAGTAAAGAACATATAGCTTAATGTCCCTTTAAGGTAAAGCTGGCTAAATACAGCCATTAGAAGATATTTCGTTCACAGTGGGGCAAACAATACAGAAGGTAATACAAATATGCTTTATTCTCATGTTATACTAAGTTTGAGAAAGGGAGGTGCATAGGTTTATGATCAGCAAAGCATTACTGGGAAATATCTACTTAATTGTGGCTGGCCAACAATGCATATTTACAATGTTTACACAGATGTCTTTAGATCAACTTCAAGATTGCATATTAGCTCATGAAAGGGACGGTATTTAAAAAGTGTTTCTTTCTGGAATCAGAAATAAAATATAATTGTAAACATTATTTAATTCTATCATCGATTTAAAATCATTATTTTGTGATCATTTCCTTTACAACCATATCTAGATATGCTCAGTAGCTGAAGATTGGTGGATGCACAGAGATGCCTTGTGTGATTGGCTCAACCATGTGCATTGCAATTTCTTCTGTTAAGGATATCTAAATAATAATCTAAATTGATAGTTTCATTTTAAAGTATAAAAATGTATTTTCTCTCCGGATCATTTTAAGAAAATATTAGGGTGTAATGTCCCTTTAAAAATAAAGACGCCATTGCACAATAACAGATGTGAGCAGTTCAGACTAATACAAGCTCGAGGTTTATTTACTAATAAGAAACAAACGTGTATTTTAACATTTATAAACAGACTATCCAAGTTCCGGACATTATAACCAGAAATTACGCATTTCAGAAATCTCGCGTGGGAAACGTATCTTGCAACACGAGATGCACATCTTTAAAAATTAGATTCTAATTTCACGCAATAGCACACAATCAATGTGCATTATAAATACATTTAATAGAGCAATGTCAATACTTCATAATAAGTCACAAAATGTATTTAATAAACAATTTTATTAATACAAATTTAACATTGTATGTATAAACGTATTTGTATTAAAGAACCAGAACGATATTAAACATAGAAATGTGTAAAACATTTAATAATGTGCCAGTATTATATATTTTTAAAAAATTGTAAAATTAATATTTAATGGATCACGTATATTAAATCTGCGTCACACATATCCGCATAACAGTCCCATGAGTTACAAATAAGTCTACATGAAAAATGTAGTAACACCACCCCCAGGAGGTATGTGTATGGAAGTTACTAAGATATGAAACATTAAGGAACAACCAATCAGAGTTCATCACACAAACATAACTTAAGTCAGTATGGTCTCACAGACATGATAACAAAATTTCAATATTTTATCCAATCAGATGTACAGATAGCATGCCCCATGGTACATCTCATGTTTACTTCACCATATAAAAGTCCATTACACATTGCCATTTTTGTCAGTTCTCTAATGCCTGATGGAAGATATTAATATTATTATATTAGACAACCTAGCAGGCATGACGTCTCCCAGGTTCACCAAGCCGGAGAGTGCAGCACTAGTCAACGCCGTCCATGACTTCTATCCGCAGCTGTTTGGGAACAAGTAGAGGTCGACAAAGCAGAGCATTAAGAAGGCCCTCTGGGCATCTATCACCAAAGAGGTTAATTTGGTGTTGGGCGTCCAGAGGAGCCAGGATCAAATCATGCGGAGGTTCGGAGATATGAGGTTGCGTCTGCACAAAAAAGTCGACCTCATAAGGGAGTGAGTACAAGCCCGTCAGAGGGATGGCAAGAAAACTAAGCCCCAATGGAAACTCTACCTACTCCCTTATGAGGTGACTTTATGCGACCTCATCAATCTCCGGGTCCCCAAAAGATTTAGATCCTCTCGCTCCTCTGCCTCTTCTTCTTCCCTCCCAGCTGCTGGATATGAAAGTCCTGACCCGGAGGCCAGTGCTGCTGCTTCTCTGTCCGGTGACCTGGGAGAGGAGGACAGAGAATCTGAACAAGGTAAATATCCAACTTCATATAATATATTAATATTTGAGTAGATTTTTAAGAAATGTGTATATAGTCAGATATTCAACCTATATAGATCTCACAACACACGCTACATATGAAGTTTAGATACCTGAATTTAGATTAGTCGCACATGAAATAGGAGTGATGTTTCTTGCGCTCTCCAGAATATGTGTCACAGAGCGAAAAAGGGGATTGTGCATCCGTGAAATCCCTATCATCCGCCATTTCAGACATTGACTATCGAATCATAATCCAGTTATAAATATTATTTGTTATTGTTTAATATTAAAGGGACACTCAAGTAAAAATTAAACTTCATGATTCAGATACAGCATGCAATTTTAAACAACTTTCCAATTTACTTCCATTAACAAAATGTGCACAGTCTTTTAATATTTACACTTTTTGAGTCACCAGCTCCTACTGAGCATGTGCAAGAGTTCACAGCATATACGTATATGCATTTGTGATTGGCTGATGGATGTCACATGATACAGGGGGAGTGGAAATAGACATAACTTTACAATTTATTTAAAAAAAATATTCTACTTATTTAAAGTTCAGACTAAGTGCTATTGCATTGTCTTCATATCATGTATTTGTTGATTATGCATACCTACTGTATTGACTGGTCCTTTAACAAATATACGATTTGAATCTCGTAATACACCCAATTGCAAATATATTTGTATTCTTTATAAATGATACTCATCGGGGGCGGAGCCTGGAAGAGCTCAGTGATGGCAGCATAATCACTGAGCTCCGTGCATAGAGAAAATTGAAAGTGTGCTAAACTTCAAATATGGCAATCTAACTGCTTATAACATGCTGCGGGAATACTTCTGAGCTCACTGAGAACGACTTTACTAGATTCGCATTGCAGAGCCACACAGAAGGAGAGATAATTATCGGGCTAGGTGCATGGCAGTGAAAGAAACGGATCCGCCATCTTGAGGAGTAAGGTTTACATGCAGTTGGCAGTTAAGTGCTTGTAACGGCTGTGAGAGGTGTACTGAAGTTTGGGAAACATCATGTGAAAAGGGTCAAAACATCCGGTAAGCTGGATTAATGTTATATAAGTTGGCTGGCTGTTATATGAGAAGATACAAGTGTACGCTGTACTACAAGGCCATAACCTTATACACACACGTGGGACACAGTTAAATGGTGCACCCAAAACTTGGTGCAATAGTTATACCCACGGCCTATATAGTAGTCGGCTATGCTGTAAAGGGGATTGAGGATGGAGAAGAAGGTTTGCTGTTAACGGACATATCACAGAAATGGGAGATGCAATAATAAAACAAAACTACAACTGTGCTTAACACCTTATTAACCAGCATTAGAGAGGCAGTGCCATGTTATATCTATGTTTCATTTGGATTGGTATTTACTGTATGTTTAATATATAATGAAGGCTGAAATTACTCACTACAGAAGATACAATAAAAGACACTACCACAATTGCTCACATCACCGTATCTGTTAACTTTAGAGAAAAAGGGCTCGGCTCTGCCTGTGACTTATTTGGATTGGTATTTACTGTGTATCTGATATACAGTTTAGGTTGAAATTTTTCAACGTTTGCTAAAATACAAGAGACTAAGTTATGTATAGCTTCTGCCATTACTAAAAGCTTCTAAGGGGTAGAATTACATGCAGAAAAGCTGCAACACACTGCAGAGGGCTGCTGGATAACAGAAGGGAGGGGATCTCTTTGACTTTCAAATCAAAATACACACTGTGCACAAGTCATAAGCTAAAGCAGTGAGAGGATACCGGTTCCTCTGAATAGGAACTATGTCGGTTAGAAAGCAAAATAAACCACAACCTGTCTCTAAGCCCACCACACAGCACCCCTTTTTTAAACCTACCAAAGGAGGGAAAACTCCAGAAAGAGAGACTTCACCCCCAGAGGAAGAAATGGACTCAGAACACCAATCTGATAACACGGATATGATATCTATCACAAAAGTATATCTCCAAAATCTAGTATCAAAACAAGATATTAACACCATCTTTGACAAAATGCTAGAGAAAATGGACACTTTACAAAGTACTGTCACTAATAGCTTGGCGGATATCAAACAAGATATACTGGAACTAGGAACAAGAGTTGAGACATTGGAAGGCAGAGAGGAATCTGTCACAGAAGACATATACATTTTACAAAAACAGATCTCGTCCCCACAACAAGAAATAGCTAACATCAATAATAAACTAGAAGACTTACAAAATAGAGGAAGAAGATGTAATATAAGATTAAAAGGAATACCTGAAGCGGTGACTGCACCGGAAATTAAAGACTTTTTATTGCAATTATTCCAAACCATAACAGAGGATAGAGATGAGGGCACTCTTAGAGCACCACCAAAAAAGGGAGACCCTCCAAGAGACATAATTGTAAAAATGTTCCGCTTTCAAGAGAAAGAAGAAATAATCTCGGCAGCCAGAAAGAATCCCACCTTTAAATTTAAGTGGTCAGTCATCCAGTTTTACCAAGATCTCTGTCTAAAAACACTACAAAAGTGAAATGCACTAAGACCTCTCACGCAGATGGGGCTTCCCTACAGATGGGGCTTCCCATTTGCACTACACATTCAATATGAAGGTAGAATAACCTCAATTGATAATCTGTCAGAAATCCCAGAGATATGTAAACATCTCAAACTGGAATGTCCGGAGCTACCAACCTCATCACAGGAGCAAAACACACCTCGCAAATCCACACAGCAGGGATTGTCGTCTAGAGGAAAATGGACGAAAGTCCCTAAGAAAAAACAGAAAACATGATCAGCCTTTGATTCTGCAAACTTGCTTAAAGTAATCCACTGAAGGAGGTAAAGGAAAGAAAAAGAACAGTCGGGAACAATCTGGCTGAGAATGGTTTCTTGCTTGAGAGACACCATTGAAACGAGACTGACCTAGAGATAAGTATATTTCTCTATTTGAACTGTCTTTTAAAAACATATTGAGTTCTTATAACAATATTAAAGTGGACATCAATGATAGATGATAACCAATCCTTAAGTTTTGTTACAACATTTTATATGATTTAAATTGTATATCAAAATGGACATCTGAGGTCCGGAGACGGACCCAACGCAGTCCTGGGGCGTGTCCCTTCACACTTTTTAATTGAAATATATCTAAGGTTTTTGTTTTCCTATGCACACACAATGTGATGTGTTTTTTTCTAACAACACAAGTTAAAAGTTCTGAAATATTTTTTGTAACACAAATTTTGTATTACATTATTAGTTTAATTATTGTTATATATCCAAAATGGATATATTTAGTTTATATGTTTATGATGTTTATGGTTAGGTGGTCATTGAAGTACTATTCACCTTTTTATTATCATATTGTGTCAAATACTAGGGGGAAAATTGAAGAACGTAGTAGTTTCCTTTCTTTGTTTATTGATTTTGTAGCAGACGAACAGTCCCCAGATGAGAAACACTTAGGACAATATAAACTTAAGACAATAGACACTATCCGCATTATTAGCTATAAACCCTGTCTTATCTATGGAACCGTGGGCCATTAACCTGATTTCACATAATGTTAGGGGGCTGAACTCAGACATTAAGAGGAGAACAGCACTTACACAATATAGATCCTTAAGAGCCAATGTGATTTTTTTACAGGAAACGCATTTTTTAAACTCAAAAAACACAGATATTGGACTAGAGACTTCCCACTACTTTATCATGCTACGACTGACTCGAAAAAGTGAGGAGTCTCTATCCTTATACACTCTTCTATACCCTTTGTCCATACAGAAACAATTAAAGATAAAGAAGGTAGATTTTTAATAGTTAGAGGTCAGATACAAGGTACGGAAATCACTTTTTGTAACTTAAATGCTCCCAATGATAAGCAGGACACTTTCTTTAAACTGCTATCACATCAATTGACCAATTGCACTCAGTCTAGGACGATATTAGCCGGAGACTTTAACGTGGACCTTGCATTACAATCTAGAAAACGTCTCCAATTAGTGACCAATAAACAACACAGACAATACAACAAAACCAAGGTGATACTTGATCACCTGAGAACACATGCCTTAATTGACTCCTGGAAGACCCTATATGGAAACACGGTAGACACCACATATTATTCTGCGGCACGCAAAACGTGCACAAAGTTAGATTACATATTTGTCAGCCAAATACTACAGTCTTCCCTAGAATCAGCCACTATCCACCCCTGTGTGTGTGGTCGGACCACTCAATAACACAGCTGAAACATGTCACTTTACAGACATTGAACAGAACTAAAACATGGACCTTTGACTCTTTCTGCCTAAAAGACCCATTAATATTAAAATATATAACAGGACAGATGTTGGAATATTGAGAGATTAATACAGGAACGACAGAGAATCCTATATCAACTTGGACGGCTCACAAAACCTTTTTAAGAGGACTGCTTATAAAGGAAAAAGCTGCCTTGGTTAAAAAATGTAGCAGTCAAAGACTAGAACTACAAAAAGAAAGAAACGCACTGGAACAGTAACACAGACTTACACACTCTAAGACTATTTATCAACAACTACATGAAAAGCGCTCGACATTAGCCAACATTCTTAATGATCAGTCAGTTAGGGCAGCATTCAGACTTAAGACCAATTACTATATATACTCCAATAAACCGGATAGATATCTGGCTAATAAAATTTGTGACAAATTGAGAATAGCGGCTATAGCACAAATTCAGAAACAAGACGGTACTAGCACAACCCATCCGCAGGAGATAGTTTACTGTTTTGCGGATTACTATAGTGATCTATATGATGGAAACAAGGTGACTCAGTTCGCACAAACTAAGGCTTTGCTAACTAACTTTCTTAATGACACGCACCTAGCCTCCTTGACGGAAAAAGACAGAGATAAGTTGAATCAAGACATTACGATGACTGAAGTTCAACAGGCAGTAAAGGACTTAAAACCAGGAAAGGCCCCAGGTCCTGATGGACTTCCGGGTGAATATTATAAATTGTTCCAGTCCTCATTGGTATCCCATTTGGTTAAATTCTCAAATCATATCATGCAAGGGTATGCAATACCCCAGATCTCCTTAGACCACGGATAGCTGTAATACCAAAACCAGGGGAAAATGTCAAATGGTGTGCTAGTTATAGACCCATTTCTCTCATAAACCAAGATCTTAAGATCTTTACCAAGATATTGGCTAATAGGCTTAAATCCATGCTACCAGATATTGTCCATCCAGATCAGGTTGGGTTCGTAATGGGTAGAGAAGCCCCTGATAACATTAGACGCATACTTACGACCATTAACCAGCTGACAAAGATGAAAAAACGCCTTCTCTGGTCCTATCACTGGACGCGGAGAAGGCGTTTGACAGAATTGATTGGACATATATGTTTGCTGTCTTGGACAAGGTGGGATTTAGGGGCCCATTTGTGACGGCTCTTAGAGGTATATATTCTACACCCACAGCTATGGTTAGGGCTATTGGACACCACTCCAAACTTATAAATATTAAAAACAGTACAAGACAGGGATGCCCTCTCTCGCTGCTGTTGCTTGCGCTTTGCATGGAACGCTTAGCCGCCTGTATTAGACAAAATCCTGACATTACAGGCTTCTAACTTAGAAAGAAGGACTGTAAGATTGCCCTTTTTGCGGATACCCCTAACCTCTCTTACTAGTCTTTATGACGTCCTAGACCGATTTTCTGCCATATCGGGATATAAAATAAATTTGGACAAAAGTGAAGCAATGCAAATAGCACTGCCACCCCAAACAAAAAAATTAATTGAGCTCAATTTTGAATTTTCCTGGGTTAAATCATACATCAAATATTTGGGAATCAACTTATCTGCTCAACTCATGGAACTATATAAAATCAATTATTTGCCTTTATACAGAGATATTCGCAGAGATATCGCAAAGTGGAAACACCTTAACTTTTCGTGGTATGGCAGAGTATCGGCAATAAAAATGAATATCCTCCCGAGATTGCTATATCTGTTCAGGACCTTGCCTATCTCGGTTCCAAAAAAAGATCTGGAGACAAAACAATCAGAATTTATTCATTTTATTAATAACAAAAAGCACTCTAGAATCCCTTTTCAGATGATGACAAAGCATAGACAGCTAGGTGGGATCGGAATCCCTAACCTGATAGATTACTATGACGCCTCTAGGCTGGCCCAAACAGCGCTAATGGGATCTTCCAACCCTGATATAGTGTGGATGGGGGTGGATTCGGATTTGGGAGATTCTGACTCCCCAGATTATGGGACACTTCTGTGTCTTTACAGGAAATTCATAACTATTCTCCGATTACTGGTCACTCGGTGGAACACTGGATAACCTTGAATAAAAAGAAAAAACTGGTTCCAGATTACTCATTTAAGACACCACTTAGAGATCACATCCCAAGGGAATACAGGAAACAACTAGACAAATGGGTGAATAAGGGTCTTTATAGAGTAGGAGATATGATATCACACGGTAAACCATTAACCTTTACACAAACTCAGGAAAAGCTAGCACCAGACCCCCTTAGGTGGTATTTATACCTGCGCAGTCACTTCTGCCTTGCATAGATTTTTATCAAACACACAAAATCAAATCAGTACAACTTTGGAGAAAATCTGCTGCGCTGACACTAGACAGAAACATACCATATCATGATTATACAAAGCATTACAATCTGCAACAAATGAGGAAAAGTCTTCTCTCATGTGCAAATGGGAGACTGATTTGGACAATAGTTTGGAGGTGAAAGAATGGTATGAATTACTTTATTCCTCCTGTAGAGGACTGATAAGTGCTGACCTGCGAGAGAATAGTTATAAGACCATTTCAGGTGGTATTTAACTCCAATAAAAACTTCCCACTTTACAGAGGTAAGAAATAGAAAATGCTACAGGGGATGTAATGAAATAGGATCTTATGTACACATGTGGTGGGAGTGCCGCGAGGTCAAACAGATCTGGTCGAAATTATCTAGCCACCTTAGTACACTACTAGAGGAACAGATAACATTAACTATGTCCCAGGGACTCCTTAATATGCCACTTCCAAAATATCACCATCATATCAATACTTTCATTAGAATACTTTGTACAGTCACAAGAATATGCATCGCTAAGTATTGGAGGGAGAAGGCACCAAAATGGCAGGAGGTTTTGGATAGAATTAGTTTGACACATAAACTCCATGAAACTGCAGCTTGTATCCTGGGAAATGTAGATAATTACCACAAAATATGGTTTTACTGGTTAATGCAAACATGATGACACATTGACTCTACTGAGGCCCTAAAATAAAACTGTGAATAGGCTATTACTACAAATCAGGGAATGCGGACATGGGAAATATCCCCTATACGGAGTATAGCTCTTGAGGTACCAAATGGCAATGACACACAAGTTTACTTATCAATTGACCACTTGTTATTTTGTTTTTTTTGTTTTTTTGTGTTATTTTTTATTTGTTCTTGATTTTTTCTTGTATATTTAAGTTTTACTGAAGTTGTACCTTTTTTTTTATTTTATTTTTTTTATTAGTTTTTGGAAAATAATGTGCAAAGCATCTATGTTAACAATCATATAGCCTGGTGCATTAGATGGAGACTGATCCCTGATGCTAGTATTAAACTCACATGGCGAGATAAAATACAAAATTGTATGGACATTGTGGACTATAATCTCAGCCTACAGTTACTGGTAAAAGTTGATACAGTAGATCGAAGATGTATAATTACCATATTGATGTAATGCCTAATGACCCTATGATGTACCAATATATTAATGTTTATTAATAAGTGATGGGATGTTTTTTGCATAATAATAATAAAAAATATTTTAACATAAATGATACTCATCACACTACTATATCCAAATCAATTATGAATCACGGATGCGCAATTCCACTTGGAATCATTGCGCAATGATCACGAAAGATAGAATTAAGCACACACGTAAACATGTGTTTGCTGTAACTGGAATCGCTTTAGACATGTTGGTCAAATCACGGATGCGCAGTTCCGCTTGGAATCATTGCACAATGATCACGAAAGATAGAATTGCGCACATACGTGAACATGTGTTTGCTGTAACTGGAATCGCTTAAGACATGTTGGTCAAATCACGGATGCGCAATTCTGCTTGGAATCATTGCGCAATGATCATGAAAGATAGAATTGCGCACACACGTGAACATGTGTTTGCTGTAACTGGCATCGCTTTAGACATATTGGTCAAATGTCTACGTTAATTAGTATAAATGGGAAAAATACAGTATCCTTATTTACAATCTTCTACATTATAAAAGCTATACTAGCAAGATCAAAATAAACAATGAACTATCTATATCAATTGATGAGAATGCAAGAAGACACCAAATGAATTAAAGCTACTGTCAACAACATAAAAGATTGAAAATAAGAATACAGGATCGATTTATTTAGACATTAATTGAGGAAACAATGAACTCATGTGAATACAAATAGATTAGTACTTTGTCAATTAGAATTTAAAAAACAGATTGTTTGTCTCCATGGCCTGATTTGTACTAATGATATCCAATCCTCATTGAATATTTTACAGATCTGGATGTTGGTGCTGGAACCTCAAGCCAGGGTTCGTCACAGCATGGTATGTCTCATTTTAATTTACCTTTGTCTTAGAAACATGGAAATAACATTACATAATACATTCACATTGTTTGATATTTATATGGATACTCTAATTCTCTTTTCTTGTTAGTTTAAATTAAGAATCACGAATCAAAGTTGGGATTACATTGTAATACAAATCTAAAATTAGGAGTATTTGAAGATATCCCTTCTATTCTTGATATCTTCATTTAAATGTAAGCTTAGTTTCATGGCCATTTTATATTCTGCCCCTGTGTAGTGCTTGACATTTTTTGGATACATTTAGACAACACTAACACATTTTTGCATATGTGCCGATTATAAAAATATACATTTCATACAATTTTGTGTTGTTATCATTAAAGGGAAATGAAAACAAACATTTCACTTTTAAGATTTAGACACATGTGATTTAAAAAGTACTTTAGTACTACCAATAGGAATATAATTTTGTCTAATGATTTTGCTGATACAACTGAATCTCTAGATCCTGAATTGCTTTTCAAGAAACTTGAGAAATTATCAAAGATCCAAGTAAGACACTGGTATGATATGATTGCACTTGAAAATTTCAAGAGCAACAAACTCATACCTAATGGATTACAAGTGTCAAAGAATTGCATATTTGAATTAGAGGAAGTGGAGCTCCATACAGAGTGGGAGGAGGCTCTGGATGAGTGTTCCACTAAACTAATAAATATTGCTATAAAATATAGAGACAAAAAAGTAAAAGCCACAACAGAACAAATTAAAGAGATTGAAGAGGAACTAGAGAAATGTGGTGAAAATGAGAGGTTTAAAGAATTGGATGATAGAAACCGACAATCTATCATACAATTTGAAAAAGAGATCATCAAAATCAAAAAAAGAAAACTTAGAAATGCTTTTGAGTTATATAACACAAGTAATGCAAACGATGAGCCCACTCAAGTAGTGGAGGTAGTACCAATTGTTGAAGAGAAACCTAGTAGATTTTATGCCAATGGTCAACCTAGGTATAATGTGAAGGGTAAAAATAGCAATAAAAATAAAGGCAAAAATGGCAATAAGCAAAATAAAAATAAAAACATGAACCCTGGTCAATGGGGAGGAAGTGAGTATCAACCTCGGAATAGCCCTAGGGTATTTGTTAATAAAGCCCATAATGGCAATAATGGAAATTTTAATGCAGGGAATGGTAGAAGAGGTTCCTTTAGAGAGGACACAAATGTATACGGGTCAAATCGGCTTAGAGAGCAGGAGATGCAACAAAAACGTATGTATCAACACCCGAATAAAAAACAAACTGGACAGGGATCTTATGAACCCTTAGGAGCTAGACCAAAAGCAGACAATTATGGGAACAGATATAAAGAGAGTAATGGAGGTAAACAAAATAAAATAGGTCAGTATTTTAAAACTAATTCAGAAAACCAGACTTTTTTAGGGAGAGTAGAATCTCCCATGGGGAGATTATTAAAAAGAGGGGCAAGAGAAATAGAAGAGGATGCAGAGGAGGAGTGGCACTCCGATCCAAAAAGGAGAAAAGAGAGAGAGTGGCATTAAGAAAGAAATATGAACAAAAATTATTTAATATCTCCTCTAAAGTCTTGACTCCGTGTGAAGAAGAGGTTTTGAAAAAAGGACTCTCTTTTGCCCCAACAAATACCCCCAAAGAGTTTGAGCTATTTATTGACTTGCAAAAATTTACAAGGAAATTAACCCTAAAGAGACTTCATGAAAATAATAAGAAAATGAGTGGTGAATTCAAACAGCCTGAGGATGAACACAACATCCTTGAGGAGTCTGGTACTTATGATACCCTATTGGAATTAGAGGATCAAGAGCTAACAGGGAATAATGGAAGTGACCCTCCAGACATTTTGGAAACACTTCAAGAATTAGAACTAGAAGCCTTAGAGTTAAGGGTAAATCATACAGGTCTTAGGCCTAAATCTAATTTTTTTTCCCAGACAGGCTCAAGGAAATTTTATTCCAGTATTTAATGGTCTTGTTTCTCAAGATTTGGAAACAATTTGAAAAAAGAAATATAATATCAATGAAAATAACTTGAGCTTGAATGAGAGAAAGGCTTTAGAAAGTCTAAGAAAAGACAATTCATTGGTGATACGAAACGCAGATAAGGGAGGAGGGATCGTCCTTCAAGATAGGGATGATTATTTGAGAGAAGCCTATCGTTTGTTGAAGGATAAAAAAACTTATGTCAAACTTGGACAAAATCCTACAACAGCCTTTTTAGAGGCATATAATTTATTGATTAGGAAGGCTAGAGAATCTCAAGTTTTAGATAAATCTGAGTTTGATTTTTTGCAGGTGGTGGAACCACGTATTGCAATATTCTACCACCTGCCAAAGATCCATAAACAGCTCATTGATCCCCCGGGGAGGCCATAGTATCTGGGATAGGGTCCCTTACAACCAAATTGTCTCAATATGTAGACAACATCTTGAAACCCATGGTGCCTTGTTTACAGTCATACACGAGAGACAGCACGGATGTAATCACACAGTTATCCCAAATTAAGTGGGTGGATGGCTATATGTGGATTACTATAGATGTTGCTTCTCTTTATACCTCAATTCCACATGGTTTGGGTTTACAAGCAATTGAATACTATTTTAGGAAGACTAATTATATTGAAGTGACTCAAAGAGAATTCATAAAAGAAAGTATAAAGTTCATTCTAGAGAAGAATTATTTTCTTTTCGAGAGTGAATTTTATTTACAACTAACTGGGACCGCCATGGGTACGATATTCGTACCTAATTTTGCTAATTTGTATATGGGGTGGTGGGAGGAGATGTATATCTTTAAAGAAAATCCTCTCACCCCCCATATAGTGAAGTGGTGTCGTTTTATAGATGACATATTGATCATCTGTCGGGGACCTGAGACCGGTATAAAGGATTTAGTCACTTATGTCAATTACAATCTTTTAAATTTAAAGTTTAATGAATCTCATAACAAAGAGAGTATTACATTTTTAGATCTAAATTTGTCACATAGAGATGGTGAAATTATTACGAGTCTTTTTAGAAAAGAAACGGACACAAATGCATATTTACATGCTAAAAGTGGCCATCACTGCAAATGGATCCAGAACATCCCATACGGACAGTTCCAGAGAGTAAAGAGGAACTGTACGGATGAGGATACTTTTATAAAAGAATCTGAGGTCCTTATGAATAGATTTTTAAGTAAGGGGTATGATGCTCAGCACTTACAAAATGCTTATGTAAGAGCGAGCAACCTCAATAGGTTAGATTTACTACAGAAGAAACAACACAAAAAATCTATGAAAGACCAACCTTTATTTGTGACAAAATATAATAGAGCCTCACGGCAGATAGAAAAGAGTATAGCGAAACACTGGCCAATTCTTTTACAGGACTCTATTTTAAAAGATGTGCTAACTGAAAGACCAAATGTAATATTTCGGAAGAATCTGGACTTTAAAAGTATTCTAGCACCCAGTAAATTAAAAGAGGCAGATAGACAAGTGAATTGGTTACAAAGAAGATCAAAAGGGTTCTTTAAATGTGGGAGAAGGGGATGTGTGATTTGTGCACACTATGATCCCTGTAACACTAATTTTCAATCGTTGAGAGATAAGAAAAAACAATATGAAATTAAAGAGACCATCAACTGTAAGAGTACCCATGTCGTCTACCAGTTAACATGCTCATGTGAGAAGATTTACATAGGGCGAACCAAACGCAGTCTAAAAACTAGTTTTAGGGAACATCTGTCAAATATAGAGAAAGGCATCCTCAATCATGGGGTCTCAGCTCATTTTAATTTGATTCATAATGGAGATCCCAGTGGTCTAAAAGTTAAGGCAATTGAAAGGGTTCCACTTGATAAAAGAGGTGGAAATAGATTAATTAAATTGAGACGTAGAGAAACATTCTGGATTCATACCCTGGGCTCAATGGAGCCCCAGGGTATGAATAGAGAAATTGACCTTGCAGCGTTTCTAATAGATGAGTAACATAATGAAGGCATAAATAGTATGAAGGCACAGATATATATAGCTTATACATAAGATGACTCCCTTTTTTAGGTTAATGTGTATGTATATATGTGTGTATGCCCTCTTAAGGTCCGTTACGGTCTATGCACCTATATGTCTATAAATAGACTATGGTAATGATTTTAGCACAGCTAAACTTTTTTAATGTTCAGCACATTTTATTTACTATCTATTTATAGGTGTGTATATGCCTCTGTATAAATATATATACATATATATATTTATGACTGCATTTATTTTATGTGGATTTTATTGTGTATTTTTAAGTGTATTTTTAATTTTATTTTTATCAATACATTTTTTAGATGCATTATTCTTATTTGATTACAGTGCTTTTATGAATCAAATATAGTTTTAATAATGCACATTTTTTAAGAAGTTGCAATTAATTAATAATATAAGTGATTAGCTCTTCTATCTAACATGAGATTAACCCCTATTTTGTTTAACATGTAGCTTATTATAAGATTTACACATTATCATGTCCTGATTAGGTAATGTCTGGGTATATATTTTATAATGAATTTTCGATAATAGTGTGAAAATTTAATTATTATGCTGAAATTAAGATCCTTGTATTATCGCATAAGTTTATTTTATAAGCTGGACTTCGTTGTCACACAGATTTTTATTTAGTGGGAACCGTACATTATCAGGCATTACCTTAACTATAAGTTGCAGAGATCCAATAGGATTGAAGGAAGGTCTGATATGGCTATTAAAAGACGGCGGAGACTAGGTGTGGGCAGCCTCTGACGAAGTAGGAAGACGTCCTACAAAACGCGTTAGACCCCGCCCACCGTCTTTACGCCACGCCGTACACATCAGCTGAGGGAGAGCCGGCTTTTTTATCCTGACAGTTTGGTGTGGTATGAGCTTTTGGCGACAATTTTAATACTTGTTTTGAACAATACATGTACTCCTACAGTGAACTTAACAGTGAACTTAACAGTGAACTTAACAGTACTTTTTGACGTTGGATTATACATATCGCTAAGGAATCTTTGAGTGCCTTATGTTTGCTGTGAATTTTACATACCTCATATGTTTGAGGGTTCTGAGTGTGAGTGTTATATCGTGAAAATCTTAATAAATTATAACTTGTACATACAGTCTACATTTAGAGGTGTTTGCGCCTCCCTGTTCCCTTTCTTGTTTTTGTATTAGCTATATCCAGCTACCAGTGCTGTGTTTTATGGGAAGCTGCAACTCCAAACTGATGTACTGATGTCCTAACAGATGCACTTAAAAACTGGAGCAAGCATATCCTTTTATTAGTGCCGATTGGCATATACTAGCTGTGTTATTTATATGCACGCTATATGCACCATAATTGTGTTATATGCACTTCTATTTATGGGTTTATGATATTGGTTGCACATATTGAGCGCTCCTAATTTTGCACAAGTATTGTGTATTATTGTTATTGTGATTTCAAAATAATTTAAAATTTGATTTTATTATCTAAATTGCTTCAGTCTATCCTTATTCTAAAATCATATCTAGGTAGGCTCAGGATCAGCAATGCATTACTGTGAGTAACCGGCTGATTGTTTGATGCAGAAAATGTCCTATTTTCATTGGTTCAACTCATGTGTTCAGATAACAGTAGTACATAGTTGCTCCTTTAAAAAAGAATTATAACACAATGAAGCAAAATAGCCAAAACAGTCTATTTTAAAGCTTTTTAAAATAACAGGATGGATTTGAAAATAACAAAATAATACAATTACACATTTTGAACTTCATGTCCCTTTAAGAGAGAAGGATAATTAAATAAGCTTTATGATATCCTTAAATTACATAATTGTTTGTAATTGCATGCTCCATCCCATTCATTACATCAGCATATGGACTCGACAATTCATTAACAGCGACAATGTCAAATCAAGATATTTTAATATTAAAGGGACACTGAACACAAATTATTTCTGTTGTCATTCAGATAGAGCATGCAATATTAATAAAAATTCTCATTTACTCCTATAATCATATTTTCAGTATGCTCTTGGTATCTTTATTTGAAAAGCAAGAATGTAAGTTTAGATGCAGGTCCATTTTTTGGGAACAACCTGGGTTGTTCTTGATGATTGGTGGATACATTCAACGACCAATATTTCAGAACCAAAATATTGCTTAGCTGCCTTTTTAAAAAAAAAATAAAGCAAGAGAACACAGACAAATTTATAATAGGAGTAAATGTAGAATTTGCTTAAAATTGAATGTTCTATTTGAATCAATTAATTCAATATTTGTGGTCAGTGTCCCTTTAAGAATCAATATATTCAATCATCCTTACATTGTTTTGATGAAACAATATTGATATCTAAACCACATATTCACTCTTGGACTTACTTTATAGATATAAGCACTATGATGACATATTTTTATTAATAATTTCAGTTTTGCATTGTGATCAATATGTGTTGTGTCCTAAAAAAGATTAATGTACATTGCACAAATGGATCTATGTGCCACATGGCTTTGGTTCAATTTGTCACCAGTTGTTATTCAAAGTGTTGCTTGTGTGTATTATTTAAAAAACATTGATCAATAGGTATATTTAGATATGCAATAGAATCATATGAGATGAATTGTCGGTCTAATTTATTTATAAATTAAACATAATACATAATTTTCTTTATAATCACCTTGATTAAATCATGCATATATTGTTCATATTAGTGATCCATTCTTCACATTTCTAAGTATATTATTTTTTACATTCGATACTGATGGGATTTAGTGATGTCCAAACTGTGTTCACTAATATATATCTCTAATATATCATTAATAGATGTAGTTGTTGTGGGGAGCCCAGAGGGATCCGGGACCAATGATGAGCTGCCTTTGCAGGCTTTGGGTAAGTCCATTGACTCATGCATATGTCATTGAAGGTGTATTTGTAATAAATATTATGATCATGATTCTGATAAAGCATTACATTTGAATCAAACATATAATTTACTCCTCTGATTATATATCGATTTATTTTTAATCTTGAAAGATTAAGATCTCAAAGCTTCTTAGTCTACATCTTTGTTCTTCAGAACATGGATAGCATATGTTTCTTTTTAGTATAAATTTAGACAACAATCATCAATTGATACACACATGAGAACTCTTAAATGTTCCATGTACTCTGCTTTTGAGATAATTGTAAAAATACAGACACTAAAATGTAATTATTAATCATAGAGAATAACAAATCGAATGTCATTTGTATGCTCCATCAAAATGATGTAATTCCTAATTTTGGCTCAGTATATTGATGTGTGTCCTTGAGCAACAGTAACATATGTTATAATATCTGATTTAAACGTGTACACAACATGTTATGTTTTGCAGAGATTGATGTAACATGTGAGACGGAGGAGGAAGTGGCTCCCTTGGAGTCTGATGGTATGTCAAATATATATAACATGTATTGAACATGTATTATTGTTTTAAAACAACACTCTTTCACTTGTCTGGAAGAAAAACAAAGTCTACAGCTTTGGCACTTTAAAAATTATTATTCCATTTTTTTTACAATACATTACTGCCCCCCTTTTTATGTCACGCAGCATGAACATATGTTTGTATTTTTAATTCATTTATGTATGATTTGTCATTAATGACACCATGATGTCACATGCATATTCCATGCAAAACCACAATAATCATCTTCTGATTGTACAGACAGTCATTGCTATTCATCTGAGTGCCTATATGCATATCATATCCATATGTCATCATTGTTTCTAAATTCCAAACCACTTCTAAGTATACATAAAACATAATCATGTTGAAATGCCTTGATTTGATTTCATGATGTATGAGATGTTAATATAGTTTTATTATATATTTCAGATGGACCTTCCACTTCTGGGCATCAGTTTCCCAACCCTCCCCAGGCCCCTCCCCAGGTAGAAGCCCCTCTCCAGGTAGAAGCCCCTCCCCAGGTAGAAGCCCCTCCCAGACCTTCCCATTCCTCCTGTCCTGTCCCTCCCAAGAAACGCCCCTTTGCCCCTCCTTCACCACTCTCCCCGTCTTTTGGCCTGTACAGCACCCACACCTGCCCAGCCCCTGACTCCCCAGCTGTACGGGCTACCCCAAAGCGGCAGCCCAGCCCTCCCCCTTCCCTCCCCAGCCCAATCCCATCCCTCCACCCTTCAATCCCCCCAGTTCCCACCTTCATTGTCCTGGGTGTCGGATTGTCCTTCCCAGCCACAGATGTAAGTATCATTCTAAATCCTCATTATAACATATTTGATCTCATTTCACTCCATATACCAATCAATCACCACTACTTGGATAGAACAATAGAAAACTAACTTTTTCTTACCTTATCTCTTCTATAACCCACTGGGAGTGTAATTTCTTCTGCTTGCTGTGTTTACACAGCTTGGCCTCAAGGCCAAAAGGTTTAAGGATAGGTGTGGATACCACAGTCTAAATAAACTATGTCAATTGGCAATGTAAGGACAATGGAAATACTTTTAAACAATTTAATACACTCAAGCTGGTAAAGTGGATCATTGTGAACCAATTAAAGGGGAGAACATGTTTGAGTAAACTGTCCCTTTAATGTTTTATGTCTGAAGAACATATTTAATGTGTAAATCTTAGAGATCGAATATTTTATTTTAATAATGATTTGTCTTTATTATTACAATGTATCTTTGCTCTCTTTTTATTATGTTCTGTAAATATCATTAATATTTGTTTTTTGCTTTATTTTAGGTTGTGACTCAGCATGGCTGACGCTAGAGGCTCTAGCGTGTATAGAGCAGGCCGTGCTGAGGAACAGTCTGTTTCTGGGAAGGATGCATGACACCATGCATACCCAGCTACAGGTTCAGCGTTTGACTCTACGACGTATGATGTGTGTAGAGTCAATGCTTGAATCTGGAGCTGGACATGCACAAGACGATGAGGGTGATGCTGATGACCCATAAGTGGAGGATTCGGAGATGCTCCAAGGGCGCAGATACGAATCTTCCATCCACATGTTACTGTGTTGTTTTTTCTTGTTGCCATTTGGCTGTTTGTTTTTTGTTGTGCCTGTTGCACTCTTTTACCTTGTCAAATGGCTCCAATGGGGCTGTGTTGGCCCTTGTCAACTCCCTCCAAGGACAGTGATGCACTCTTTTACCTTGTCAAATGGCTCCATTGGGACTGTGTTGGCCCTTGTCAACTCCCTCCAAGGACATGATGCACTCTTTTACCTTGTCAAATGGCTCCAATGGGGCTGTGTTGGCCCTTGTCAACTCTGTCCAAGGACTGTGATGCACTCTTTTACCTTGTCAAATGGCTCCAATGGTGCTGTGTTGGCCTTTGTCATCTCCCTCCAAGGACTGTGATGCACTCTTTTACCTTGTCAAATGGCTCCAATGGGGCTGTGTTGGCCCTTGTCAACTCCCTCCAAGGACTATGATGCATTCTTTTACCTTGTCAAATGGCTCAAATGGGGCTGTGTTGGCCTTTGTTGGCCCTTGTCAACTCCCTCCAAGGACTGTGATGCATTCTTTCACCTTGTCAAATGGCTCCAATGGGGCTGTGTTGGCCCTTGTCAACTCCCTCCAAGGATTGTGATGCACTCTTTCACTTGTCAAATGGCTCCAATGGGGCTGTATTGGCCCTTGTCAACTCCCTCCAAGGACTGTGATGCACTCTTTCAGAGTGCACGGACATGAGAAGCAGGTTCCCAAGAACGTTCAGTGATGGGATATCCCTTCCAATGGACCAAATAGTATAGACGCTTACCCCTTAATCTGGAATCAAGAATTTGACTGATCTCAAATTCTGAAGTACCATCCACAAGGAACGGAGAGGGAACTCTACATTTGGTGGAAAATCGGTTAGAGACTGCTGGTTTAAGAAGAGATACGTGAAAGACAGGGTGAATCTTCAAGTTGTCTTGTAAAGCCACCCTGTAGGCAATAGAACATACCTTGGAAACAATCCTGAATGGTCCGATGAATTTGGGGCCCAATTTAGCACAGGGTTGTTTGAGTCGGATGAATCTGGTGGAAATCCAAACCTTGTCTCCAGTCCGAAAAGAGGGCGCCTTCCGGCGTCTGCAATCAGCAAATCGTTTATACTTTCTAGTAGAGAGAAGAAGAATTTCCCGAATCTTCTTCCAGTGTTTACAAAGACTTCTCACTGTACGATCTGCTCCAGGAACTCCAGAACCTCCCGAAGACATAGGAAAAGTTTTAGGTTCGAATCCATAGGCTGCCTTGAAAGGAGAAGTCTGTAAAGAAGAGTTGAAGCGGGAATTGTAAGCCAGTTCTGCTAAAGGAAGAAGTTGAGACCAATTGGAGTGCTGATGATTAACATAGTGCCTGAGATAGGACTCAAGAGATTGATTTACCCGCTCAGTTTGACCGTTGGACTGAGGATGATGAGCAGTAGAAAGAGATATGGTAACTCCAAACTGTTTGCACAGGGATTTCCAAAATCTTGAGACAAATTGAACTCCTCGATCAGAAAGGATGTCCAAAGGAAAACCATGTAATCTGGTGATATGGAGAATAAACAATTCAGCGAGTTTCTGGGCCGATGGTAATCCAGTTAATGGAACAAAATGAGCTGCTTTGGAAAACCTATCTACCACCACCCATATGGTCTTGTTTCCGGCAGAATTAGGAAGATCTGTAATAAAGTCCATGGAAACATGAGACCAGGGATAATACGGAACAGGCAGAGGTTGTAAGAGACCAAGAGGTAAAGATGAAGACTGTTTATTTGAGGTACAGGAATGACAAGCTGCAACATAATCCTTGACATCTTTGCTCATGGAAGGCCACCAGACATGTTGTTTGAGTCTCCACAAAGTATTACGCACTCCAGGATGTCCAGACAGAACATTATTATGAGCCCAACGAAGAAGTTTTAGGCGGAATTCAGTAGGTACAAACAAGATCCCAGGAGGTATGTTATAAGATGAAGGAACAGAAGCTTGAGCAGACTGTAATGCTTGTAAAGGAAACGTAGATAACTGAGCCAGAACTTTAGCAGGGCGGAGAATGGGTTCAGAATCCAGAAATGTAGAATAAGAAGCCAGAAATTGTCTAGACAAAGCGTCTGCTTTCGTATTCTTAGAGCCAGGAATATAAGAGAGGACAAAATTAAATCTGGAGAAGAACAGAGCCCATCGGGCTTGACGTGAGTTGAGGCGTTTGGCAGTATGAAGATACAGAAGATTTTTATGGTCTGTGAGTATAAGAAATGGTTGAACAGTGCCTTCCAGCAGATGTCTCCATTCTTCCAAAGCCATTTTAATAGCTAACAGTTCTTTGTTACCAACGTCATAATTCAGTTCGGAAGTATTGAACTTCTTGGAGAAAAATCCCACAGGAAGGATCTTGCTAGAAACAGGATTCCGCTGAGAAAGTACTGCCCCAGCAGCAATCAGAGAAGCATCCACTTCAATAATGAATTGGAGAGTCGGAACAGGATGGCAAAGAATGGGAGCTGAAGTAAATGCAGACTTTAGAGATTCAAATGCCTGTAAGGCTTGATCAGACCAATGCTTGCAATCTTGACCCTTTTTAGTAAGAGCAGTAAGGGGTGCCGAGATGTTAGCAAAGTCCTTTATGAACTTACGATAGTAATTGGCAAACCCCAGGAACCTTTGAAGAGATTTTAAGGAGGTAGGTCTAGGCCAATCTAGAATAGCCGACAGTTTGTCAGAATCCATCTTGAATCCAGACGGTGAAATAATGTAACCCAGGAAAGGAATAGATTCTTGATGAAAAGAACACTTTTAAAGCTTGGCAAAGAGAAAATTTTCACGTAATCTCTGGAGTACTAATGTAACATGATGAATGTGATCCTGTACAGTCCGGGAATAAATCAGAATATCATCAAGATAGATAATAACGAATTGATTAAGATAGTCTCTAAATATTTCATTAACAAAATGTTGAAAAACTGCAGGGGCATTGCATAACCCAAAAGGCATAACTAAATATTCGTAGTGTCCAAACCTAGTGTTGAAGGCAGTTTTCCACTCGTCCCCTTTACGAATTCTGACCAAATTATATGCCCCACGAAGATCCAATTTGGTAAAGATGGAAGCACCCTGGAGACGATCAAATAATTCGGGAATGAGAGGGAGTGGATAACAATTCTTGATTGTAATTTGATTAAGAGCTCGATAATCAATGCAAGGACGAAGACCTCCATCTTTCTTTTCCACAAAGAAAAAACCTGCCCCTAGTGGAGAAGAAGAAGGACGGATAAAACCTCGGGCCAAATTATCCTTGATATATTCTTCAAGTGAAACATTTTCTTGACGAGAAAGTGGGTAAGTTTTACCCTTAGGTAGAGGTGCTCCTGGTAATAAGTCAATGGGACAATCAAAGGTCCGGTGAGGAGGTAATACTTCAGCATCTTTTTTAGAAAAGACATCACAAAAAGAATGATATTGTTCAGGCAAAGAATCAGGAATGTCTAAAACTGCCACAACAGTACTAGAAGTTTTGGGAGCATTCTGTAGACACTGTGTGAAACAAGAAGATCCCCAAGCAACAAGCTCTCCTTTAGACCAGGAAAAAACTGGATCATGTAGTTGAAGCCAAGGAAGTCCCAGAATGAGAGGAAACTGTGGGTAAGAGATGATGTCAAAGCAAATGGTTTCGGAATGAAGTACTCCTACAGACATGAGAAGTGGAATGGTAGAATGTCGAATGAAACCAGAACCTAAAGGTTGACCACTGACAGTAGTGACCTTAATTATTTGGCTCTTGGAAAGCAAAGGAATACGTAAAGCATTGACAAACTCCGAATCCATAAACATTCCTGAAGCTCCAGAGTCGATAAGTGCTTGAGCCTGAAATTTGGTGTTGCCAAAGCGGACAGTAACTGGAACAAACAGCTTGGGATTGAGGGAAGAAAAAGAACTTCGGCTTAACTCAGTCCCTCTTCCTGGAGTTAAGCCCTGGCTTTTACTGGACGAGTTGGACAATCTTTTAACATATGCCCCTTAATACCGCAGTAAAGACATAGTCCCAGATTACGCCTTCTGAGACATTCAGCTTCGGATAATTTAATAGCACCAACCTCCATGGGTTCACTTGACTCAGAGATAGAAGTATTTGGAGTAGGAAGTTTTGGAGAATGAGGCATAGGACGAAAGGAAGATCTGATAAAGAAGACTGTTACGGTCACGTTCATGGAGACGCTCAGAGTAACGAGCATCAAGCTTGATACATAAGTTGATAAGATCTTCTAGAGAATCAGGAAGATCCCTATAAACCAATTCATCTTTCAAACGATCACAAAGACCTTTACGAAATGCTGCACGCAGGGCCCCATGATTCCACATAGTTTCAGCAGCTAAAGTCCGGAATTCTATAGCGTATTGTGCTACAGAAAGAGATCCCTGTCTTAAATCTAAAAGTCCTGCTTCAGCCGCCACTGATCTACCAGGTTTATCAAACACAGAAGAAAATATAGATACAAAAGTGTCAATATCCTGGAGCAAAGGATCATCCTTTTCCAACAGTGGAGAAACCCAAGCCAGGGCTTTACCCTTTCTGAAGTGAAGGCGGCACTGATTAAGAAATCCTCGACAGTCTTCAGGATTGCCGTCATATTTATCCGGTAGTGGAATTCTAGGAATAAATTGTTCTGCAGGTTGTGGCGGATTAAACGCAGGGTTAGAGCTGGCCGCAGGAACAACAGGTGTAGCAGAGACTTGAGAAGGTGGAGACAGATTATGCAGGAGAGCAGTTATTTGATCCAATTTAGAATCCAGGGATTGCAGGTGTGCAGAGTGGGTTCCAAGAAGCTGTCCCTGTAGAGCCACAGCTCTGGATAACTCACCAGGGTCCATTATATGGCCTGTTTGTAATGTCAGGATAGGTAAAGTCTAGAGTTAGATCCAAATGCTAGAATGAGGTTAATAACACCCTAGCACAGTGAGTATATACCAGGACCTGAGCCTGCGACAGCTGTAGTATAATATACTCACAGTAATAGACTGGAAGATGGCACAGCAGGGTCAGGAGAAGAAACTTCATGTAGATAGGATTAATCAATAGAGTAATCAGGCAAGCGATGTTCAACAACGTGTAATCAGGCAGGTAAGGTTAACCAATAGAATAGTCAGGCAAGCAATATCCAGTAACGTGTAATCAGGCAGGTAGGGGTTAACCAGTAGAGTAATCAAGCAAGCAATGTCCAGCAACGTGTAATCAGATAGGGATTAACCAATAGAGTAGTCAGGTAAGCAATGTCCAGCAACGTGTAATCAGGCAGATATGAGTTAACCAATAGAGTAGTCAGGTAAGCAGTGTCCAGCAACGTGTAATCAGGCAGGTATGGGTTAACCAATAGAGTAGTCAGGTAAGCAATGTCCAGCAACGTGTAATCAGGCAGGTATGGGTTAACCAATAGAGTAGTCAGGTAAGCAATGTCCAGCAAAGAGTAATCAGGCAGGAAGGGGTTAACCAATAGAGTAGTCAGGTAAGCAGTGTCCAGCAACGTATAATCAGGCAGGTATGGGTTAACCAATAGAGTAGTCAGGTAAGCAATGTCCAGCAACGTGTAATCAGGCAGGTATGGGTTAACCAATAGAGTAGTCAGGTAAGCAATGTCCAGCAACGAGTAATCAGGCAGGAAGGGGTTAACCAATAGAGTAGTCAGGTAAGCAGTGTCCAGCAACGTATAATCAGGCAGGTAGGGGTTCAGGGTTCAGAATAAGGAGGCACAGGTTCAGAATAACACAGGTATAACTTGTACTCACTTAGCCAACGAGTGAAAACAAACAGGCACCGATGAGAGGAGACGCCGGAATAAGAAGGCCTCCTGACGTCATCAGAAGTGCCGACAGGAACAGGGTTGCTAAGCAACCAAGAAAGCGCTACCGCGCTGAGACAGAGGTAGAAGAAAGCGATCAGCAGCTGAGCGATCGCGACATTTACCTTGTGAAATGGCTCCAATGGGGCTGTGTTCGCCTTTGTTGGCCCTTGTCAACTCCCTCCAAGGACTGTGATGCACTCCTTTACCTTGTCAAATGGCTCCAATGGGGCTGTGTTGGCCTTTGTTGGCCCTTGTCAACTCCCTCCAAGGACTGTGATGCACTCTTTAACCTTGTCAAATAGCTCCAATGGGGCTGTGCTGGCCCTTGTCAACTCCCTCTAAGGACTGTGATGCACTCTTTCACCTTGTCAAATGGCTCGAAATGGGGCTGTGTTGGCCCTTGTCAACTCCCTCCAAGGACTGTGATGCAATCTTTTACCTTGTCATGTGGCTCCAATGGGGCTGTGTTGGCCCTTGTCAACTCCCTCCAAGGACTGTGATGCACTCTTTTACCTTGTCAAATGGCTCCAATGAGGCTGTGTTGGCCTTTGTTGGCCCTTGTCAACTCCCTCCAAGGACTGTGATGCACACTTTTACCTTGTCAAATGGCTCCAATGGGGCTGTGTTGGCCTTTGTTGGCCCTTGTCAACTCCCTCCAAGGACTGTGATGCACTCTTTTACCTTGTCAAATAGCTCCAATGGGGCTGTGTTGGCCTTTGTCAACTCCCTCCAAGGATTGTGATGCACTATTTTACCTTGTCAAATGGCTCCAATGGGGCTGTGTTGGCCTTTGTTGGTCCTTGTCAACTCCCTCCAAGGACTGTGATGCACTCTCTTACCTTGTCAAATGGCTCCAATGGGGCTGTGTTGGCCTTAGTTGGCCCTTGTGAACTCCCCCCTAAGGACTGTGATGCACTCTTTTATCTTGTCAAATGGCTCCAATGGGGCTGTGTTGGCCCTTGTCAACTCCCTCCAAGGACTGTGATGCACTCTTTCACCTTGTCAAATGGCTCCAATGGTGCAGATTTGTCAATATGTTTTTTTGTAATACATGTCATTCCAATATTATTTGTCCTCTTTATTCATGTCATTGATTGAAATCTATAGTTTATGTGGTTAATCCTTAAAGGGACATGAAACCAAATAATGGTCTTTCCTGATTCATAAATATAATTCAATTGTTAATAAATTTACTATTTACATCTCCAATTTAATTGATTCATTTTCTTGATATACTTTTCATAAAGGTTTATCTTTGCAAGATTATAATAAGCATAGGGCTGAAGTTCTCTCTATATATTGGTGTTTGTATATATATATATATATTCTTTTTTTTTTGCACATCCATGTGTTCATTTGTAAACTATTTGTGAATTGATGCACCGTTAACAAATGATCCCAAGATTGATACAATGAGATAATCTATGTAAATTTGTAATTTGATGTAAATAGTATCCTCTCTGTGAATCCTGAAACTTAATTGTTTGTATGTCATGTCCCTTTAAGTGATGTGGACCACAATTCTTAAGGAATGGATATGCATTTCTAATGTATTTTTTGTCCTTTTTACATCAACATGGACATATAATATTTAAAAAAACAGACTATTATTTGAATGTTGACAGCACATGTATTCCAATTTCACTTATATCTTATTGTAGTAGTGTAACAAAATCAATCACTGTGTGTAATGCACATATTTTAGATGATTAATATCTTTCTTGTATTATTTTTTTCAGTTGAATTATTCCACGATATATTGCTATAGGTAGGCTGACCATATTTCAAATTGAATAAGTGACACGTTTGATCAATACATGTGTCATTATTGTTATTCCAAATAAATCTTAACATATCTGAAAACATCACTGACATATGTATTTCTCATGTGTACCTTTTAAATGGTAAAGATGGACACCATAGCTATAGGTAACATATAATATATAACCAATCCCTATTTTAATAATGTATCTCCTAGCATTATCTCATTTAAAGGGACATGAAACACAATAATTCCTATATTAAAATTTAATGTGAAAATGTATTTCAAATTGCAATGTCCCACATAATCATATAACATAAAATATTGTTTTCAGGTCTATTTAAACCCTGCTGCTTGCTAAATAGTTAATAATCCTCTGCTTCTAATTAAATATATCCTTAGTTTCAACAATGGATTCTATTTCATATATCACAGTATTACGTTATCTAGCGTGACATTCATAGCTAACAATATAGCACATACTAGTTTTGAAAATATAAATACGTTTCTTCTTGACATGCCAAGCTGTCAAATGAGCTGTCCTTGTATTGGCTGACATTTTTACGCGATCTTGGATGCGCCATGTTGCTTAAGACATCACCTGCCAAGCAATCAAATGAGTCCTTGTGAAATAAATATACCATAAATCACAAACAAAAAAAGTGTGATATAAATGTGATAGTAAAATAACGAAAATAAAACAAAGTTTATATAAGGATATATCCGAGTTTTCTTGATAGAATATTCTGCTTGTTAGCAAATCTGCAACCAATTCCTCAGTGGAATCTCATGGAGAAAGAAACAGAAAATAGCAACATAGTGTGACACTGTATCAACTCGTGGATAGGTAATTCTTTTGTAACAAATGGTTACTCACATTCGTTGGAGCTTTCGACTAAGCTCAAGGATATGCGCACTCCCTCTTTATACTGGAGGGAAAACAGTATACTTGGCAAATCTCAGATATAAATTTTTTTTTTAAATATACATAAAAGCATCACAACAGCCTTTTAACCACCATTACTTTAGGGTCCAACAGCAAAGATAATATGACCAATGCTTGGAAGGGCTACTCCAGTGTAGGGGTAAATGGCTCAGCAGATGAATGGCCGCCGAAACCACTACCACTCAAACACAAGATGACAGTGCTATTACCCCAGGTGTCCCGGCTGATGTAGAGATGCTGTAAAAGTTCAGATCCGACGTACGTTTCGCTGGTATGCTTTGTCAAGGAATGAAGTGCGCATGTCCCTAAACCCTTATAAAGGGCTGATTGATGAATTCTGTCTTCCGGTTCTGAAATTGCGTTCTCCATTTTGGAAATTGACAAATAGGTCCTTTCACATTATAGGGGTTAATATATTTTTGTAGTTAGCCTATTACATAGAAACATTAACAATATCTGCATGTGAGTTAAGGTCAAATTTGAAAATACCTTTTTAGAACAGGGAAACAACAAGAATTTCTATACATATATATTGTGGTTCTCTAACGTAGAAAATTAAATAAGAGATTTTATAAAATATCTACACAGTTATAGATATGATGTAACTGAATATTAATCATATAAATAGATCTTAAACCGTAGTCTCTCTAGATATGCATATATTGTTCTATTATTTATCTGAAAACCTGCAATCTTTTGTTAATATTATATATGATTCATATAGATTTTTTGTTGAACTCATATCCCACTTACTGTCCGATGAAAATATTGTTTTCTTTATTTAACAAATAAAGATATTTTATTTACATATCTAATTGTGCCCTTTTATTGATTCATTATTTCAATAGTCTAAAGAGCGGTTTTGAGTTCTTAAAATAAATTGTATTATGACTAATGCGTTTATTAATTGTGTATACATTCTTTATCTATGTGTTTAACTATGTATCAATTTATGACCTCATTTATTGAGAAAGATTTTTCTTTAGATACTCAAACATATTTTAATGGTGTTCTTAGATAAAATATAGGCATATATGGGTCTATAGGAAATAAACCCGTGTAGCTGTTGGTGTGAAATTTCTTTTACAAAAAGTGGTGAATTTCAAAATCTTTGTTCAGCCAGTTAGGTATGAAGCTATCCATAATGTGGATCCACTTCATTTCCAACTGGCCTAATCTATTCTGCATATCACCTCCTTTCCAATTTTGTTCCAGTTTCCTAATGCCTAAGAATTCCAAATCATTAACATTTCAGTTATGTTTTTTATCAAAGTGGGCTGATACAGTATGGTTGGCATAGCCCTTTTCTATATTATAGATATGTTCGTTCATTCTGATTTTTAAAAGTCTGGAGGTACGCCCTATATAAATTAAATTACAAGAACAGCGTAACAGATAAATAACATTCTTACTATTACAAGTGATAAATTGATCTATACTGTATTCTTTTTTATGATCTGCAGAGTGGAATTTATTACAAAGTTTGGAAGTTTTTCTCATAAATTTACAGGCATTACAAAATTGACATTTTCTAAAGCCCATTTGGGATGGAAGTAACCAGTTCTTAGTTTTGTTATCTGTTTCCTTTGTACATTGAGATAATTGGAATTTGAGATTGGGTATTTTTTTTTAAATTATATTCGGTCCATCACCTAAAAATTCATTCAATGCAGAGTCCCTTGTTAAAATTCCCCAATGTTTCTGTATAATGTTTCTAAGTTCTCTGCTTTGAGTGCTGTGTTGAAAGATTAACCTATTAGCCAAATGGTCTTCATTAGTTTTAATGTTTTTATTTTTGTATTTTAATAAGTCTGACCTATCCATCTTTGTTACCTCTTCTATTTTTTCATCTAAAAATTTGTTGGGGTAGTTTTTCTTTAAAAAACATTTTTTTCAGAACCTGTGATTCTTGATAAACTTCTTGTTACAATTGCGTCTCAATCGGACAAATTGACCTTTAGGAACATTTTTAAGCCAATGCTTTTGATGGTAGCTTTCCAGACTGATATAATTATTTACATCTATACTTTTGAAGTAATTTTTAGACTTTAATACTTCATTTTCGATGTAGATTTCAAGATCTAGGAATTCCACGTTGGTTTTACTGTGGTTCAAAGTTAGAGCTACTTTAAACTCATTGGTTTTCAAATATTCCATAAACTCTACTAATTGACTTTCACTTCCTGACCATATAAAAAATAGGTCATCTATGTAGCGATGATATGACACCAGATATTGCGCCCAGCTAGAGCCGTAGATGTATTGATTTTCCCAATTGGCCATGTATAAATTGGCGTAGCTGGGCGCAAATCTGGTGCCCATCGCTGTACCTCCTACTTGCAGATAATATTTCTTGTTGAACCAAAAATAGTTAGTTTCCAAAATAATGGCAATACTATCTAAAATGAATTCTAGTTGTTTCTTATCTAATGAATCATCCTTCTCTAGAATATTCTTTACTGATGAAATGCCCAAATTTTTATCTATTATTGTATAAAGTGATGTAACATCACTGGTTACTAACCACCAATTTTTCTCCCATTTTAATTTCTCTAGATGATTAAGAATACTTATAGTATCCTTAAGATATGATTTAGTCTTTATGACATAAGTCTGTAGAAATTGATCTATGTAGGCTGACAGATTGCTAGTGAGGGAATTAATCCCTGACACTATGGGTCTGCCCGGGGGATTATTTGCATCCTTATGGATTTTTGGCAGTACATAAAAGGTGGGGTTTTTTGGACATTTATTGTAGATATATAGATATTCTTTCTTATTTAGAATGCCTTCTTTTAAACCTTTTTCCAGATGTGTTTCCAACCTTTTTTTAAATTTAATTTTTGGGTTGCTATCTAATTCTATATATACTTCAGTGTTTTTTAGTTGTCTAAAACACTCCTCATCATATTTTATTTTATCCATAACTGTTCCTCCGCCCTTGTCCGCGGGCTTTATGATTATTTTATTATTCTCTTTTAGATCTTTCAATGCTTTTTGTTCTTGTTTATTTAAATTTGAACTGTAATTCACTTTCATATTTTTAATATCCCTATGTACTAATTCTAAGAATGTTTCCATGGGAGCTGATTTGCATTGTGTCGGATTAAAAGAGGATTTTCTGTATACCTCTACATGCTTGTATTTATTTACTTCTATAGAACTATTGCTTATTATAGGATTATTTGTGAAGTTTTTTTTTATACATAGATTTCTAATAAACTTTTGAATTCCTATAAAAGTATCAAATTTGTTCATTTTGTAACTGGGCGCAAAATTTAACCCTTTATTCAAAACAGAAGTTTGTGCTTCCGATAATATAGTACTGGACAGATTAAAAATAAAATTTTTGTTACTATTTATCTGTTTATTTGTATCTTTTAATAGTCTGCTCTGTCCATGTTCTTGCGTCTTTTGTTGAACAGATCTGAGTCCGTTCTTGTGTATTTTCTTTTTCCAGCCTCTAGAAAAACCTCTTCCTCCTCAGAATTGTATCTTTCTAACACCCCAAATCTATTATGAGTGGTGGTTTCTCTTGGATATTGTTCTTTATAATTTTTGAAGGGATTTTTTGGTTGTTGCCATTCGTTTTCATCTCTTATTCGTTGTTCAGATCTGACATGATTATTCCTATAGTTAGTATTTTTATTGTATGTCATATCTTGATGTTTATAGGGGTACCTATAGTCTGAATGGGGGATATCTTCCTTCCTTTTATTGTAATGACTCTCTCTCTCCCTTTGTGCCATGGAGGTGTGTTGGTAATAATTTGATGTATTACTATAGTGATTATTTCTATTTGTGTGTCTTAAATCTCTATCTTTGTTTTGTGATAGTTCCTTTTTTTGGTTACCAGTGTTTTGAATGTGAGCTCTTTTGTTTTTGGCCCTGTAATTTCTTTCCTTCCTCTCTTTATAATCTTCATAATCTCTAAAATATTTCTTTTGTTTAGTATCTTTGATTTCTTTTTTCAAACAATCTATATTATCTGCCACTTTTTGTGAAAGTTCTCCATATTGTTTGTTTTCCATATGGGGAGTTATTTTCTGTTCCAACATGTTGATTTCTATATTAACCTCATCTAGAAACTTTTTCTTTTCACTTATAATGAGATTCATCAGTTTTTTTTTACATTCTTCTAAAATGTGATTCCATTTGGTCATAAACATGAGATTGTCCTGACCAAATGTAGGATTTTTTAGGATTCGTAATCCTCTAGGAGTGATTTGTTCTTTCAGATATTTTTCTAAAGTTACTATCTCCAGATGGTATTTAGTTTCTTTTACCATATATTTTTCAACTTCCCTTAAAAGATTTACTAATGAGTCATCTGTATGTTCAGAGTCATTAAAAAATCATCTGCACTTGATGCTAGAGTGCGTCTATTAAGAAATATATGATGTGCTCTAAAATGTATACACAAAACGTGCTATATAAAAAACCTTTTTGATTTGTTCAAAAATCAATGAGTGATAATACAGGTGTACATTCACCTTGAAATTCTACTTATGCTTAAATAATGTAAAGAGCTTATGATATAAAATAAGTGTGTATATTAGCTGCCTATACAAATATAGAGGTATCTACTGTGAACAAAACTCTCAATACAATACAAAATAGTGCTTACAAAATATACGTGCTACTGAATAATATAAAATATATTCTGTGAATACAGAAACAAATATTTGTATTTTGTATAATAGTGCACAAAACAAACAAAGGTATAATCATCAATACAAAAATGAAATAAATATACCATAAATCACAAACCAAAATAGTGTGATATAAATGTGATAGTAAAATAACAAAAATAAAACAAAGTTTATATAAGGATATATCCGAGTTTTCTTGATAGAATATTCTGCTTGTTAGCAAATCTGCAACCAATTCCTCAGTGGAATCTCATGGAGAAAGAAACAGAAAATAGCAACATAGTGTGACACTGTATCAACTCGTTGATAGGTAATTCTTTTGTAACAAATGGTTACTCACATTCGTTGGAGCTTTCGACTAAGCTCAAGGAAATGCGCACTCCCTCTTTATACTGGAGGGAAAACGGTATACTTGGCAAATCTCAGATATAAAATTTTATTAAAATATACATAAAAATGGACTTCCGGTGGGCGGCTCACCAAGATGGCCACTGACTCACATTGCTCTATGAAGAATCTCTGCATCTAAAAGATTTGTGGCTGAATCTTAAGCCATCCAGACTTCCTTTGGCAATAAATGTGCCCAGGAAACTACCAGGATCAGGACGTTTCAACTCCTGGCTACCGAGAAGGCATAAAGGTAAAATTAAACCAGCTGACTTTTCTACTGTGCTCATTGCGACGACAAGCAAGATGGAGCACATTTCCTCTTCCCTCATTGAAGTTTTTGCACCACTGTTTGATTCCCTGGTAACATCTATGGGGGAACTTTTGCTAGAAGTAAAAGCGCTCCAAATAACTGATCTTCCTAGAACCTCCCCTGCCTGCCTGATAGAGCCGCGACAGATCTCACCAACCAACCTGAATACGGATGGGGCTCTCTTGACATCGACCATTTTGGATTACGGCAATGCAGCATCAGTGACGGACCTTTGCCTTGCTGTTGCCCTAACGCAGCCAAGTTGTCAGACCACTGTGGGAGCCTGGATGGATGGTAAAGCAAAGGTGTCGCACAAAACTAACCACATCATTCACGGTCTAGAGGCAGCAGCTCATACCTCAAGATGCTTGACATGCATCAGGAAGACTCAACTCTATAGCCCCACAAGCTAAGGCTCAGATGCATTGCGACCCTATATATCTGTAATTAACACCTTGCTGTGCCCCAACTCTACAACCGGACAACTCTCCAGACACGATGTCCATCATGGACTAATAAGCAGACTGGTTCCGCCAAGGGCTGGAGTGGGATGATAGTATATGACAGGAGGGAAAACTAATTCAAATTAGTATAGCCCTTCTCGTAAAGTGTCACGCTCTCAGTGCAAGTACACATGTATATAAGTTGGCTGGTCGATATTGTTATTTTTGCCTGTTTCTCATATTTGCCCCCTGGCCTCATAGCTTTTAGACATTAGAAACAAGCTGCGTAGCTGCTATGGACTTCCTGACCGGGATTGTTGTTACACTGCTCATTTGGGAAAAACATCAATGCAAATGTAAATTAATGGACCTAACCTAGCTCTTTACTGCAGGATCTTAACCCACCAAGGGACGCTTGACATATAGTGTCATACCGTTGCTTAATTAAACCACTGTGTCAATTGGTAATGAGTCACTTTACAGTAGAAACAGTCTAGATGCTCCATCGTCATTTTGATTGCCTTAATGAACAAACCATTTTGTAGGATGCATATGTGTACTTACTTGTTAGCTTTGTTATACGCTCTTTAGATGTGGCAAGTTATTATATCATCCTGGGCGATCTTGCAGTTTACTAGACTATGC
The DNA here is from genome assembly GCF_027579735.1 of Bombina bombina. Taxonomy (NCBI): domain Eukaryota; kingdom Metazoa; phylum Chordata; class Amphibia; order Anura; family Bombinatoridae; genus Bombina; species Bombina bombina. The sequence goes on from NC_069508.1 coordinate 83,114,044, forward strand.
TCCTTCTCTTATACACGCAGGACCTACCCTACATTTACCATATATTTCAGTGCAAAGTACAAGATCTCTGCCCACCTTATGTTTGATACCTAGCTACCTACAGCCTCCTACTTACATCTATATATGTCATGAGTGTTCAAAAAGTTTATATCCTTGCACATATCATACTTATTTGAGTGATCAAATAGTTCATTTCCCTGCACATATCATACTTATAACTCATGTTTTTAATTTATCTTGCATGCATACAAGCATCATTACAGGCACAGAAGGGGTTAATCCACGATGGTTATTAAATACTGCCATGGAGTCTGTTCTACTAAATATTTGTCTTTCCTAAAACATCTCTGGAGATAGGTAAATCTTCCCTTTCTAATGGGCTGAGTATTATGATACCTGCATTTTTTTACCTTAAAGTATTTTTCCTACAATAACCCCTTTTAATGGGCTGAGTAAATTTGAGGGAAATGTCTGAAAATTATCTGTACATATAAAATTACTAAAGAGAAAAGAAAAAAATATTTTCAAGATAGGCCTACAGTGTTCAAATTGACAGTAATCCATATAATCTCCAGTAGTAATTTTTTGAAACTTATAAAATCAACTCTAGAATGAAAGAGTTTAAATTAGCATTTATATAACAAGTAAATAGCATCTGCATATCTGCATATTGTGTGTAATATTTCTTCTATTTTAATTTTGTACATATGATTTTATCTTTTAACACTGTTTGATACTTAAACCTTTTCAATGTGACTATTCAGAATGCTTATTTGCAATAGGAACATATATGTTAGATGGCCACAAGATGGCAGTGATGCAATAACGAGTGGTCACATGATAACAGGTGAACAATTGACCAGGTGTAAAGTATTTAAATGATGAATCAGTGTATGTTCAGTATACATGACTAAGGACCTATAGCAGGTCTGAAACGTTGTATGTTTGTCTAAGACCCCATTAATGAAGAAATAAAGGTCTTTTAATTATTGGTGGCTGGAACAAATCATTATTTCTACTTGCACACTAATCTTAGACTGCACAATTCTCTCATGCTGATGTAGACACCACAGCTCTCACAATACCTGCTTCAGACATCCTAATTATACGTGGAACAAAGTATATGCTATTTCTGGTGTATGCAGATAGTGGGAGCCTAAGTGCTATAAATCTTTAGAGCGGTCCGTGTACTGGCATGTGGGGAGATTTCTCGATCAAGGCAGTCATAACCCTAATAAATCCTTTTTACAGAGGGCGACAACACTAGTATCCCACTGCACTTGGAGCAGATCATACTGAGTCACTTTGTTTTATTTATACTGTCTTTCCTTTCGGTGTGGAGATTTGAAGGTGTCTTGCCCTTTGCAACAGTAAGGAATCCTGCTCACTTCCCTCATGCTTAGGGATTTCACAAGGCACTGCTATAGAAGAAGAACGGCACTTGCATTTTTCAGTGACATGTTGCCGGGAGTCTTGATAAATTATGCCTGCACTATCTTCTAACTAAATACCACATAACAACATACACTGTTAGTTCTCTCTCAATGCTATCACAGCTGTCATTTTGCACGTTGCAATTTATTTCTCACACATAAATATATGTTATCTCATTTTGTGTACACAAACATGCTGGTATACTATATTAATTTGATTTAAAACATTACACATAATATGGGTCTCTGCACAAAACTTGTGCAGTCTCTTGAATTGTGGACCCCCTTCTAGTCTCCACAATATAACTTTGATGTGCAGTATGAATGTAGATGCTATCTACCCCATTTTTTTACTTCATATGATGCAATGCATACCTCCTCATAGCTGGGTTTATCTAATTTCACTATATTTGGGGTCGGGCTGTTTTGTTTTGTTTTATGGTGTATAATATAGCGGATTTTTATGTGAGTTTGATCTTTATTTAATCCGTTAAATTACTGTAATTCTTGCAGTATATATAAAAAATGTGGGGATTTTACTACCCATCCCTTAGAGGGGGTATCTGCACAATAACCCGTTGGCACACTTCACTTCTCGGTTGAATGTAAACCAATTCAGTATTATTCAATACTCGGGTGAAGCGACCTAATTGTATCTTATGCCCCTCCTGTGTGCTTGCCCTCATCCCCTTTTCTTGCTGTGTTCGTGTGTCCAACTAGTATGTTATGCCCGTTACTCTATATATAGACAGATCCATAAACTCTTGAAGACCCAACATATCTTTTTTACCAACCTTGTGCATAATTGAACATGGAAAATAAAAAAGAAAAGAGACAGAACAGATGAGGACCATCCTACCCCACATAAATAATTATTTATATTATTTAGTTTAGTTTACTTTTGGTTACATAGGTGTTTAGTTTAGTTTTGTTCGTTAGTTTAGTTATAGTTATAACAATAAAATCCCAATGGTGAGTGCATAAATTGTACTAATTTTTCATTTTTCAATGAACCTTTGAGATGTATAAACGTATTGGTGTTATCCAATGTTCAATTTTACTTACTGATGTATCCCCTTGTTTGACTAACTCATTCTACCACCCTGCAAGGTGGAAAGGTACCTACATTGTGTATTTGTACTCATTATTGGAAATAAATAAAAATTAAAAATAAATAAAAATATATACATAAAAATAAAATATCTTTATTTGTTAAATAAAGAAAACAATATTTTCATCGGACAGTAAGTGGGATATGAGTTCAACAAAAAATCTATATGAATCATATATAATATTAACAAAAGATTGCAGGTTTTCAGATAAATAATAGAACAATATATGCATATCTAGAGAGACTATGGTTTAAGATCTATTTATATGATTAATATTCAGTTACATCATATCTATAACTGTGTAGATATTTTATAAAATCTCTTATTTAATTTTCTATGTTAGAGAACCACAATATATGTGTATAGAAATTCTTGTTGTTTCCCTGTTCTAAAAAGGTATTTTCAAATTTGACCTTAACTCACATGCAGATATTGTTAATGTTTCTATGTAATAGGCTAACTACAAAAATATATTAACCCCTATAATGTGAAAGGACCTATTTGCCAATTTCCAAAATGGAGAACGCAATTTCAGAACCGGAAGACAGAATTCATCAATCAGCCCTTTATAAGGGTTTAGGGACATGCGCACTTCATTCCTTGACAAAGCATACCAGCGAAACGTACGACGGATCTGAACTTTTACCGCGTCTCTACATCAGCCGGGACACCTGGGGTAATAGCACTGTCATCTTGTGTTTGAGTGGTAGTGGTTTCGACGGCCATTCATCTGCTGAGCCATTTACCCCTACACTGGAGTAGCCCTTCCAAGCATTGGTCATATTATCTTTGCTGTTGGACCCTAAAGTAATGGTGGTTAAAAGGCTGTTGTGATGCTTTTATGTATATTAAAAAAAAAAAAATTTATATCTGAGATTTGCCAAGTATACTGTTTTCCCTCCAGTATAAAGAGGGAGTGCGCATATCCTTGAGCTTAGTCGAAAGCTCCAACGAATGTGAGTAACCATTTGTTACAAAAGAATTACCTATCCACAAGTTGATACAGTGTCACACTATGTTGCTATTTTCTGTTTCTTTCTCCATGAGATTCCACTGAGGAATTGGTTGCAGATTTGCTAACAAGCAGAATATTCTATCAAGAAAACTCGGATATATCCTTATATAAACTTTGTTTTATTTTCGTTATTTTACTATCACATTTATATCACAAATGAGTCCTTGTATTGGCTGACGTTTTTATGCGATCTCGGATGCGCCATGTTGCTTAAGACGTCACCTGCCAAGCTGTCAAATGAGTCCTTGTATTGGCTCACGTTTTTACGCGATCAAAGATGCGCCTTTGATTGGATAGCGTTTTTACGCGATCAAGGATGCGCCTTTGATTGGATGCCGTTTTTACACAATCAACGATGCGCCATGTTAATTAAGACGTCACATGCCAAGGTGTAAAAACCGTCTGATTGGATTACGTAGTCCCACAATATTTGATTTTGCACGTAACCCACGTTTGTGAATGAGAAGCAAAGTTTAAAACCATGGCGAGTATGGATTGTGTGAATCATGTACATTGTTGAACCATAGATGATAAAGAACTAAAAAATCTCTTTTGATGGCTGTCTCGTTGAATAAATGAATGAAAGCAATATGTTTTCCTGCATAAGATATTTTGAGGCAAGTGCAAATCCATGAATATTAGTCCATCTTGTTTAATATGTTTGTCAACAATATTTTCCTTTTTATGAATAATGACTGTGTTGTGTTTAATTTTCAACATATCTAATTGCTAAAGATGCGCTATTGTATTTGAATCAAGTAATCGATATGCATTGACCTTTATCATATGATAAATATATGAGATGCCTACTTATTCTAGATGTTATGTCATGGTATTTTTTATTAAAGGGACATTATACACTCATTTTTTTAAGCACATACAGTATATGTTTTTATATATATATTTATATAGTCCTTTTTTCTATAATCAATGTCTACTTTGGCTTATGTTTAAATAACATTGCTGTGATTTTCTGACTCCTATCCAAGCCTCAAAGTTTGATGTGAGTACCATCAGCTACCTTCTCCAGCTTGCTCCTGTTTGTGTAAAGTGTCTTTTCATATGCAAAGGAAGGGGGATTGTCTTATTTCCCACTTGTAATGGGCTTTCAAGCTAACTTTTCAACATAGCTAAACAGATTTTCTCAGTAAGTCTTTAAACCGTTTTCTCATGGATTTTGATATCAGTATGTGGTCATCTTGTTTTTTATAGTATTATCTATTACATGCAGTTCTCTGAAAATGATTGTATACTGTCCCTTTAATGTAAATGCTCAGTATTGTGTCATGTATGAGTTCCACATTGGTTAATCTCCAAATATATTACTGTGAGCATATATTTCTAAAGTAACTCATAAAAGGACCTGAAACCATATTCCTTCAAAATGAAATGTCTTTGTTAAATAATTCAAACACAATAATGTATCTTTAATAAAATAGACTTTATTTAACACGTCAATAGAAATATGGCATACAGGCTTAGTATCCTATCCAATATTTTCTTGTTTGAACAAGTACATGTAGATATACCAACAATCCCTAAGGATTAGTATATGTTAGCATATGTTATTTTTTAAAGGGACAGTCAAGAAAAACAGCAATGATTTTAATGTCCAAAAATGCAATTTTTAAAAAAATATATCTCAAACGTTTATCACCAATTTATCTTAGTTCTCTTGTTATTCTTAGTTGATAGCTAAACCTAGGAGGTTCATCTGCTCATTTCTTAGAGCTTGAAGAGTGCATCTAATCTGAATGCATTTTGACCACTAGAGGGCATTTTTTTAAAATTTTCATATAGAAAAGATTGAGCTCATACAGTATAGTTACCCTGGATTGATCAGTGATTGGCTGAAATGTTGGTCTGTCAAAAGAACAGAAATAAGTGGTCATTTTTCATAGGCATAGATACAAGGTTAATCACAGAAGTAAAACATGTATTTCTCTCAGTGTTGTTTTTCCAAACTTGATAATGCGTAATAAAGTGTTTTCTTTGTAAACAACAATAATGTTCTGACTGTCCCTTTAAGCTGTGTTGTTGGAATTCAAACAGTAATATGCCATCATGTATAATTGTAATAGTCATTTTGTTTGAGATTAGGGAAACAGTTTGGACATCACATCACAGAAACCAATCAATGTAATCAACAAGGATAGTTATGTGATGAGGTGGTGTCCACACACTTGTAACCCACACTCTGCAAATAATCTGCCTCCATTGACCCGTTCCCATAGAAGCAGATTATATACAGAGTGTGGTCCACAAGTGTAAGAAGACCACATCATCACATACCTATCCATTACACATTAAATAAATAAAACTATATATACCAAAAAATACTTACTTCCTCTTCCTTCCCCTCTTCCCACGAGACTGAGGCTCTGGGAGGGCAACTGCCCCCTCCGACGAGTTCTCATCTGAGATGTTTGAGGAAGAGAGGGAAGGAGGAGTACTGAGACTACCCGGCTGAGGAGGAGATTGAGGAGTACCAGGATCAGATGGCCCAGGATCAGATGGCCCAGCAGCAGATGGCACAAGAGAAGATGCGCAGTTCTGCTTGGAATCATTGCACAATGATCACGAAAGATAGAATTGTGTTTGCTGTAACTGGCATCGCTTTAGACATGTTGGTCAAATGTATACGTTAATTATTGTAAGGATTCCAGTCCTGCTTTTACCTTTTGCTTCAACTCACCTCCCTCACCTGTACTTAAGGCATCACCACGCCCCAAAAAAGTGCTTAGTTGTTGAGTATTGTTTGCTAAAATCAGTGCTCTGTTACTTATAAGCTAATTCATTTTGGGATAAGATTTACTTTTACTACTTCAACTTTTGGATTACAAATACCAGCTGCAGTTTGGTCTCTTTAAGGACTAATAACAACTAGTTACATTCCAACCTGAAGCGGACTATTCCAAGAAGTAACAATCTATCTCAGCTTAACATCTCTACAGGAATTGCTACTTTGTTACCAACAAACGGATTCCACTTACAACCGCTACGGTATTTGTATCACTTCTACTTCCATTTGGAAGCCTAATCTAACGACTAATTCAACTATCATGTTTTCTCTTGAACATTTCTAAAGTGACTTTGTCTCTGAAATACTCCTAACATTTGCAACGTATGTTTCATAATAATGTTATAACCATTCTTTGATTCATTTCCATACCGGACAGTAACGGACTTTCTGTGACGTCACACAGCTTCACATATCTCAGCGTGTCACACAGCTTCTCACAACTCAGCGTGTCTCACATCTCTCAATACACTCTCTGCTCTGTGTTCAGATATCCACGCTGCAAACATTATTCAGTGTGCTGTGTCTCGCAGCAGGTCACGCCCCTGTCACCACTTGCAGTTTGCCTATCTCATGTCTCTCACGTTTCAGTGGTTATTTCAGTGAATTCTATCTCTCCTAAATGGGCTTGAAATATGTAAATGTCAAAAGTTGTTATTAATAATAATACTTAATTTCATTCTCATATTACTTATATGGTATAACAACAATATATATCCATATAAAGTCTTCCTGCATTTCCTTATAAAAATCACTCTGAGTAAATACAGTCTATGCTGATATAATAGCCTGTACTCCAGTTGTGAAACATATATAATTTATTTAAACTCTGCAGTTGTGATTCAAATAACCAAGGAACCTGATATAACAACTAAGCCATATATAATAGATACAGCAGAGCTTCCTCAAATTGTTTATAATTTAACACAAAGAGTTGATCAGCTTAGTCAAGCCTTTAGAGAGTTACAACTAGAAAATGAAACTTTAAGAAAAGTTATAAAAGATACTGTAACTACTAAACAGACTGTCCCTGACAATCTGTCAGAACCATTCATTGCACCTCCAGATTTTTTCAATGGAGATAGGAATTTATACCGTCAATTTAAAAATGCTTGTCTGCTTAATTTCACCCTTAAACCTAGAACATACCCAAATGATAGGGTTAAAGTCCTTACTATGATAAGTTATTTAAGAGGTGAACCTCGCATTTGGGCAGACACTCTCTTTGAGACAAATAATCCAGTTCTCTCATCTTTTTCATCTTTTCTGGATATTATGGATGAATTATATTATGATTCTAACCTACAGTATACTGCTGAGAAAAAGATGAGGAACCTAAAACAAGGTATCAAACCTGTTGAAAGTTACATAACAGAATTCAAGCAATATTCTATTGACTCTCAATGGAACGCCATTGCCCTAAAAAACAGTTCAGGCTTTGACTCTCTGATGCAGTAAAAGATGAATTAGCCCGAACTGAGTTACCTGAAACATTGGAAGGCCTCATGAAGCTTAGCAGGCAAATTGACAGGAGATTACGTGAAAGAAGATTTGAACGTCAATACCCTGAATCTCTTTACAAGAAGGATAAGGTTCTAAACCTTCCCACTCCTAACAGTTCTCATACTGGTTCAACTGGTGCTGAACCAATGGATATAAGTTCTATCAAAGGACCTTTAACTCCCGAAGAACGCATCATAAGGAAGACTAGAGGCCTCTGCATGTATTGCACATCCTCATCTCATACTTTAAAGGACTGCCCCTCTTTACCACAGAACAAGAAGAGTAAGTACCATACCAATCTTTCTATCCAGTTAAAGCATAACAACCCTCTTCATTGTTCACTACTTCTTTCTCTACAGTGGGCAAATAAGCAAGTGACCATTCCAGCCATCTTGGATACAGGAGCACAAGGAAACTACATTGACAGTTCTCTGGTTTCAAAGAATAAAATACCATTGATCAAAAAGTTGTCTCCCATTTTACTTTGTGTGGTTGATGGGTCTGAGATATCATCAGGGCCCATAACACATCACACCATCCCGCTCTCTGTCACCACATTAAAAACACATCATGAACATCTCACCTTTGATGTAATCACTTCTCCATTATTCCCTATAGTACTTGGGCTAGCTTGGTTACAGCTACATGAACCAGATATCAACTGGAAATCTTTAAATGTTCAATTTAAATTCTGAATTTTGTCAACAGACTTGTCATAGAACCTTTTTTCACAGTATATCCTCCACATCAGAGACGCAGATACCAGATATGTACAAGCAGTTCTCTGAAGTCTTCAGTAAGAAGGAAGCAGACACCCTTCCCCCACACAGAATCTACGACTGCCCTATCAAATTGAAACCTGGAACCACACCACCCATTTGGGCATTTATACCCACTCTGCCAACCAGAATTGGATCATCTGAAGACTTACCTAGATGAAAATCTAAAGAAAGGCTTTATCCGTCCTTCAGTTTCTCCTGCTGGTGCAGGAATGTTTTTTGTGCGGAACAAGGACCAATCTCTTCGGCCTATCATTGATTTCAGACAATTGAACAAAATCACTATAAAAAAATGATACCCCCTCCCCCTCATTCCTGAACTCATAGAGAGACTGAGGCATGCTCAGATTTTTACTAAATTAGATTTGAGAGGAGCGTACAATCTAGTACGTATCCGAGAGGGGGATGAGTGGCTTACCGCTTTCAGAACTAGGTATGGGTTGTTTGAATATCTAGTTATGCCTTTTGGCTTAACCAACGCACCCGCAACTTTACAGTTCTTTATTAATGACATTTTCGATGACCTTCTTGACACCTGTGTTGTTGTCTACCTAGATGACATTCTAATCTACTCAACAAATCTAGAATAACACATCAAACATGTTAATTGGGTTTTAGCAAGACTCCAAGTCCATCGGCTCTACGCCAATTGGAAAAATGCATTTTTCACACCAATAAAATAGAGTTCCTGGGCTACTCCATCAGCCCGAATGGGATTCAAATGCAAGATAGCAAAGTGGAAGCAGTAAAATCCTGGCCCACACCTTCAGCAAGGAAAGAACTACAACAATTTCTTGGGTTCAGTAACTATTACAGAAAGTTCATTCGCAATTTCTCAAAAATAGCGAAACCTCTGACTAAATTAACTAGTGCTAACCGCACTTTCCAGTGGACCAAAGAACAGGATGATGCTTTCAGCTTTCTGAAGAATTCTTTTTCATCTGCTCCCATTCTGAAATATCCTGATCCAAACCTTCAATATATCCTAGAGGTGGACTCTTCATATTATGCTCTTGGTGCTGTCCTCTCCCAAAGACAGTCTCCTAAAGAATCTCTACACCCAGTTGGGTTCTATTCAAAAATCATGACTTCAGCAGAGATCAACTATTCCATTGGGGAAAAGGAACTTTTAGCCATTAAAAGAGCCTTTGAATTCTGGAGACATCTTCTTGAAGGTACCTTTCTACCTATAGTGATTTACACAGATCACCGGAATTTGGAATATTTACAAAATAACAAAACTTTATCTGGACGTCAAGTGAGATGGAGTCTTTACTTCAGTTGTTTCAATTTTCAAATCATGTATAGGCCGGGATCAAAAAATGGGAAGGCAGATGCACTCTCTCGACGAGATTCAAGACCTGTACAAGAAGACTCTCCTACTAGCATTCTTCCCCCTACTCGTTTCCTTGCTATCCTATCTCAACAGGATAAGGAATACCAATCTGATCTATCATCAGAAGACCAAACCCTATTAGATAGTCTAAGCCTCCAGAATGGTTTCTACTTTCATGGTTCTAGACTATATATTCTAGAACGTTTCAGACAGAAAATAATCAAAGAACATCATGACCCTCCACTAATTGGTCATCCTGGTATCAAACGTACTTATGAGCTTATCGCCAGAAGTTATTGGTGGCCATCGATGAAAACCAGTATAAAAGAATATATACAACAGTGTACAACTTGTACAGTATCGAAACCAGAAAGGAGACCACCCTACGGGTATTTGATTCCTCTGGAAGTACCAGAATCTCCTTGGACTCATTTGGGAATGGATTTTATAGTTGACTTACCACCTAGTTCAGGACAAACTACCATTTTAGTCGTTACAGATCATTTTACTAAAATGGCACATTTTATTCCTTATCACAAGTTACCCACTTCCATAGAAACAGCATACTTATTTCTAAACCACATTGTACGATACCATGGGTTACCCTCCATTTTAACTACTGATAGAGGAACCCAGTTCACTTCCCGCTTCTGGAAAGCACTCACTAAAGCACTCCAAATTGATCAAAGGTTAAGCACAGCCTTCCACCCTCAGACAAATGGCCAAACTGAAAGACTCAATCAGTGGCTTGAGCAATATCTACGTTGCTATTGCTCATATCATCAGAATAAATGGACTTCTTTCCTCTCTATGGCTGAATTTGCCTATAATAATACCATCAACAGCACTACAAATTACTCTCCCTTTTTTGCCAACTATGGATTTAACCCAAGATTCACTATTCAAACGACTTCTGCACATGATTCACCATCTGTTGATGTGTTAACACAAAACATATCTGAAAATTTCCAACACTTACGTGATAACATCAAACATGCTCAGGCTTCTCAGAAAAAAATTCTATGATCTACGACGTAGAGCTTCTCCTAAATATTCCATCGGGGACTAGGGCCTAGATTTAGAGTTTGGCGGTAGCCGTGAAAACCAGCGTTAGAGGCTCCTAACGCTGGTTTTAGGCTACCTCCGGTATTTGGAGTCACTCAAAAAAGGGTCTAACGCTCACTTTTCAGCCGTGACTTTTCCATACCGCAGATCCCCTTACGTCAATTGCGTATCCTATCTTTTCAATGGGATTTTTCTAACTCCAGTATTTAGAGTCGTGTCTGAAGTGAGCGTTAGGAATCTAACGACAAAACTCCAGCCGCAGAAAAAAGTCAGTAGTTAAGAGCTTCTGGGCTAACGCCGGTTCTTAAAGCTCTTAACTACTGTACTCTAAAGTACACTAACACCCATAAACTACCTATGTACCCCTAAACCGAGGTCCCCCCACATCGCCGCAACTCGATTAAATTTTTTTAACCCCTAATCTGCCGACCGCTACCTACGTTATCCTTATGTACCCCTAATCTGCTGCCCCTAACACCGCCGACCCCTATATTATATTTATTAACCCCTAATCTGCCCCCCACAACGTCGCCGCCAGCTACCTACACTTATTAACCCCTAATCTGCCGTCCGCACGCCGCCGCCAGCTACATTATCCCTATGTACCCCTAATCTGCTGCCCTAACATCGCCGACCCCTATATTATATTTATTAACCCCTAACCTGCCCCCCACAACGTCGCCGCCACCTACCTACAATAATTAACCCCTAATCTGCCGACCGCAAAGAGCCGCCAGCTACATTATAGCTATGTACCCCTAATCTGCTGCCCCTAACACCGCCGACCCCTATATTATATTTATTAACCCCTAACCTGCCCTCCCTAACATCGCCGACACCTAACTTCAATTATTAACCCCTAATCTGCCGACCGAATCTCGCTGCTATTCTAATAAATGTATTAACCCCTAAAGCTAAGTCTAACCCTAACGCTAACACCCCCCTAATTTAAATATAATTTTAATCTAACGAAATTAATTAACTCTTATTAAATAAATTATTCCTATTTAAAGCTAAATACTTACCTGTAAAATAAATCCTAATATAGCTACAACACAAATTATAATTATATTATAGCTATTTTAAAATAAATATTTATTTTACAGGTAACTTTGTATTTATTTTAACCAGGTACAATAGCTATTAAATAGTTAAGAACTATTTAATAGCTAAAATAGTTAAAATAATTACAAATTTACCTGTAAAATAAATCCTAACCTAAGTTACAATTAAACCTAACACTACACTATCAATAAATTAATTAAATAAAATACCTACAATTACCTACAATTAAACCTAACACTACACTATCAATAAATAAATTAAATACAATACCTACAAATAACTACAATGAAATAAACTAACTAAAGTACAAAAAATAAAAAAGAACTAAGTTACAAAAAATAAAAAAATATTTACAAACATAAGAAAAATATTACAACAATTTTAAACTAATTACACCTACTCTAAGCCCCCTAATAAAATAACAAAGCCCCCCAAAATAAAAAAATGCCCTACCATATTCTAAATTACTAAAGTTCAAAGCTCTTTTACCTTACCAGCCCTGAACAGGGCCCTTTGCGGGGCATGCCCCAAGAAGTTCAGCTCTTTTGCCTGTAAAAAAAAAACATACAATACCCCCCCCCCAACATTACAACCCACATACCCCTAATCTAACCCAAACCCCCCTTAAATAAACCTAACACTAAGCCCCTGAAGATCATCCTACCTTGTCTTCACCATACCAGGTTCACCGATCCGTCCTGGCTCCAAAATCTTCATCCAACCCAAGCGGGGGCTGGCGATCCATCTTCCGGCGGCTGAAGAGGTCCTGAAGAGGCTCCAAAGTCTTCATCCTATCAGGGAAGAAGAGTAGATCCGGACCGGCAACCATCATCTTCCAAGCGTCATCTTCTATCTTCATCCGATGAGGACCGGCTCCATCCTGAAGACCTCCACCGCGGACCCATCTTCATCCGGCGACGTCCAACTGAAGAATGACGGTTCCTTTAAGGGACGTCATCCAAGATGGCGTCCCTCGAATTCCGATTGGCTGATAGGATTCTATCAGCCAATCGGAATTAAGGTAGGAATATTCTGATTGGCTGATGGAATCGGATTGGCTAATGGAATCGGATTGAACTTGATTCTGATTGGCTGATTCCATCAGCCAATCAGAATATTCCTACCTTAATTCCGATTGGCTGATAGAATCCTATCAGCCAATCGGAATTCGAGGGACGCCATCTTGGATGACGTCCCTTAAAGGAACCGTCATTCTTCAGTTGGACGTCGCCGGATGAAGATGGGTCCGCGGGGGAGGTCTTCAGGATGGAGCCGGTCCTCATCGGATGAAGATAGAAGATGCCGCTTGGAAGAAGATGGTTGCCAGTCCGGATCTAGTCTTCTTCCCGGATAGGATGAAGACTTTGGACCCTCTTCTGGACTTCTTCAGTGGATGTCTAGCCCCCGCTTGGGTTGGATGAAGATATCGGAGCCAGGACGGATCGGTGTGATACCCGGTGAGGTGAAGACAAGGTAGGATGATCTTCAGGGGCTTAGTGTTAGGTTTATTTAAGGGGGGTTTGGGTTAGATTAGGGGTATGTGGGTGGTGGGTTGTAATGTTGGGGGGGGGGGTATTGTATGTTTTTTTTTACAGGCAAAAGAGCTGAACTTCTTGGGGCATGCCCCGCAAAGGGCCCTGTTCAGGGCTGGTAAGGTAAAAGAGCTTTGAACTTTAGTAATTTAGAATAGGGTAGGGCATTTTTTATTTTGGGGGGCTTTGTTATTTTATTAGGGGGCTTAGAGTAGGTGCAATTAGTTTAAAATTGTTGTAAGATTTTCCTTATGTTTGTAAATATTTTTTTATTTTTTGTAACTTAGTTCTTTTTTATTTTTTGTACTTTAGTTAGTTTATTTCATTGTAGTTATTTGTAGATATTGTATTTAATTAATGTATTGATAGTGTAGTGTTAGGTTTAATTGTAGGTAATTGTAGATATTTTATTTAATTAATTTAATTATAGTGTAGTGTTAGGTTTAATTGTAACTTAGGTTAGGATTTATTTTACAGGTAATTTTGTTATTATTTTAACTAGGTAACTATTAAATAGTTCTTAACTATTTAATAGCTATTGTACCTGGTTAAAATAATTACAGTTACCTGTAAAATAAATATTAATCCTAAAATAGCTATAATATAATTATAATTTATAGTGTAGCTATATTAGGATTTATTTTACAGGTAAGTATTTAGCTTTAAATAGGAATAATTTATTTAATAAGAGATAATTAATTTCGTTAGATGTAAATTATATTTAACTTAGGGGGGTGTTAGTGTTAGGGTTAGACTTAGCTTTAGGGGTTAATACATTTATTAGAATAGCGGTGAGCTCCAGTCGGCAGATTAGGGGTTAATAATTGAAGTTAGGTGTCGGCGATGTTGGGGAGGGCAGATTAGGGGTTAATACTATTTATTATAGGGTTAGTGAGGCGGATTAGGGGTTAATAACTTTATTATAGTAGCGCTCAGGTCCGCTCGGCAGATTAGGGGTTAATAAGTGTAGGCAGGTGGAGGCGACGTTGTGGGGGGCAGATTATGGGTTAATAAATATAATATAGGGGTCGGCGATGTTAGGGCAGCAGATTAGGGGTACATAGGGATAATGTAAGTAGCGGCGGTTTACGGAGCGGCAGATTAGGGGTTAATAATAATATGCAGGGGTCAGCGATAGCGGGGGCGGCAGATTAGGGGTTAATAAGTGTAAGGTTAGGGGTGTTTAGACTCGGGGTACATGTTAGAGTGTTAGGTGCAGACGTAGGAAGTGTTTCCGCATAGCAAACAATGGGGCTGCGTTAGGAGCTGAACACGGCTTTTTTGCAGGTGTTAGTTTTTTTTTCAGCTCAAACAGCCCCATTGGGGAATCGTGCACGAGCACGTTTTTGAGGCTGGCCGCGTCCGTAAGCAACTCTGGTATCGAGAGTTGAAGCTGCGTTAAATATGCTCTACGCTCCTTTTTTGGAGCCTAACGCAGCCTTTATGTGGACTCTCAATACCAGAATTATTTTTATGGTGCGGCCAGAAAAAAGCCGGCGTTAGCTACGTGGGTCCTTACCGACAAAACTCTAAATCTAGCCGTAGGTTTGGTTATCTTCCAAAAATATTAAAATGCACTTACCAAGTAAAAAATTGGCCGGATTGTTCCTTGACCCATTCAAAATGCTACATATCATCAATGAAAATGCCGTCTGGCTTGACTTACCTGATTCTTTACCCATCCACCCAACTTTCCATGCATCATTATGGAAACCTTACTTAGGAGATAAGCCTGATGCACCTCTTTTACCCCCTTCTCCTATACAATTAGGCACTGATGTCTATGAAGTTTATGATCTCTTGGACTCAAGACATTATAATGGAGAGTTACAGTATCTGGTCCGTTGGAAGGGGTTCGCCCCAGAGGATGACACTTGGGAAGCTCATGCACACATTAATGCTCCGAAGCTTATTGCTCGTTTCCATAGACGCTATCTAACTAGACCTAAATTCCAACCCGTGGTCGGCTTGCTTGAGGGGGGGGATCTGTAAGGATTCCAGTCCTGCTTTTACCTTTTGCTTCAACTCACCTCCCTCATCTGTACTTAAGGCATCACCACGCCCCAAACAAGTGCTTAGTTGTTGAGTATTGTTTGCTAAAATCAGTGCTCTGTTACTTATAAGCTAATTCATTTTGGGATAAGATTTACTTTTACTACTTCAACTTTTGGATTACAAATACCAGCTGCAGTTTGGTCTCTTTAAGGACTAATAACAACTAGTTACATTCCAACCTGAAGCGGACTATTCCAAGAAGTAACAATCTATCTCAACTTAACATCTCTACAGGAATTGCTACTTTGTTACCAACAAACGGATTCCACTTACAACCGCTACGGTATTTGTATCACTTCTACTTCCATTTGGAAGCCTAATCTAACGACTAATTCAACTGTCATGTTTTCTCTTGAACATTTCTAAAGTGACTTTGTCTCTGAAATACTCCTAACATTTGCAACGTATGTTTCATAATAATGTTATAACCATTCTTTGATTCATTTCCATACCGGACAGTAACAGACTTTCTGTGACGTCACACAGCTTCACATATCTCAGCGTGTCACACAGCTTCTCACAACTCAGCGTGTCTCACAGCTCTCAATACACTCTCTGCTCTGTGTTCAGATATCCACGCTGCAAACATTATTCAGTGTGCTGTGTCTCGCAGCAGGTCATGCCCCTGTCAGCACCTGCAGTTTGTCTATCTCATGTCTCTCACGTTTCAGTGGTTATTTCAGTGAATTCTATCTCTCCTAAATGGGCTTGAACTATGTAAATGTCAAAAGTTGTTATTAATAATAATACTTAATTTCATTCTCATATTACTTATATGGTATAACAACAATATATATCCATATAAAGTCTTCCTGCATTTCAATATAAAAATCACTCTGAGTAAATACAGTCTATGCTGATATAATAGCCTGTACTCCAGTTGTGAAACATATATAATTTATTTAAACTCTGCAGTTGTGATTCAAATAACCAAGGAACCTGATAATTAGTATATATGGGAAAAATACAGTATCCTTATTTACAATCTTCTACATTATAAAAGCTATACTAGTACTAGCAAGATCAAAATAAACAATGAATTATCTATATCAATTGATGAGAATGCAAGAAGACACCAAATTAATTAAAGCTACTGTCAACAACATAAAAGATTGAAAATAAGAATACAGGATCGATTTATTTAGACATTAATTGAGGAAACAATGAACTCATGTGAATACAAATAGATTAGTACTTTGTCAATTAGAATTTGGATGTTGGTGCTGGAACCTCAAGCAAGGGTTCGTCACAGCATGGTATGTCTCATTTTAATTTACCTTTGTCTTAGAAACATGAAAATAACATTACATAATACATTCACATTGATTGATGTTTATATGGATACTCTAATTCTCTTTTCTTGTTAGTTTAAATTAATAATCACAAATCAAAGTTGGGATTACATTGTAATACCAATCTAAAATTAGGAGTATTTGAAGATATTCCTTCTATTCTTGATATCTTCATTTAAATGTAAGCTTAGTTTCATGGCCATTTTATATTCTGCCCCTGTGTAGTGCTTGACATTTTTTGGATACATTTAGACAACACTAACACATTTTTGCATATGTGCCGATTATAAAAATATACATTTCATATGTTTTTTTTGTTCTTATCATTAAAGGGACATGAAAACAAACATTTCACTTTTAGGATTTAGACATATGTGATTTCAAAATAATTTAAAATTTGATTAGATTATCTAAATTGCTTCAGTCTATCCTTATTATAAAATCATATCTAGGTAGGCTCAGGATCAGCAATGCATTACTGGGAGTAACCGGCTGATTGTTTGATGCAGAAAATGTCCTATTTTCATTGGTTCAACTCATGTGTTCAGATAACAGTAGTACATAGTTGCTCCTTTTAAAAATAATTATAACACAATGAAGCAAAATAGCCCAAAAACAGTCTATTTTAAAGCTTTTTAAAATCACAGGCTGGATTTGAAAAAAAATAAAAAATATACAATTACACATTTTGAACTTCATGTCCCTTTAAGAGAGAAGGATAATTAAATAAGCTTTATGATATCCTTAAATTACATAATTGTTTGTAATTACATGCTCCATCCCATTCATTACATCAACATATGGACTCGACAATTCATTAACAGCGACAATGTCAAATCAAGATATTTTAATATTAAAGGGACACTGAACACAAATTATTTCTGTTGTCATTCAGATAGAGCATGCAATATTAATAAAAATTCTCATTTACTCCTATAATCACATTTTCAGTATGCCCTTGGTATCTTTATTTGAAAAGCAAGAATGTAAGTTTAGATGCGGTCCATTTTTTGGGAACAACCTGGGTTGTTCTTGATGATTGGTGGATACATTCAACGACTAATATTTCAGAACCAAAATATTGCTTAGCTGCCTTTTTAAAAAAAAAAAATAAAGCAAGAGAACGCAAATTTATAATAGGAGTAAATGTAGAATTTGCTTAAAATTTAATGTTCTATTTGAATCAATGAATTCAATATTTGTGGTCAGTGTCCCTTTAAGAATCAATATATTCAATCATCGTTGCATTGTTTTGATGAAACAATATTGATATCTAAATCACATATTCACTCTTGGACTTACTTTATAGATATAAGCACCATGATGACATATTTTTATTAATAACTTTGGTTTTGCATTGTGATCAATATGTGTTGTGTCCTAAAAAAAGATTAATGTACAATGCACAAATGGATCTATGTGCCACATGTCTTTGGTTCGATTTGTCACCAGTTGTTATTCAAAGTGTTGTTTGTGTGTATAATTTCAAAAACATTGATCAATAGGTATATTTAGATATTCAATAGAATCATATGAGAAAATTGTCGGTCTAATTTATTTATTAAACATATGTTAAAGACATAATTTTCTTTATAATCACCTTGATTAAATCATGCATTTATTGTTCATATTAGTGCTCTATTCTTCACATTTCTAAGTATATTATTTTTTGCATTCGATACTGATGGGATTTAGTGATGTCCAAACTGTGTTCACTAATATATATCTCTATCATTAATAGATGTAGTTGTTGTGGGGAGCCCAGAGGGATCCAGCACCAATGATGAGCTGCCTTTGCAGGCTTTGGGTAAGTCCATTGACTCATGCATATGTCATTGAAGGTGTATTTGTAATAAATATCATGATCATGATTCTGATAAAGCATTACATTTCAATCAAACATATAATGTACTCCTCTGATTATATATCGATTTATTTTTAATCTTGAAAGATTAAGATCTCAAAGCTTCTTAGTCTACACATTTGTTCTTCAGAACATGGATAGCATATGTTTCTTTTTAGTATAAATTTAGACAACAATCATCAAGTGATACACACATGAGAACTCTTAAATGTTCCATGTACTCTGCTTTTGAGATAATTGTAAAAATACAGACACTAAAATGTAATTATTAATCGTCGAGAATAACAAATTGAATGTCATTTGTATGCTCCATCAAAATGATGTAATTCCTAATTTTGGCTCAGTACATCTTTAATGCAACATTGATGTGTGTCCTTGACCAACAGTAACATATGTCATAATATCTGATTTTAACGTGTACACAACATGTTATGTTTTGCAGAGATTGATGTAACATGTGAGACGGAGGAGGAAGTGGCTCCCTTGGAGTCTGATGGTATGTCAAATATATATAACATGTATTGAACATGTATTATTGTTTTAAAACATTCTCTGGAAGAAAAACAAAGTCTACAGCTTTGGCACTTTAAAAAATATTATTCCATTATTCATCTTCTGATTGTACAGACAGTCATTGCTATTCATCTGAGTGCCTATATGCATACCATATTCTTATGTCATCATTGTTTCTAAATTCCAAACCACTTCTAAGTATACATAAAACATAATCATGTTGAAATGCCTTGATTTGATTTCATGATGTATGAGATGTAAATATATTTTTATTATATATTTCAGATGGACCTTCCACTTCTGGGCATCAGTTTCCCGACCCTCCCCAGGCCCCTCCCCAGGTAGAAGCCCCTCCCGGGCCTTCCCATTCCTCCTGTCCTGTCCCTCCCAAGAAACGCCCCTTTGCCCCCCTTTGCCACTCTCCCTGTTTTTTGGCCTGTACAGCTCCCACACCTGCCCAGCCCCTGACTCCCCAGCTGTACGGGCTACCCCAGAGCAGCAGCCCAGCTCTCCCCCTTCCCTACTTGGATAGAACAATAGAAAATTAACTTTTTCTTACCTTATCTCTTCTATAACCCACTGGAAGTGTAATTTCTTCTGCTTGCTGTGTTTACACAGCTTGGCCTCAAGGCCAAAAGGTTTAAGGATAGGTGTGGATACCACAGTCTAAATAAACTATTTCAATTGGCAATGTAAGGACAATGGAAATACTTTTAAACAATTTAATACACTCAAGCTCGTAAAGTGGATCATTGTGAACCAATTAAACGGGAGAACATGTTTGAGTAAACTGTCCCTTTAATGTTTTATGTCTGAAGAACAAATTTAATGTGTAAATCTTAGAGAACGAATATTTTATTTTAAAAATGATTTGTCTTTATTATTACAATGTATCTTTGCTCTCTTTTTATTATGTTCTGTAATTATCATTAATATTTGTTTTTTGCTTTATTTTAGGTTGTGACTCAGCATGGCTGACGCTAGAGGCTCTAGCGCGTATAGAGCAGGCCGTGCTGAGGGACAGTCTGTTTCTGGGAAGGATACATGACAACATGCATACACAGCTACAGGTTCAGCGTTTGACTCTACGATGTATGATGTGTGTAGAGTCAATGCTTGAATCTGGAGCTGGACATCCACAGGACGATGAGGGTGATGCTCATGACCCATAAGTGGAGGATCCGGAGATGCTCCGAGGGTGCAGATACGAATCTTCCATCCACATGTTACTGTGTTGATTTTTCTTGTTGCCATTTGGCTGTTTGTTTTTTGTTGTGCCTGTTGCACTCTTTTACCTTGTCAAATGGCTCCAATGGGGCTGTGTTGGCCCTTGTCAACTCCCTCCAAGGACTGTGATGCACTCTTTTACCTTGTCAAATGGCTCCAATAGGGCTGTGTTGGCCATTGTTGGCCTTTGTCAACTCCCTCCAAGGACTGTGATGCACTCTTTCACCTTGTCAAATGGCTCCAATGGGGCTGTATTGGCCCTTGTCAACTCCCTCCAAGGACTGTGATGCACTCTTTCACCTTGTCAAATGGATCCAATGGGGCTGTATTGGCCCTTGTCAACTCCGTCCAAGGACTGTGATGCACTCTTTTTACCTTGTCAAATGGCTCCAATGGGGCTGTGCTGGCCCTTGTCAACTCCCTCCAAGGACTGTGATGCACTATTTTACCTTGTCAAATGGCTCCAATAGGGCTGTGTTGGCCTTTGTTGGCCCTTGTCAACTCCCTCCAAGGACTGTGATGCACTCTTTTACCTTGTCAAATGGCTCCAATGGGGCTGTGTGGGCCTTTGTTGGCCCTTGTCAACTCCCTCCAAGGACTGTGATGCACTCTTTTACATTGTCAAATGGCTCCAATGGGGCTGTGTTGGCCCTTGTCAACTCCCTGCAAGGACTGTGATGCACTCTTTTACCTTGTCATATGGCTCCAATGGGGCTGTGTTGGCCCTTGTCAACTCCCTCCAAGGACTGTAATGCACTCTTTTACCTTG
Organism: Bombina bombina; assembly: GCF_027579735.1. Lineage (NCBI taxonomy): Eukaryota > Metazoa > Chordata > Amphibia > Anura > Bombinatoridae > Bombina > Bombina bombina. Next base: position 83,135,404 of record NC_069508.1, read on the forward strand.
TCAAATGGCTCCAATGGGGCTGTGTTGGCCTTTGGTAGCCCTTGTCAACACCCTCCAAGGACTGTGATGCACTCTTTCACCTTGTCAAATGGCTCCAATGGGGCTGTGTTGGCCCTTGTCAACTCCCTCCAAGGACTGTAATGCACTCTTTTACCTTGTCAAATGGCTCCAATGGGGCTGTGTTGGCCCTTGTCAACTCCCACCAAGGACTGTGATGCACTCTTTTACCTTGTCAAATGGCTCCAATGGGGCTGTGTTGGCCTTTGTTGGCCCTTGTCAACTCCCTCCAAGGACTGTGATGCACTCTTTTACCTTGTCAACTGGCTCCAATGGGGGTGTTGGCCTTTGTTGGCCCTTGTCAACTCCCTCCAAGGACTGTGATGCACTCTTTTACCTTGTCAAATGGCTCCAATGGGGCTGTGTTGGCACTTGTCAACTCCCTCCAAGGACTGTGATGCACTATTTTACCTTGTCAAATGGCTCCAATGGGGCTGCGTTGGCCTTTGTTGGCCCTTGTCAACTCCCTTCAAGGACTGTGATGCACTCTTTCACCTTGTCAAATGGCTCAAATGGGGCTGAGTTGGCCCTTGTCAACATTCTTCAAGGATTGTGATGCACTCTTTCACCTTGTCAAATGGCTCCAATGGGTCTGTGTTGGCCCTTGTCAACTCCCTCCAAGGACTGTGATGCACTCTTTTACCTTGTCAAATGGCTCCAATGGGGCTGTGTTTGCCCTTGTCAACTCCCTCCAAGGACTGTGATGCACTCTTTCAACTTGTCAAATGGCTCCAATGGGGCTGTGTTGGCCCTTGTCAACTCCCTCCAAGGACTGTGATGCACTCTTTTACCTTGTCAAATGGCTCCAATGGGGCTGTGTTGGCCCTTGTCAACTCCCTCCAATGACTGTAATGCACTCTTTTACCTTGTGAAATGGCTCCAATGGGGCTGTGATGGCCTTTGTTCGCCCTTGTCAACTCCGTCCAAGGACTGTGATGCACTCTTTTACCTTCTCAAATGGCTCCAATGGGGCTGTGCTGGCCCTTGTCAACTCCCTTTAAGGACTGTGATGCACACTTTCACCTCGTCAAATGGCTCCAATGGGGCTGTGTTGGCCCTTGTCAACTCCCTCCAAGGACTGTGATGCACTCTTTTACCTTGTCAAATGGCTCCAATGGGGCTGTGTTGGCGCTTGTCAACTCCCTCCAAGGACTGTGATGCACTCTTTTACCTTGTCATATGGCTCCAATGGGGCTGTGTTGGCCCTCGTCAACTTTCTCCAAGGACTGTAATGCACTCTTTTACCTTGTCAAATGGCTACAATGGGGCTGCGTTGGCCTTTGTTGGCCCTTGTCAACTCCCTTCAAGGACTGTGATGCACTCTTTCACCTTGTCAAATGGCTCAAATGGGGCTGAGTTGGCCCTTGTCAACATTCTTCAAGGATTGTGATGCACTCTTTCACCTTGTCAAATGGCTCCAATGGGTCTGTGTTGGCCTTTGTCAACTCCCTCCAAGGACTGTGATGCACTCTTTTACCTTGTCAAATGGCTCCAATGGGGCTGTGTTTGCCCTTGTCAACTCCCTCCAAGGACTGTGATGCACTCTTTCAACTTGTCAAATGGCTCCAATGGGGCTGTGTTGGCCCTTGTCAACTCCCTCCAAGGACTGTGATGCACTCTTTTACCTTGTCAAATGGCTCCAAAGGGGCTGTGTTGGCCCTTGTCAACTCCCTCCAATGACTGTAATGCACTCTTTTACCTTGTGAAATGGCTCCAATGGGGCTGTGATTGCCTTTGTTCGCCCTTGTCAACTCCGTCCAAGGACTGTGATGCACTCTTTTACCTTCTCAAATGGCTCCAATGGGGCTGTGCTGGCCCTTGTCAACTCCCTCTAAGGACTGTGATGCACACTTTCACCTCGTCAAATGGCTCCAAAGGGGCTGTGTTGGCCCTTGTCAACTCCCTCCAAGGACTGTGATGCACTCTTTTACCTTGTCAAATTGCTCCAATGGGGCTGTGTTGGCCCTTGTCAACTCCCTCCAAAGAATGTGATGCACTCTTTTACCTTGTCAAATGGCTCCAATGGGGCTGTGTTGGCCTTTGTTGGCCCTTGTCAACTCCCTCCAAGGACTGTGATGCACTCTTTTACCTTGTCAAATGGCTCCAATGGGGCTGTGTTGGCCCTTGTCAGCTCCCTCCAAGGACTGTAATGCACTCTTTCACCTTGTCAAATGGATCCAATGGGGCTGTGTTGGCCCTTGTCAACTCCATCCAAGGACTGTGATGCACTCTTTTACCTTGTCAAATGGCTCCAATGGGGCTGTGTTTGCCCTTGTCAACTCCCTCCAAGGACTGTGATGCACTCTTTCACCTTGTCAAATGGCTCCAATGAGGCTGTGTTGCCCTTGTCAACTCCCTCCAAGGACTGTGGCACTCTTTCACCTTGTCAAATGGCTCCAATGGGGCTGTGTTAGCCCTTGTCAACTCCCTCCAAGGACTGTGATGCACTCTTTTACCTTGTCAAATGGCTCCAATGGGGCTGTCTTGGCCTTTGTTGGCCCTTGTCAACTCCCTCCAAGGACTGTGATGCACTCTTTTACCTTGTCAAATGGCTCAAATGGGGTTGAGTTGGCCCTTGTCAACTTTCTTCAAGGATTGTGATGCACTCTTTCTCCTTGTCAAATGGCTCCAATGGGGCTGTGTTGGCCCTTGTCAACTCCCTCCAAGGACTGTGATGCACTCTTTTACCTTGTCAAATGGCTCCAATGGGGCTGTGTTTGCCCTTTTCAACTCCCTCCAAGGACTGTGATGCACTCTTTCACCTTGTCAAATGGCTCCAATGGGGCTGTGTTGGCCCTTGTCAACTCCCTCCAAGGACTGTGATGCACTCTTTTACCTTGTCAAATTGCTCCAATGGGGCTGTGTTGGCCCTTGTCAACTCCCTCCAAAGACTGTGATGCACTCTTTTACCTTGTCAAATGGCTCCAATGGGGCTGTGTTGGCCTTTGTTGGCCCTTGTCAACTCCCTCCAAGGACTGTGATGCACTCTTTTACCTTGTCAAATGGCTCCAATGGGGCTGTGTTGGCCCTTGTCAGCTCCCTCCAAGGACTGTGATGCACTCTTTCACCTTGTCAAATGGCTCCAATGGGGCTGTGTTGGCCCTTGTCAACTCCATCCAAGGACTGTGATGCACTCTTTTACCTTGTCAAATGGCTCCAATGGGGCTGTGTTTGCCCTTGTCAACTCCCTCCAAGGACTGTGATGCACTCTTTCACCTTGTCAAATGGCTCCAATGGGGCTGTGTTGGCCCTTGTCAACTCCCTCCAAGGACTGTAATGCACTCTTTCACCTTGTCAAATGGCTCAAATGGGGTTGAGTTGGCCCTTGTCAACTTTCTTCAAGGATTGTGATGCACTCTTTCACCTTGTCAAATGGCTCCAATGGGGCTGTGTTGGCCCTTGTCAACTCCCTCCAAGGACTGTGATGCACTCTTTTACCTTGTCAAATGGCTCCAATGGGGCTGTGTTGGCCCTTGTCAACTCCCTCCAAGGACTGTAATGCACTCTTTTACCTTGTGAAATGGCTCCAATGGGGCTGTGTTGGCCTTTGTTGGTCCTTGTGAACTCCCTCCAAGGACTGTGATGCACTCTTTCACCTTGTCAAATGGCTCCAATTGGGCTGTGTTGGCCCTTGTCAACTCCCTCCAAGGACTGTGATGCACTCTTTCACCTTGTCAAATGGCTCCAATGGGGCTGTGTTGGCCCTTGTCAACTCCCTCCAAGGACTGTGATGCACTCTTTTACCTTGTCAAATGGCTCCAATGGGGCTGCGTTGGCCTTTGTTGGCCCTTGTCAACTCCCTTCAAGGACTGTGATGCACTCTTTCACCTTGTCAAATGGCTCAAATGGGGCTGAGTTGGCCCTTGTCAACTTTCTTCAAGGATTGTGATGCACTCTTTCACCTTGTCAAATGGCTCCAATGGGGCTGTGTTGGCCCTTGTCAACTCCCTCCAAGGACTGTGATGCACTCTTTTACCTTGTCAAATGGCTCCAATGGGGCTGTGTTGGCCCTTGTCAACTCCCTCCAAGGACTGTGATGCACTCTTTTACCTTGTCAAATGGCTCCAATGGGGCTGTGTTTGCCCTTTTCAACTCCCTCCAAGGACTGTGATGCACTCTTTCACCTTGTCAAATGGCTCCAATGGGGCTGTGTTGGCCCTTGTCAACTCCCTCCAAGGACTGTGATGCACTCTTTTACCTTGTCAAATTGCTCCAATGGGGCTGTGTTGGCCCTTGTCAACTCCCTCCAAAGACTGTGATGCACTCTTTTACCGTGTCAAATGGCTCCAATGGGGCTGTGTTGGCCTTTGTTGGCCCTTGTCAACTCCCTCCAAGGACTGTGATGCACTCTTTTACCTTGTTAAATGGCTCCAATGGGGCTGTGTTGGCCTTTGTCAACTCCCTCCAAGGACTGTGATGCACTTTTTTACCTTGTCAAATGGCTCCAATGGGGCTGTGTTGGCCTTTGTTGGCCCTTGTCAACTCCCTTCAAGGACTGTGATGCACTCTTTCACCTTGTTAAATGGCTCCAATGGGGCAGTGTTGGCCTTTGTCAACTCCCTCCAAGGACTGTGATGCACTTTTTTACCTTGTCAAATGGCTCCAATGGGGCTGTGTTGGCCTTTGTTGGCCCTTGTCAACTCCCTTCAAGGACTGTGATGCACTCTTTCACCTTGTCAAATGGCTCCAATGGGGCTGTGTTGGCCCTTGTCAACTCCCTCCAAGGACTGTAATGCACTCTTTCACCTTGTCAAATGGCTCAAATAGGGTTGAGTTGGCCCTTGTCAACTTTCTTCAAGGATTGTGATGCACTCTTTCACCTTGTCAAATGGCTCCAATGGGGCTGTGTTGGCCCTTGTCAACTCCCTCCAAGGACTGTGATGCACTCTTTTACCTTGTCAAATGGCTCCAATGGGGCTGTGTTTGCCCTTTTCAACTCCCTCCAAGGACTGTGATGCACTCTTTCACCTTGTCAAATGGCTCCAATGGGGCTGTGTTGGCCTTTGTTGGTCCTTGTCAACTCCCTCCAAGGACTGTGATGCACTCTTTTACCTTGTCAAATGGCTCCAATGGGGCTGAGTTGGCCTTTGTTGGTCCTTGTCAACTCCCTCCAAGGACTGTGATGCACTCTTTTACCTTGTCAAATGGCTCCAATGGGGCTGTGCTGGCCCTTGTCAACTCCCTCTAAGGACTGTGATGCACTCGTTTACCTTGTCAAATGGCTCCAATGGGGCTGTGTTGGCCCTTGTCAACTCCCCCCAAGGACTGTGATGCACTCGTTTACCTTGTGAAATGGCTCCAATGGGGCTGTGTTGGCTTTTGTTGGTCCTTGTCAACTCCCTCCAAGGACTGTGATGCACTCTTTTACCTTGTCAAATGGCTCCAATGGGGCTGTGTTGGCCTTTGTTGGTCCTTGTCAACTCCCTCCAAGGACTGTGATGCACTCTTTTACCTTGTCACATGGCTCCAATGGGGCTGTGCTGGCCCTTGTCAACTCCCTCTATGGACTGTGATGCACTCGTTTACCTTGTCAAATGGCTCCAATGGGGCTGTGTTGGCCCTTGTCAACTCCCTCCAAGGACTGTGATGCACTCTTTTACCTTGTCATATGGCTCCAATGGGGCTGTGTTGGCCCTTGTCAACTCCCTCCAAGGACTGTAATGCAATCTTTTACCTTGTCAAATGGCTCCAATGGGGCTATATTGGCCTTTGTTAGCCCTTGTCAACTCCCTCCAAGGACTGTGATGGACTCTTTCACCTTGTCAAATGGCTCCAATTGGGCTGTGTTGGCCCTTGTCAACTCCCTCCAAGGACTGTGATGCACTCTTTCACCTTGTCAAATGGCTCCAATGGGGCTGTGTTGGCCCTTGTCAACTCCCTCCAAGGACTGTGATGCACTCTTTTACCTTGTCAAATGGCTCCAATGGGGCTGCGTTGGCCTTTGTTGGCCCTTGTCAACTCCCTTCAAGGACTGTGATGCACTCTTTCACCTTGTCAAATGGATCCAATGGGGCTGTGTTGGCCCTTGTCAACTCCATCCAAGGACTGTGATGCACTCTTTTACCTTGTCAAATGGCTCCAATGGGGCTGTGTTTGCCCTTGTCAACTCCCTCCAAGGACTGTGATGCACTCTTTCACCTTGTCAAATGGCTCCAATGAGGCTGTGTTGCCCTTGTCAACTCCCTCCAAGGACTGTGGCACTCTTTCACCTTGTCAAATGGCTCCAATGGGGCTGTGTTAGCCCTTGTCAACTCCCTCCAAGGACTGTGATGCACTCTTTTACCTTGTCAAATGGCTCCAATGGGGCTGTCTTGGCCTTTGTTGGCCCTTGTCAACTCCCTCCAAGGACTGTGATGCACTCTTTTACCTTGTCAAATGGCTCAAATGGGGTTGAGTTGGCCCTTGTCAACTTTCTTCAAGGATTGTGATGCACTCTTTCTCCTTGTCAAATGGCTCCAATGGGGCTGTGTTGGCCCTTGTCAACTCCCTCCAAGGACTGTGATGCACTCTTTTACCTTGTCAAATGGCTCCAATGGGGCTGTGTTTGCCCTTTTCAACTCCCTCCAAGGACTGTGATGCACTCTTTCACCTTGTCAAATGGCTCCAATGGGGCTGTGTTGGCCCTTGTCAACTCCCTCCAAGGACTGTGATGCACTCTTTTACCTTGTCAAATGGCTCCAATGGGGCTGTGTTGGTCCTTGTCAACTCCCTCCAAGGACTGTGATGCACTCTTTTACCTTGTCAAATGGCTCCAATGGGGCTGTGTTTGGCCCTTGTCAACTCCCTCCAAGGACTGTGATGCACTCTTTCACCTTGTCAAATGGCTCCAATGGGGCTGTGTTGGCCCTTGTCAACTCCCTCCAAGGACTGTGATGCACTCTTTTACCTTGTCAAATGGCTCCAATGGGGCTGTGTTGGCCCTTGTCAACTCCCTCCAAGGACTGTGATGCACTCTTTTACCTTGTCAAATGGCTCCAATGGGGCTGTGTTGGCCCTTGTCAACTCCCTCCAAGGACTGTGATGCACTCTTTTACCTTGTCAAATGGCTCCAATGGGGCTGTGTTGGCCCTTGTCAACTCCCTCCAAGGACTGTGATGCACTCTTTCACCTTGTCAAATGGCTCCAATTGGGCTGTGTTGGCCCTTGTCAACTCCCTCCAAGGACTGTGATGCACTCTTTTACCTTGTCAAATGGCTCCAATGGGGCTGTGTTTGCCCTTGTCAACTCCCTCCAAGGACTGTGATGCACTCTTTCACCTTGTCAAATGGCTCCAATGGGGCTGTGTTGGCCATTGTTAGCCCTTGTCAACTCCCTCCAAGGACTGTGATGCACTCTTTTCACCTTGTCAAATGGCTCCAATGGGGCTGTGTTGGCCCTTGTCAACTCCCTCCAAGGACTGTGATGCACTCTTTTACCTTGTCAAATGGCTCCAATGGGGCTGTGTTGGCCCTTGTCAACTCCCTCAAGGACTGTGATGCACTCTTTTACCTTGTCAAATGGCTCCAATGGGGCTGTGTTTGCCCTTGTCAACTCCCTCCAAGGACTGTGATGCACTCTTTTACCTTGTCAAATGGCTCCAATGGGGCTGTGTTGGCCTTTGTTAGCCCTTGTCAACTCCCTCCAAGGACTGTGATGCACTCTTTCACCTTGTCAAATGGCTCCAATGGGGCTGTGTTGGCCTTGTCAACTCCCTCCAAGGACTGTGATGCACTCTTTTACCTTGTCAAATGGCTCCAATGGGGCTGCGTTGGCCTTTGTTGGCCCTTGTCAACTCCCTTCAAGGACTGTGATGCACTCTTTCACCTTGTCAAATGGCTCAAATGGGGCTGAGTTGGCCCTTGTCAACTTTCTTCAAGGATTGTGATGCACTCTTTCACCTTGTCAAATGGCTCCAATGGGGCTGTGTTGGCCCTTGTCAACTCCCTCCAAGGACTGTGATGCACTCGTTTACCTTGTCAAATGGATCCAATGGGGCTGTGTTGGCCCTTGTCAACTCCCTCCAAGGACTGTGATGCACTCTTTTACCTTGTCATATGGCTCCAATGGGGCTGTGTTGGCCCTTGTCAACTCCCTCCAAGGACTGTAATGCAATCTTTTACCTTGTCAAATGGCTCCAATGGGGCTATATTGGCCTTTGTTAGCCCTTGTCAACTCCCTCCAAGGACTGTGATGGACTCTTTCACCTTGTCAAATGGCTCCAATTGGGCTGTGTTGGCCCTTGTCAACTCCCTCCAAGGACTGTGATGCACTCTTTCACCTTGTCAAATGGCTCCAATGGGGCTGTGTTGGCCCTTGTCAACTCCCTCCAAGGACTGTGATGCACTCTTTTACCTTGTCAAATGGCTCCAATGGGGCTGCGTTGGCCTTTGTTGGCCCTTGTCAACTCCCTTCAAGGACTGTGATGCGCTCTTTCACCTTGTCAAATGGCTCAAATGGGGCTGAGTTGGCCCTTGTCAACTTTCTTCAAGGATTGTGATGCACTCTTTCACCTTGTCAAATGGCTCCAATGGGGCTGTGTTGGCCCTTGTCAACTCCCTCCAAGGACTGTGATGCACTCTTTTACCTTGTTAAATGGCTCCAATGGGGCTGTGTTGGCCCTTGTCAACTCCCTCCAAGGACTGTGATGCACTCTTTTACCTTGTCAAATGGCTCCAATGGGGCTGTGTTGGCCCTTGTCAGCTCCCTCCAAGGACTGTGATGCACTCTTTCACCTTGTCAAATGGATCCAATGGGGCTGTGTTGGCCCTTGTCAACTCCATCCAAGGACTGTGATGCACTCTTTTACCTTGTCAAATGGCTCCAATGGGGCTGTGTTTGCCCTTGTCAACTCCCTCCAAGGACTGTGATGCACTCTTTCACCTTGTCAAATGGCTCCAATGGGGCTGTGTTGGCCCTTGTCAACTCCCTCCAAGGACTGTAATGCACTCTTTCACCTTGTCAAATGGCTCAAATGGGGTTGAGTTGGCCCTTGTCAACTTTCTTCAAGGATTGTGATGCACTCTTTCACCTTGTCAAATGGCTCCAATGGGGCTGTGTTGGCCCTTGTCAACTCCCTCCAAGGACTGTGATGCACTCTTTTACCTTGTCAAATGGCTCCAATGGGGCTGTGTTGGCCCTTGTCAACTCCCTCCAAGGACTGTAATGCACTCTTTTACCTTGTGAAATGGCTCCAATGGGGCTGTGTTGGCCTTTGTTGGTCCTTGTGAACTCCCTCCAAGGACTGTGATGCACTCTTTTACCTTGTCAAATGGCTCCAATGGGGCTGTGTTGGCCTTTGTTGGTCCTTGTCAACTCCCTCCAAGGACTGTGATGCACTCTTTTACCTTGTCAAATGGCTCCAATGGGGCTGTGCTGGCCCTTGTCAACTCCCTCTAAGGACTGTGATGCACACTTTCACCTCGTCAAATGGCTCCAATGGGGCTGTGTTGGCCCTTGTCAACTCCCTCCAAGGACTGTGATGCACTCGTTTACCTTGTCAAATGGATCCAATGGGGCTGTGTTGGCCCTTGTCAACTCCCTCCAAGGACTGTGATGCACTCTTTTACCTTGTCATATGGCTCCAATGGGGCTGTGTTGGCCCTTGTCAACTCCCTCCAAGGACTGTAATGCAATCTTTTACCTTGTCAAATGGCTCCAATGGGGCTATATTGGCCTTTGTTAGCCCTTGTCAAATCCCTCCAAGGACTGTGATGGACTCTTTCACCTTGTCAAATGGCTCCAATTGGGCTGTGTTGGCCCTTGTCAACTCCCTCCAAGGACTGTGATGCACTCTTTCACCTTGTCAAATGGCTCCAATGGGGCTGTGTTGGCCCTTGTCAACTCCCTCCAAGGACTGTGATGCACTCTTTTACCTTGTCAAATGGCTCCAATGGGGCTGCGTTGGCCTTTGTTGGCCCTTGTCAACTCCCTTCAAGGACTGTGATGCACTCTTTCACCTTGTCAAATGGCTCAAATGGGGCTGAGTTGGCCCTTGTCAACTTTCTTCAAGGATTGTGATGCACTCTTTCACCTTGTCAAATGGCTCCAATGGGGCTGTGTTGGCCCTTGTCAACTCCCTCCAAGGACTGTGATGCACTCTTTTACCTTGTTAAATGGCTCCAATGGGGCTGTGTTGGCCCTTGTCAACTCCCTCCAAGGACTGTGATGCACTCTTTTACCTTGTCAAATGGCTCCAATGGGGCTGTGTTTGCCCTTTTCAACTCCCTCCAAGGACTGTGATGCACTCTTTCACCTTGTCAAATGGCTCCAATGGGGCTGTGTTGGCCCTTGTCAACTCCCTCCAAGGACTGTGATGCACTCTTTTACCTTGTCAAATTGCTCCAATGGGGCTGTGTTGGCCCTTGTCAACTCCCTCCAAGGACTGTGATGCACTCTTTTACCTTGTCAAATGGCTCCAATGGGGCTGTGTTGGCCTTTGTTGGCCCTTGTCAACTCCCTCCAAGGACTGTGATGCACTCTTTTACCTTGTTAAATGGCTCCAATGGGGCTGTGTTGGCCTTTGTCAACTCCCTCCAAGGAGTGTGATGCACTTTTTTACCTTGTCAAATGGCTCCAATGGGGCTGTGTTGGCCTTTGTTGGCCCTTGTCAACTCCCTTCAAGGACTGTGATGCACTCTTTCACCTTGTTAAATGGCTCCAATGGGGCAGTGTTGGCCTTTGTCAACTCCCTCCAAGGACTGTGATGCACTTTTTTACCTTGTCAAATGGCTCCAATGGGGCTGTGTTGGCCTTTGTTGGCCCTTGTCAACTCCCTTCAAGGACTGTGATGCACTCTTTCACCTTGTCAAATGGCTCCAATGGGGCTGTGTTGGCCCTTGTCAACTCCCTCCAAGGACTGTAATGCACTCTTTCACCTTGTCAAATGGCTCAAATAGGGTTGAGTTGGCCCTTGTCAACTTTCTTCAAGGATTGTGATGCACTCTTTCACCTTGTCAAATGGCTCCAATGGGGCTGTGTTGGCCCTTGTCAACTCCCTCCAAGGACTGTGATGCACTCTTTTACCTTGTCAAATGGCTCCAATGGGGCTGTGTTTGCCCTTTTCAACTCCCTCCAAGGACTGTGATGCACTCTTTCACCTTGTCAAATGGCTCCAATGGGGCTGTGTTGGCCTTTGTTGGTCCTTGTCAACTCCCTCCAAGGACTGTGATGCACTCTTTTACCTTGTCAAATGGCTCCAATGGGGCTGTGTTGGCCTTTGTTGGTCCTTGTCAACTCCCTCCAAGGACTGTGATGCACTCTTTTACCTTGTCAAATGGCTCCAATGGGGCTGTGTTGGCCTTGTGGCCCTTGTCAACTCCCTCTAAGGACTGTGATGCACTCGTTTACCTTGTCAAATGGCTCCAATGGGGCTGTGTTGGCCCTTGTCAACTCCCCCCAAGGACTGTGATGCACTCTTTTACCTTGTGAAATGGCTCCAATGGGGCTGTGTTGGCCTTTTGTTGGTCCTTGTCAACTCCCTCCAAGGACTGTGATGCACTCTTTTACCTTGTCAAATGGCTCCAATGGGGCTGTGTTGGCCTTTGTTGGTCCTTGTCAACTCCCTCCAAGGACTGTGATGCACTCTTTTACCTTGTCACATGGCTCCAATGGGGCTGTGCTGGCCCTTGTCAACTCCCTCTAAGGACTGTGATGCACTCGTTTACCTTGTCAAATGGCTCCAATGGGGCTGTGTTGGCCCTTGTCAACTCCCTCCAAGGACTGTGATGCACTCTTTTACCTTGTCATATGGCTCCAATGGGGCTGTGTTGGCCCTTGTCAACTCCCTCCAAGGACTGTAATGCAATCTTTTACCTTGTCAAATGGCTCCAATGGGGCTATATTGGCCTTTGTTAGCCCTTGTCAACTCCCTCCAAGGACTGTGATGGACTCTTTCACCTTGTCAAATGGCTCCAATTGGGCTGTGTTGGCCCTTGTCAACTCCCTCCAAGGACTGTGATGCACTCTTTCACCTTGTCAAATGGCTCCAATGGGGCTGTGTTGGCCCTTGTCAACTCCCTCCAAGGACTGTGATGCACTCTTTTACCTTGTCAAATGGCTCCAATGGGGCTGCGTTGGCCTTTGTTGGCCCTTGTCAACTCCCTTCAAGGACTGTGATGCACTCTTTCACCTTGTCAAATGGCTCAAATGGGGCTGAGTTGGCCCTTGTCAACTTTCTTCAAGGATTGTGATGCACTCTTTCACCTTGTCAAATGGCTCCAATGGGGCTGTGTTGGCCCTTGTCAACTCCCTCCAAGGACTGTGATGCACTCTTTTACCTTGTTAAATGGCTCCAATGGGGCTGTGTTGGCCCTTGTCAACTCCCTCCAAGGACTGTGATGCACTCTTTTACCTTGTCAAATGGCTCCAATGGGGCTGTGTTTGCCCTTTTCAACTCCCTCCAAGGACTGTGATGCACTCTTTCACCTTGTCAAATGGCTCCAATGGGGCTGTGTTGGCCCTTGTCAACTCCCTCCAAGGACTGTGATGCACTCTTTTACCTTGTCAAATTGCTCCAATGGGGCTGTGTTGGCCCTTGTCAACTCCCTCCAAAGACTGTGATGCACTCTTTTACCTTGTCAAATGGCTCCAATGGGGCTGTGTTGGCCTTTGTTGGCCCTTGTCAACTCCCTCCAAGGACTGTGATGCACTCTTTTACCTTGTTAAATGGCTCCAATGGGGCTGTGTTGGCCTTTGTCAACTCCCTCCAAGGACTGTGATGCACTTTTTTACCTTGTCAAATGGCTCCAATGGGGCTGTGTTGGCCTTTGTTGGCCCTTGTCAACTCCCTTCAAGGACTGTGATGCACTCTTTCACCTTGTTAAATGGCTCCAATGGGGCTGTGTTGGCCTTTGTCAACTCCCTCCAAGGACTGTGATGCACTATTTTACCTTGTCAAATGGCTCCAATGGGGCTGTGTTGGCCTTTGTTGGCCCTTGTCAACTCCCTTCAAGGACTGTGATGCACTCTTTCACCTTGTCAAATGGCTCCAATGGGGCTGTGTTGGCCCTTGTCAACTCCCTCCATGGACTGTAATGCACTCTTTCACCTTGTCAAATGGCTCAAATGGGGTTGAGTTGGCCCTTGTCAACTTTCTTCAAGGATTGTGATGCACTCTTTCACCTTGTCAAATGGCTCCAATGGGGCTGTGTTGGCCCTTGTCAACTCCCTCCAAGGACTGTGATGCACTCTTTTACCTTGTCAAATGGCTCCAATGGGGCTGTGTTTGCCCTTTTCAACTCCCTCCAAGGACTGTGATGCACTCTTTCACCTTGTCAAATGGCTCCAATGGGGCTGTGTTGGCCTTTGTTGGTCCTTGTCAACTCCCTCCAAGGACTGTGATGCACTCTTTTACCTTGTCAAATGGCTCCAATGGGGCTGTGTTGGCCTTTGTTGGTCCTTGTCAACTCCCTCCAAGGACTGTGATGCACTCTTTTACCTTGTCAAATGGCTCCAATGGGGCTGTGCTGGCCCTTGTCAACTCCCTCTAAGGACTGTGATGCACTCGTTTACCTTGTCAAATGGCTCCAATGGGGCTGTGTTGGCCCTTGTCAACTCCCCCCAAGGACTGTGATGCACTCTTTTACCTTGTGAAATGGCTCCAATGGGGCTGTGTTGGCCTTTGTTGGTCCTTGTCAACTCCCTCCAAGGACAGTGATGCACTCTTTTACCTTGTCAAATGGCTCCAATGGGGCTGTGTTGGCCTTTGTTGGTCCTTGTCAACTCCATCCAAGGACTGTGATGCACTCTTTTACCTTGTCAAATGGCTCCAATGGGGCTGTGCTGGCCCTTGTCAACTCCCTCTAAGGACTGTGATGCACTCTTTTACCTTGTCAAATGGCTCCAATGGGGCTGTGTTGGCCCTTGTCAACTCCCTCCAAGGACTGTGATGCACTCTTTTACCTTGTCATATGGCTCCAATGGGGCTGTGTTGGCCCTTGTCAACTCCCTCCAAGGACTGTAATGCATTCTTTCACCTTGTCAAATGGCTCCAATGGGGCTGTGTTGGCCCTTGTCAACTCCCTCCAAGGACTGTGATGCACTCTTTTACCTTGTCAAATGGCTCCAATGGGGCTGTGTTTGCCCCTGTCAACTCCCTCCAAGGACTGTGATGCACTCTTTCACCTTCTCAAATGGCTCCAATGGGGCTGTGTTGGCCCTTGTCAACGCCCTCCAAGGACTGTGATGCACTCTTTTACCTTGTCAAATGGCTCCAATGGGGCTGTGTTGGCCCTTGTCAACTCCTTCCAAGGACTGTAATGCACTCTTTTACCTTGTGAAATGGCTCCAATGGGGCTGTGATGGCCTTTGTTCGCCCTTGTCAACTCCCTCCAAGGACTGCGATGTACTCTTTTACCTTGTCAAATAGCTCCAATGGGGCAGTGTTGGCCCTTGTCAACTCCTTCCAAGGACTGTAATGCACTCTTTTACCTTGTCAAATGGCTCCAATGGGGCTGTGTTGGCCTTTGTTGGCCCTTGTCAACTCCCTCCAAGGACTGTGATGTACTCTTTTACCTTGTCAAATAGCTCCAATGGGGCAGTGTTGGCCCTTGTCAACTCCCTCCAAGGACTGTGATGCACTGTTTTACCTTGTCAAATGGCTCCAATGGGGCTGTGCTGGCTCTTGTCAACTCCCTCTAAGGAATGTTATGCACACTTTAACCTCGTCAAGTGGCTCCAATGGGGCTGTGTTGGCCCTTGTCAACTCCCTCCAAGGATTGTGATGCACTCTTTTACCTTGTCAAATGGCTCCAACGGGGCTGTGTTGGCGCATGTCAACTCCCTCCAAGGACTGTGATGCACTCTTTTACCTTGTCATATGGCTCCAATGGGGCTGTGTTGGTCCTTATCAACTCCCTCCAAGGACTGTAATGCACTCTTTTACCTTGTCAAATAGCTACAATGGGGCTGTGTTGGCCTTTGTTAGCCCTTGTCAACTCCCTCCAAGGACTGTGATGCACTCTTTCACCTTGTCAAATGGCTCCAATGGGGCTGTGTTGGCCCTTGTCAACTCCCTCCAAGGACTGTGATGCACTCTTTTACCTTGTCAAATGGCTCCAATGGGGCTGTGTTGGCCCTTGTCAACTCCCTCCAAGGACTGTGATGCACTCTTTTACCTTGTCAAATGGCTCCAATGGGGCTGTGTTGGCCTTTGTTGGCCCTTGTCAACTCCCTACAAGGACTGTGATGCACTCTTTTACCTTGTCAAATGGCTCCAATGGGGCTGTGTTGGCCCTTGTCAGCTCCCTCCAAGGACTGTGATGCACTCTTTCACCTTGTCAAATGGATCCAATGGGGCTGTGT
Organism: Bombina bombina; assembly: GCF_027579735.1. Lineage (NCBI taxonomy): Eukaryota > Metazoa > Chordata > Amphibia > Anura > Bombinatoridae > Bombina > Bombina bombina. The sequence goes on from NC_069508.1 coordinate 83,150,740, forward strand.
TGGCCCTTGTCAACTCCATCCAAGGACTGTGATGCACTCTTTTACCTTGTCAAATGGCTCCAATGGGGCTGGATTTGCCCTTGTCAACTCCCTCCAAGGACTGTGATGCACTCTTTCACCTTGTCAAATGGCTCCAATGGGGCTGTGTTGGCCCTTGTCAACTCCCTCCAAGGACTGTGATGCACTCTTTTACCTTGTCAAATGGCTCCAATGGGGCTGTGTTGGCCTTTGTTGGCCCTTGTCAACTCCCTCCAAGGACTGTGATGCACTCTTTTACCTTGTCAAATGGCTCCAATGGGGCTGTGTTGGCCTTTGTCAACTCCCTCCAAGGACTGTGATGCACTTTTTTACCTTGTCAAATGGCTCCAATGGGGCTGTGTTGGCCTTTGTTGGCCCTTGACAACTCCCTTCAAGGACTGTGATGCACTCTTTCACCTTGTCAAATGGCTCAAATGGGGTTGAGTTGGCCCTTGTCAACTTTCTTCAAGGATTGTGAAGCACTCTTTCACCTTGTCAAATGGCTCCAATGGGGCTGTGTTGGCCCTTGTCAACTCCATCCAAGGACTGTGATGCACTCTTTTACCTTGTCAAATGGCTCCAATGGGGCTGTGTTTGCCCTTGTGAACTCCCTCCAAGGACTGTGATGCACTCTTTCACCTTGTCAAATGGCTCCAATGGGTCTGTGTTGGCCCTTGTCAACTCCCTCCAAGGATTGTGATGCAATCTTTTACCTTGTCAAATGGCTCCAATGGGGTTGTGTTGGCCCTTGTCAACTCCCTCCAAGGACTGCAATGCACTCTTTTACCTTGTGAAATGGCCTTTGTTGGTCATTGTCAACTCCCTCCAAGGACTGTGATGCACTCTTTTACCTTGTCAAATGGCTCCAATGGGGCTGTGCTGGCCCTTGTCAACTCCCTATAAGGACTGTGATGCACACTTTCACCTCGTCAAATGGCTCCAATGGGGCTGTGTTGGCCCTTGTCAACTCCCTCCAAGGACTGTGGTGCACTCTTTTACCTTCTCAAATGGCTCCAATGGGGCTGTGTTGGCCCTTGTCAACTCCCTCCAAGGACTGTAATGCACTCTTATACCTTGTCATATGGCTCCAATGGGGCTGTGTTTGCCCTTTTCAACTCCCTCCAAGGACTGTGATGCACTCTTTCACCTTGTCAAATGGCTCCAATGGGGCTGTGTTGGCCCTTGTCAACTCCCTCCAAGGACTGTGATGCACTATTTTACCTTGTCAAATTGCTCCAATGGGGCTGTGTTGGCCCTTGTCAACTCCCTCCAAAGACTGTGATGCACTCTTTTACCTTGTCAAATGGCTCCAATGGGGCTGTGTTGGCCTTTGTTGGCCCTTGTCAACTCCCTCCAAGGACTGTGATGCACTCTTTTACCTTGTTAAATGGCTCCAATGGGGCTGTGTTGGCCTTTGTCAACTCCCTCCAAGGAGTGTGATGCACTTTTTTACCTTGTCAAATGCCTCCAATGGGGCTGTGTTGGCCTTTGTTGGCCCTTGTCAACTCCCTTCAAGGACTGTGATGCACTCTTTCACCTTGTCAAATGGCTCCAATGGGGCTGTGTTGGCCCATGTCAACTCCCTCCATGGACTGTGATGCACTCTTTTACCTTGTCAAATGGCTCCAATGGGGTTGTGTTGGCCCTTGTCAACTCCCTATAAGGACTGTGATGCACTATTTTACCTTGTCAAATGGCTCCGATGGGGCTGTGTTGGCCTTTGTTGGCCCTTGTCAACTCCCTCCAAGGACTGTGATGCACTCTTTTACCTTGTCAAATGGCTCCAATGGGGCTGTGTTGGCCCTTGTTGGCCCTTGTCAACTACCTCCAAGGACTGTGATGCACTCTTGTACCTTGTCAAATGGCTCCAATGGGGCTGTGTTGGCCCTTGTCAACTCCCTCCAAGGACTGTGATGCACTTTTTTACCTTGTCAAATGGCTCCAATGCGGCTGTGTTGGCCTTTGTTGGCCCTTGTCAACTCCCTCCAAGGACTGTGATGCACTCTTTCACCTTGTCAAATGGCTCCAATGGGGCTGTGTTGGCCCTTGTCAACTCCCTCCAAGGACTGTGATGCACTCTTTTACCTTGTCAAATGGCTCCAATGGGGCTGCGTTGGCCTTTGTTGGCCCTTGTCAACTCCCTTCAAGGACTGTGATGCACTCTTTCACCTTGTCAAATGGCTCAAATGGGGCTGAGTTGGCCCTTGTCAACTTTCTTCAAGGATTGTGATGCACTCTTTCACCTTGTCAAATGGCTCCAATGGGGCTGTGTTGGGCCTTGTCAACTCCCTCCAAGGACTGTTATGCACTCTTTTACCTTGTTAAATGGCTCCAATGGGGCTGTGTTGGCCCTTGTCAACTCCCTCCAAGGACTGTGATGCACTCTTTTACCTTGTCAAATGGCTCCAATGGGGCTGTGTTTGCCCTTTTCAACTCCCTCCAAGGACTGTGATGCACTCTTTCACCTTGTCAAATGGCTCCAATGGGGCTGTGTTGGCCCTTGTCAACTCCCTCCAAGGACTGTGATGCACTATTTTACCTTGTCAAATTGCTCCAATGGGGCTGTGTTGGCCCTTGTCAACTCCCTCCAAAGACTGTGATGCACTCTTTTACCTTGTCAAATGGCTCCAATGGGGCTGTGTTGGCCTTTGTTGGCCCTTGTCAACTCCCTCCAAGGACTGTGATGCACTCTTTTACCTTGTTAAATGGCTCCAATGGGGCTGTGTTGGCCTTTGTCAACTCCCTCCAAGGAGTGTGATGCACTTTTTTACCTTGTCAAATGGCTCCAATGGGGCTGTGTTGGCCTTTGTTGGCCCTTGTCAACTCCCTTCAAGGACTGTGATGCACTCTTTCACCTTGTTAAATGGCTCCAATGGGGCTGTGTTGGCCTTTGTCAACTCCCTCCAAGGACTGTGATGCACTTTTTTACCTTGTCAAATGGCTCCAATGGGGCTGTGTTGGCCTTTGTTGGCCCTTGTCAACTCCCTTCAAGGACTGTGATGCACTCTTTCACCTTGTCAAATGGCTCCAATGGGGCTGTGTTGGCCCTTGTCAACTCCCTCCAAGGACTGTAATGCACTCTTTCACCTTGTCAAATGGCTCAAATGGGGTTGAGTTGGCCCTTGTCAACTTTCTTCAAGGATTGTGATGCACTCTTTCACCTTGTCAAATGGCTCCAATGGGGCTGTGTTGGCCCTTGTCAACTCCCTCCAAGGACTGTGATGCACTCTTTTACCTTGTCAAATGGCTCCAATGGGGCTGTGTTTGCCCTTTTCAACTCCCTCCAAGGACTGTGATGCACTCTTTCACCTTGTCAAATGGCTCCAATGGGGCTGTGTTGGCCTTTGTTGGTCCTTGTCAACTCCCTCCAAGGACTGTGATGCACTCTTTTACCTTGTCAAATGGCTCCAATGGGGCTGTGTTGGCCTTTGTTGGTCCTTGTCAACTCCCTCCAAGGACTGTGATGCACTCTTTTACCTTGTCAAATGGCTCCAATGGGGCTGTGCTGGCCCTTGTCAACTCCCTCTAAGGACTGTGATGCACTCGTTTACCTTGTCAAATGGCTCCAATGGGGCTGTGTTGGCCCTTGTCAACTCCCCCCAAGGACTGTGATGCACTCTTTTACCTTGTGAAATGGCTCCAATGGGGCTGTGTTGGCCTTTGTTGGTCCTTGTCAACTCCCTCCAAGGACAGTGATGCACTCTTTTACCTTGTCAAATGGCTCCAATGGGGCTGTGTTGGCCTTTGTTGGTCCTTGTCAACTCCCTCCAAGGACTGTGATGCACTCTTTTACCTTGTCAAATGGCTCCAATGGGGCTGTGCTGGCCCTTGTCAACTCCCTCTAAGGACTGTGATGCACTCGTTTACCTTGTCAAATGGCTCCAATGGGGCTGTGTTGGCCCTTGTCAACTCCCTCCAAGGACTGTGATGCACTCTTTTACCTTGTCATATGGCTCCAATGGGGCTGTGTTGGCCCTTGTCAACTCCCTCCAAGGACTGTAATGCATTTTTTTACCTTGTCATATGGCTCCAATGGGGCTGTGTTGGCCTTTGTTAGCCCTTGTCAACTCCCTCCAAGGACTGTGATGCACTCTTTCACCTTGTCAAATGGCTCCAATTGGGCTGTGTTGGCCCTTGTCAACTCCCTCCAAGGACTGTGATGCACTCTTTCACCTTGTCAAATGGCTCCAATGGGGCTGTGTTGGCCCTTGTCAACTCCCTCCAAGGACTGTGATGCACTCTTTTACCTTGTCAAATGGCTCCAATGGGGCTGTGTTGGCCTTTGTTGGCCCTTGTCAACTCCCTTCAAGGACTGTGATGCACTCTTTCACCTTGTCAAATGGCTCAAATGGGGCTGAGTTGGCCCTTGTCAACTTTCTTCAAGGATTGTGATGCACTCTTTCACCTTGTCAAATGGCTCCAATAGGGCTGTGTTGGCCCTTGTCAACTCCCTCCAAGGACTGTGATGCACTCTTTTACCTTGTTAAATGGCTCCAATGGGGCTGTGTTTGCCCCTGTCAACTCCCTCCAAGGACTGTGATGCACTCTTTCACCTTGTCAACTGGCTCCAATGGGGCTGTGTTGGCCCTTGTCAACTCCCTCCAAGGACTGTGATGCACTCTTTTACCTTGTCAAATGGCTCCAATGGGGCTGTGTTGGCCCTTGTCAACTCCCTCCAAGGACTGTAATGCACTCTTTTAACTTGTGAAATGGCTCCAATGGGGCTGTGATGGCCTTTGTTCACCCTTGTCAACTCCCTTCAAGGACTGTGATGCACTCTTTTACCTTGTCAAATGGCTCCAATGGGGCTGTGCTGGCCCTTGTCAACTCCCTCTAAGGACTGTGATGCACACTTTCACCTCGTCAAGTGGCTCCAATGGGGCTGTGTTGGCCCTTGTCAACTCCCTCCAAGGATTGTGATGCACTCTTTTACCTTGTCAAATGGCTCCAACGGGGCTGTGTTGGCGCATGTCAACTCCCTCCAAGGACTGTGATGCACTCTTTTACCTTGTCATATGGCTCCAATGGGGCTGTGTTGGTCCTTGTCAACTCCCTCCAAGGACTGTAATGCACTCTTTTACCTTGTCAAATGGCTACAATGGGGCTGTGTTGGCCTTTGTTAGCCCTTGTCAACTCCCTCCAAGGACTGTGATGCACTCTTTCACCTTGTCAAATGGCTCCAATGGGGCTGTGTTGGCCCTTGTCAACTCCCTCCAAGGACTGTGATGCACTCTTTTACCTTGTCAAATGGCTCCAATGGGGCTGTGTTGGCCCTTGTCAACTCCCTCCAAGGACTGTGATGCACTCTTTTACCTTGTCAAATGGCTCCAATGGGGCTGTGTTGGCCTTTGTTGGCCCTTGTCAACTCCCTCCAAGGACTGTGATGCACTCTTTTACCTTGTCAAATGGCTCCAATGGGGCTGTGTTGGCCCTTGTCAGCTCCCTCCAAGGACTGTGATGCACTCTTTCACCTTGTCAAATGGATCCAATTGGGCTGTGTTGGCCCTTGTCAACTCCATCCAAGGACTGTGATGCACTCTTTTACCTTGTCAAATGGCTCCAATGGGGCTGGGTTTGCCCTTGTCAACTCCCTCCAAGGACTGTGATGCACTCTTTCACCTTGTCAAATGGCTCCAATGGGGCTGTGTTGGCCCTTGTCAACTCCCTCCAAGGACTGTGATGTACTCTTTTAACTTGTGAAATGGCTCCAATGGGGCTGTGTTTGCCTTTGTTGGTCCTTGTCAACTCCCTCCAAGGACTGTGATGCACTCTTTTACCTTGTCAAATGGCTCCAATGGGGCTGTGCTGGCCCTTGTCAACTCCCTCTAAGGACTGTGATGCACACTTTCACCTCGTCAAATGGCTCCAATGGGGCTGTGTTGGCCCTTGTCAACTCCCTCCAAGGACTGTGATGCACTCGTTTACCTTGTCAAATGGCTCCAATGGGGCTGTGTTGGCCCTTGTCAACTCCCTCCAAGGACTGTGATGCACTCTTTTACCTTGTCATATGGCTCCAATGGGGCGGTGTTGGCCCTTGTCAACTCCCTCCAAGGACTGTAATGCACTCTTTTACCTTGTCAAATGGCTCCAATGGGGCTGTGTTGGCCTTTGTTAGCCCTTGTCAACTCCCTCCAAGGACTGTGATGCACTCTTTCACCTTGTCAAATGGCTCCAATGGGGCTGTGTTGGCCCTTGTCAACTCCCTCCAAGGACTGTGATGCACTCTTTTACCTTGTCAAATGGCTCCAATGGGGCTGCGTTGGCCTTTGTTGGCCCTTGTCAACTCCCTTCAAGGACTGTGATGCACTCTTTCACCTTGTCAAATGGCTCAAATGGGGCTGAGTTGGCCCTTGTCAACTTTCTTCAAGGATTGTGATGCACTCCTTCACCTTGTCAAATGGCTCCAATGGGGCTGTGTTGGCCCTTGTCAACTCCCTCCAAGGACTGTGATGCACTCTTTTACCTTGTCAAATGGCTCCAATGGGGCTGTGTTTGCCCCTGTCAACTCCCTCCAAGGACTGTGATGCACTCTTTCACCTTGTCAAATGGCTCCAATGGGGCTGTGTTGGCCCTTGTCAACTCCCTCCAAGGACTGTGATGCACTCTTTTACCTTGTCAAATGGCTCCAATGGGGCTGTGTTGGCCCTTGTCAACTCCTTCCAAGGACTGTAATGCACTCTTTTACCTTGTGAAATGGCTCCAATGGGGCTGTGATGGCCTTTGTTCGCCCTTGTCAACTCCCTCCAAGGACTGTGATACACTCTTTCACCTTGTCAAATGGCTCCAATGGGGCTGTGTTGGCCTTTGTCAACTCCCTCCAAGGACTGTGATGCACTCTTTTACCTTGTCAAATGGCTCCAATGGGGCTGCGTTGGCCTTTGTTGGCCCTTGTCAACTCCCTTCAAGGACTGTGATGCACTCTTTCACCTTGTCAAATGGCTCCAATGGGGCTGGATTTGCCCTTGTCAACTCCCTCCAAGGACTGTGATGCACTCTTTCACCTTGTCAAATGGCTCCAATGGGGCTGTGTTGGCCCTTGTCAACTCCCTCCAAGGACTGTGATGCACTCTTTTACCTTGTCAAATGGCTCCAATGGGGCTGTGTTGGCCCCTGTCAACTCCCTCCAAGGACTGTGATGCACTCTTTCACCTTCTCAAATGGCTCCAATGGGGCTGTGTTGGCCCTTGTCAACTCCCTCCAAGGACTGTGATGCACTCTTTTACCTTGTCAAATGGCTCCAATGGGGCTGTGTTGGCCCTTGTCAACTCCTTCCAAGGACTGTAATGCACTCTTTTACCTTGTGAAATGGCTCCAATGGGGCTGTGATGGCCTTTGTTCGCCCTTGTCAACTCCCTCCAAGGACTGTGATGTACTCTTTTACCTTGTCAAATAGCTCCAATGGGGCAGTGTTGGCCCTTGTCAACTCCTTCCAAGGACTGTAATGCACTCTTTTACCTTGTCAAATGGCTCCAATGGGGCTGTGTTGGCCTTTGTTGGCCCTTGTCAACTCCCTCCAAGGACTGTGATGTACTCTTTTACCTTGTCAAATAGCTCCAATGGGGCAGTGTTGGCCCTTGTCAACTCCCTCCAAGGACTGTGATGCACTGTTTTACCTTGTCAAATGGCTCCAATGGGGCTGTGCTGGCTCTTGTCAACTCCCTCTAAGGAATGTGATGCACACTTTCACCTCGTCAAGTGGCTCCAATGGGGCTGTGTTGGCCCTTGTCAACTCCCTCCAAGGATTGTGATGCACTCTTTTACCTTGTCAAATGGCTCCAACGGGGCTGTGTTGGCGCATGTCAACTCCCTCCAAGGACTGTGATGCACTCTTTTACCTTGTCATATGGCTCCAATGGGGCTGTGTTGGTCCTTGTCAACTCCCTCCAAGGACTGTAATGCACTCTTTTACCTTGTCAAATAGCTACAATGGGGCTGTGTTGGCCTTTGTTAGCCCTTGTCAACTCCCTCCAAGGACTGTGATGCACTCTTTCACCTTGTCAAATGGCTCCAATGGGGCTGTGTTGGCCCTTGTCAACTCCCTCCAAGGACTGTGATGCACTCTTTTACCTTGTCAAATGGCTCCAATGGGGCTGTGTTGGCCTTTGTCAACTCCCTCCAAGGACTGTGATGCACTTTTTTACCTTGTCAAATGGCTCCAATGGGGCTGTGTTGGCCTTTGTTGGCCCTTGACAACTCCCTTCAAGGACTGTGATGCACTCTTTCACCTTGTCAAATGGCTCAAATGGGGTTGAGTTGGCCCTTGTCAACTTTCTTCAAGGATTGTGAAGCACTCTTTCACCTTGTCAAATGGCTCCAATGGGGCTGTGTTGGCCCTTGTCAACTCCATCCAAGGACTGTGATGCACTCTTTTACCTTGTCAAATGGCTCTAATGGGGCTGTGTTTGCCCTTGTGAACTCCCTCCAAGGACTGTGATGCACTCTTTCACCTTGTCAAATGGCTCCAATGGGTCTGTGTTGGCCCTTGTCAACTCCCTCCAAGGATTGTGATGCAATCTTTTACCTTGTCAAATGGCTCCAATGGGGTTGTGTTGGCCCTTGTCAACTCCCTCCAAGGACTGCAATGCACTCTTTTACCTTGTGAAATGGCTCTAATGGGGCTGTGTTGGCCTTTGTTGGTCATTGTCAACTCCCTCCAAGGACTGTGATGCACTCTTTTACCTTGTCAAATGGCTCCAATGGGGCTGTGTTGGCCTTTGTCAACTCCCTCCAAGGACTGTGATGCACTTTTTTACCTTGTCAAATGGCTCCAATGGGGCTGTGTTGGCCTTTGTTGGCCCTTGACAACTCCCTTCAAGGACTGTGATGCACTCTTTCACCTTGTCAAATGGCTCAAATGGGGTTGAGTTGGCCCTTGTCAACTTTCTTCAAGGATTGTGAAGCACTCTTTCACCTTGTCAAATGGCTCCAATGGGGCTGTGTTGGCCCTTGTCAACTCCATCCAAGGACTGTGATGCACTCTTTTACCTTGTCAAATGGCTCTAATGGGGCTGTGTTTGCCCTTGTGAACTCCCTCCAAGGACTGTGATGCACTCTTTCACCTTGTCAAATGGCTCCAATGGGTCTGTGTTGGCCCTTGTCAACTCCCTCCAAGGATTGTGATGCAATCTTTTACCTTGTCAAATGGCTCCAATGGGGTTGTGTTGGCCCTTGTCAACTCCCTCCAAGGACTGCAATGCACTCTTTTACCTTGTGAAATGGCTCTAATGGGGCTGTGTTGGCCTTTGTTGGTCATTGTCAACTCCCTCCAAGGACTGTGATGCACTCTTTTACCTTGTCAAATGGCTCCAATGGGGCTGTGCTGGCCCTTGTCAACTCCCTCCAAGGACTGTGATGCACTTTTTTACCTTGTCAAATGGCTCCAATGGGGCTGTGTTGGCCCTTGTCAACTCCCTCCAAGGACTGTGATGCACTCTTTTACCTTGTCAAATGGCTCAAATGGGGCTGTGTTGGCCTTTGTTGGCCCTTGTCAACTCCCTCCAAGGACTGTGATGCACTCTTTTACCTTGTCAAATGGCTCCAATGGGGCTGTGTTGGCCCTTGTCAGCTCCCTCCAAGGACTGTGATGCACTCTTTCACCTTGTCAAATGGATCCAATGGGGCTGTGTTGGCCCTTGTCAACTCCATCCAAGGACTGTGATGCACTCTTTTACCTTGTCAAATGGCTCCAATGGGGCTGTGTTGGCCCATGTCAACTCCCTCCATGGACTGTGATGCACTCTTTTACCTTGTCAAATGGCTCCAATGGGGTTGTGTTGGCCCTTGTCAACTCCCTATAAGGACTGTGATGCACTATTTTACCTTGTCAAATGGCTCCGATGGGGCTGTGTTGGCCTTTGTTGGCCCTTGTCAACTCCCTCCAAGGACTGTGATGCACTCTTTTACCTTGTCAAATGGCTCCAATGGGGCTGTGTTGGCCCTTGTTGGCCCTTGTCAACTACCTCCAAGGACTGTGATGCACTCTTGTACCTTGTCAAATGGCTCCAATGGGGCTGTGTTGGCCCTTGTCAACTCCCTCCAAGGACTGTGATGCACTTTTTTACCTTGTCAAATGGCTCCAATGCGGCTGTGTTGGCCTTTGTTGGCCCTTGTCAACTCCCTCCAAGGACTGTGATGCACTCTTTCACCTTGTCAAATGGCTCCAATGGGGCTGTGTTGGCCCTTGTCAACTCCCTCCAAGGACTGTGATGCACTCTTTTACCTTGTCAAATGGCTCCAATGGGGCTGCGTTGGCCTTTGTTGGCCCTTGTCAACTCCCTTCAAGGACTGTGATGCACTCTTTCACCTTGTCAAATGGCTCAAATGGGGCTGAGTTGGCCCTTGTCAACTTTCTTCAAGGATTGTGATGCACTCTTTCACCTTGTCAAATGGCTCCAATGGGGCTGTGTTGGCCCTTGTCAACTCCCTCCAAGGACTGTGATGCACTCTTTTACCTTGTTAAATGGCTCCAATGGGGCTGTGTTGGCCCTTGTCAACTCCCTCCAAGGACTGTGATGCACTCTTTTTACCTTGTCAAATGGCTCCAATGGGGCTGTGTTTGCCCTTTTCAACTCCCTCCAAGGACTGTGATGCACTCTTTCACCTTGTCAAATGGCTCCAATGGGGCTGTGTTGGCCCTTGTCAACTCCCTCCAAGGACTGTGATGCACTATTTTACCTTGTCAAATTGCTCCAATGGGGCTGTGTTGGCCCTTGTCAACTCCCTCCAAAGACTGTGATGCACTCTTTTACCTTGTCAAATGGCTCCAATGGGGCTGTGTTGGCCTTTGTTGGCCCTTGTCAACTCCCTCCAAGGACTGTGATGCACTCTTTTACCTTGTTAAATGGCTCCAATGGGGCTGTGTTGGCCTTTGTCAACTCCCTCCAAGGACTGTGATGCACTTTTTTACCTTGTCAAATGGCTCCAATGGGGCTGTGTTGGCCTTTGTTGGCCCTTGTCAACTCCCTTCAAGGACTGTGATGCACTCTTTCACCTTGTTAAATGGCTCCAATGGGGCTGTGTTGGCCTTTGTCAACTCCCTCCAAGGACTGTGATGCACTTTTTTACCTTGTCAAATGGCTCCAATGGGGCTGTGTTGGCCTTTGTTGGCCCTTGTCAACTCCCTTCAAGGACTGTGATGCACTCTTTCACCTTGTCAAATGGCTCCAATGGGGCTGTGTTGGCCCTTGTCAACTCCCTCCAAGGACTGTAATGCACTTTTTCACCTTGTCAAATGGCTCAAATGGGGTTGAGTTGGCCCTTGTCAACTTTCTTCAAGGATTGTGATGCACTCTTTCACCTTGTCAAATGGCTCCAATGGGGCTGTGTTGGCCCTTGTCAACTCCCTCCAAGGACTGTGATGCACTCTTTTACCTTGTCAAATGGCTCCAATGGGGCTGTGTTTGCCCTTTTCAACTCCCTCCAAGGACTGTGATGCACTCTTTCACCTTGTCAAATGGCTCCAATGGGGCTGTGTTGGCCTTTGTTGGTCCTTGTCAACTCCCTCCAAGGACTGTGATGCACTCTTTTACCTTGTCAAATGGCTCCAATGGGGCTGTGTTGGCCTTTGTTGGTCCTTGTCAACTCCCTCCAAGGACTGTGATGCACTCTTTTACCTTGTCAAATGGCTCCAATGGGGCTGTGCTGGCCCTTGTCAACTCCCTCTAAGGACTGTGATGCACTCGTTTACCTTGTCAAATGGCTCCAATGGGGCTGTGTTGGCCCTTGTCAACTCCCCCCAAGGACTGTGATGCACTCTTTTACCTTGTGAAATGGCTCCAATGGGGCTGTGTTGGCCTTTGTTGGTCCTTGTCAACTCCCTCCAAGGACTGTGATGCACTCTTTTACCTTGTCAAATGGCTCCAATGGGGCTGTGTTGGCCTTTGTTGGTCCTTGTCAACTCCCTCCAAGGACTGTGATGCACTCTTTTACCTTGTCAAATGGCTCCAATGGGGCTGTGCTGGCCCTTGTCAACTCCCTCTAAGGACTGTGATGCACTCGTTTACCTTGTCAAATGGCTCCAATGGGGCTGTGTTGGCCCTTGTCAACTCCCTCCAAGGACTGTGATGCACTCTTTTACCTTGTCATATGGCTCCAATGGGGCTGTGTTGGCCCTTGTCAACTCCCTCCAAGGACTGTAATGCACTCTTTTACCTTGTCATATGGCTCCAATGGGGCTGTGTTGGCCTTTGTTAGCCCTTGTCAACTCCCTCCAAGGACTGTGATGCACTCTTTCACCTTGTCAAATGGCTCCAATTGGGCTGTGTTGGCCCTTGTCAACTCCCTCCAAGGACTGTGATGCACTCTTTCACCTTGTCAAATGGCTCCAATGGGGCTGTGTTGGCCCTTGTCAACTCCCTCCAAGGATTGTGATGCACTCTTTTACCTTGTCAAATGGCTCCAATGGGGCTGCGTTGGCCTTTGTTGGCCCTTGTCAACTCCCTTCAAGGACTGTGATGCACTCTTTCACCTTGTCAAATGGCTCAAATGGGGCTGAGTTGGCCCTTGTCAACTTTCTTCAAGGATTGTGATGCACTCTTTCACCTTGTCAAATGGCTCCAATGGGGCTGTGTTGGCCCTTGTCAACTCCCTCCAAGGACTGTGATGCACTCTTTTACCTTGTTAAATGGCTCCAATGGGGCTGTGTTTGCCCCTGTCAACTCCCTCCAAGGACTGTGATACACTCTTTCACCTTGTCAACTGGCTCAAATGGGGCTGTGTTGGCCCTTGTCAACTCCCTCCAAGGACTGTGATGCACTCTTTTACCTTGTCAAATGGCTCCAATGGGGCTGTGTTGGCCCTTGTCAACTCCCTCCAAGGACTGTAATGCACTCTTTTAACTTGTGAAATGGCTCCAATGGGGCTGTGATGGCCTTTGTTCACCCTTGTCAACTCCCTTCAAGGACTGTGATGCACTCTTTTACCTTGTCAAATGGCTCCAATGGGGCTGTGCTGGCCCTTGTCAACTCCCTCTAAGGACTGTGATGCACACTTTCACCTCGTCAAGTGGCTCCAATGGGGCTGTGTTGGCCCTTGTCAACTCCCTCCAAGGATTGTGATGCACTCTTTTACCTTGTCAAATGGCTCCAACGGGGCTGTGTTGGCGCATGTCAACTCCCTCCAAGGACTGTGATGCACTCTTTTACCTTGTCATATGGCTCCAATGGGGCTGTGTTGGTCCTTGTCAACTCCCTCCAAGGACTGTAATGCACTCTTTTACCTTGTCAAATGGCTACAATGGGGCTGTGTTGGCCTTTGTTAGCCCTTGTCAACTCCCTCCAAGGACTGTGATGCACTCTTTCACCTTGTCAAATGGCTCCAATGGGGCTGTGTTGGCCCTTGTCAACTCCCTCCAAGGACTGTGATGCACTCTTTTACCTTGTCAAATGGCTCCAATGGGGCTGTGTTGGCCCTTGTCAACTCCCTCCAAGGACTGTGATGCACTCTTTTACCTTGTCAAATGGCTCCAATGGGGCTGTGTTGGCCTTTGTTGGCCCTTGTCAACTCCCTCCAAGGACTGTGATGCACTCTTTTACCTTGTCAAATGGCTCCAATGGGGCTGTGTTGGCCCTTGTCAGCTCCCTCCAAGGACTGTGATGCACTCTTTCACCTTGTCAAATGGATCCAATTGGGCTGTGTTGGCCCTTGTCAACTCCATCCAAGGACTGTGATGCACTCTTTTACCTTGTCAAATGGCTCCAATGGGGCTGGGTTTGCCCTTGTCAACTCCCTCCAAGGACTGTGATGCACTCTTTCACCTTGTCAAATGGCTCCAATGGGGCTGTGTTGGCCCTTGTCAACTCCCTCCAAGGACTGTGATGTACTCTTTTACCTTGTGAAATGGCTCCAATGGGGCTGTGTTGGCCTTTGTTGGTCCTTGTCAACTCCCTCCAAGGACTGTGATGCACTCTTTTACCTTGTCAAATGGCTCCAATGGGGCTGTGCTGGCCCTTGTCAACTCCCTCTAAGGACTGTGATGCACACTTTCACCTCGTCAAATGGCTCCAATGGGGCTGTGTTGGCCCTTGTCAACTCCCTCCAAGGACTGTGATGCACTCGTTTACCTTGTCAAATGGCTCCAATGGGGCTGTGTTGGCCCTTGTCAACTCCCTCCAAGGACTGTGATGCACTCTTTTACCTTGTCATATGGCTGCAATGGGGCTGTGTTGGCCCTTGTCAACTCCCTCCAAGGACTGTAATGCACTCTTTTACCTTGTCAAATGGCTCCAATGGGGCTGTGTTGGCCCTTGTCAACTCCCTCCAAGGACTGTGATGCACTCTTTTACCTTGTCAAATGGCTCCAATGGGGCTGTGTTGGCCTTTGTTGGCCCTTGTCAACTCCCTCCAAGGACTGTGATGCACTCTTTTACCTTGTCAAATGGCTCCAATGGGGCTGTGTTGGCCCTTGTCAGCTCCCTCCAAGGACTGTGATGCACTCTTTCACCTTGTCAAATGGATCCAATGGGGCTGTGTTGGCCCTTGTCAACTCCATCCAAGGACTGTGATGCACTCTTTTACCTTGTCAAATGGCTCCAATGGGGCTGTGTTGGCCCATGTCAACTCCCTCCAAGGACTGTGATGCACTCTTTTACCTTGTCAAATGGCTCCAATGGGGTTGTGTTGGCCCTTGTCAACTCCCTATAAGGACTGTGATGCACTATTTTACCTTGTCAAATGGCTCCGATGGGGCTGTGTTGGCCTTTGTTGGCCCTTGTCAACTCCCTCCAAGGACTGTGATGCACTCTTTTACCTTGTCAAATGGCTCCAATGGGGCTGAGTTGGCCCTTGTTGGCCCTTGTCAACTACCTCCAAGGACTGTGATGCACTCTTGTACCTTGTCAAATGGCTCCAATGGGGCTGTGTTGGCCCTTGTCAACTCCCTCCAAGGACTGTGATGCACTGTTTTACCTTGTCAAATGGCTCCAATGCGGCTGTGTTGGCCTTTGTTGGCCCTTGTCAACTCCCTCCAAGGACTGTGATGCACTCTTTCACCTTGTCAAATGGCTCCAATGGGGCTGTGTTGGCCCTTGTCAACTCCCTCCGAAGACTGTGATGGACTCTTTCAACTTGTCAAATGGCTCCAATGGGGCTGTGTTGGCCCTTGTCAACTTTCTTCAAGGATTGTGATGCACTCTTTCACCTTGTCAAATGGCTCCAATGGGGCTGTGTTGGCCCTTGTCAACTCCCTCCAAGGACTGTGATGCACTCTTTAACCTTGTCAAATGGCTCCAATGGGGCTGTGTTTGCCCTTGTCAACTCCCTCGAAGGACTGTGATGCACTCTTTCACCTTGTCAAATGGCTCCAAAGGGGCTGTGTTGGCCCTTGTCAACTCCCTCCAAGGACTGTGATGCACTCTTTTACCTTGTCAAATGGCTCCAATGGGGCTGTGTTGACCCTTGTCAACTCCCTCCAAGGACTGTAATGCACTCTTTTACCTTGTGAAATGGCTCCAATGGGGCTGTGTTGGCCTTTGTCAACTTTCTTCAAGGATTGTGATGCACTCTTTCACCTTGTCAAATGGCTCCAATGGGGCTGTGTTGGCCCTTGTCAACTCCCTCCAAGGACTGTGATGCACTCTTTTACCTTGTCAAATGGCTCCAATGGGGCTGTCTTTGCCCTTGTCAACTCCCTCAAGGACTGTGATGCACTCTTTCACCTTGTCAAATGGCTCCAATGGGGCTGTGTTGGCCCTTGTCAACTCCCTCCAAGGACTGTGATGCACTCTTTTACCTTCTCAAATGGCTCCAATAGGGCTGTGTTGGCCCTTGTCAACTCCCTCCAAGAACTGTAATGCACTCTTTTACCTTGTCAAATGGCTCCAATGGGGCTGTGTTGGCCCTTGTCAACTCCCTCCAAGGACTGTAATGCACTCTTTTACCTTGTGAAATGTCTCCAATGGGGCTGTGTTGGCCTTTGTTGGCCCTTGTCAACTCCATCCAGGGACTGTGATGCACTCTTTTACCTTGTCAAATGGCTCCAATGGGGCTGTGTTGGCCCTTGTCAACTCCCTCCAAGGACTGTGATGCACTCTTTTACCTTGTCAAATGGCTCCAATGGGGCTGTGTTGGCCCTTGTCAACTCCCTCCAAGGACTGTAATGCACTCTTTTACCTTGTGAAATGGCTCCAATGGGGCTGTGTTGGCCTTTGTCAACTTTCTTCAAGGATTGTGATGCACTCTTTCACCTTGTCAAATGGCTCCAATGGGGCTGTGTTGGCCCTTGTCAACTCCCTCCAAGGACTGTGATGCACTCTTTTACCTTGTCAAATGGCTCCAATGGGGCTGTGTTTGCCCTTGTCAACTCCATCAAGGACTGTGATGCACTCTTTCACCTTGTCAAATGGCTCCAATGGGGCTGTGTTGGCCCTTGTCAACTCCCTCCAAGGACTGTGATGCACTCTTTTACCTTCTCAAATGGCTCCAATGGGGCTGTGTTGGCCCTTGTCAACTCCCTCCAAGGACTGTAATGCCCTCTTTTACCTTGTCAAATGGCTCCAATGGGGCTGTGTTGGCCTTTGTCAACTTTCTTCAAGGATTGTGATGCACTCTTTCACCTTGTCAAATGGCTCCAATGGGGCTGTGTTGGCCCTTGTCAACTCCCTCCAAGGACTGTGATGCACTCTTTTACCTTGTCAAATGGCTCCAATGGGGCTGTGTTTGCCCTTGTCAACTCCCTCAAGGACTGTGATGCACTCTTTCACCTTGTCAAATGGCTCCAATAGGGCTGTGTTGGCCCTTGTCAACTCCCTCCAAGGACTGTGATGCACTCTTTTACCTTCTCAAATGGCTCCAATGGGGCTGTGTTGGCCCTTGTCAACTCCCTCCAAGGACTGTAATGCCCTCTTTTACCTTGTCAAATGGCTCCAATGGGGCTGTGTTGGCCCTTGTCAACTCCCTCCAAGGACTGTAATGCACTTTTTTCCCTTGTGAAATGGCTCCAATAGGGCTGTGTTGGCCTTTGTTGGCCCTTGTCAACTCCATCCAAGGACTGTGATGCACTCTTTTACCTTGTCAAATGGCTCCAATGGGGATGTGTTGGCCCTTGTTAACTCCCTCCAAGGACTGTGATGCACTCTTTTACCTTGTCAAATGGCTCCAATGGGGCTGTGTTGGCCCTTGTCAACTTCCTCCAAGGACTGTAATGCACTCTTTTACCTTGTGAAATGGCTCCAATGGGGCTGTGTTGGCCTTTGTTGGCCCTTGTCAACTCCCTCCAAGGACTGTGATGCACTCTTTCACCTTGTCAAATCGCTCCAATGGGGCTGTGTTGGACCTTGTCAACTCCCTCCAAGGACTGTGATGCACTCTTTTACCTTGTCAACTGGCTCCAATGGGGCTGTTTTGGCCCTTGTCAACTCCCTCCAAGGACTGTGATGCACTCTTTTACCTTGTCAAATGGCTCCAATGGGGCTGTGTTGGCCCTTGTCAACTCCCTCCAAGGATTGTGATGCACTCTTTTACCTTGTCAAATGGCTCCAATGGGGCTGTGTTGGCCTTTGTTGGCCCTTGTCAACTCCCTCCAAGGACTGTGATGCACTCTTTTACCTTGTCAAATGGCTCCAATGGGGCTGTGTTGGCCCTTGTCAACTCCCTCCAAGGACTGTGATGCACTTTTTTACCTTGTCAAATGGCTCCAATGAGGCTGTGTTGCCCTTGTCAACTCCCTCCGAAGACTGTGATGGACTCTTTCAACTTTTCAAATGGCTCCAATGGGGCTGTGTTGGCCCTTGTCAACTCCCTCCAAGGACTGTGATGCACTCTTTCACCTTGTCAAATGGCTCCAATGAGGCTGTGTTGCCCTTGTCAACTCCCTCCGAAGACTGTGATGGACTCTTTCAACTTTTCAAATGGCTCCAATGGGGCTGTGTTGGCCCTTGTCAACTCCCTCCAAGGACTGTGATGCACTCTTTTACCTTGTCAAATTGCTCCAATGGGGCTGTGTTGGCCTTTGTTGGCCCTTGTCAACTCCCTCCAAGGACTGTGATGCACTCTTTTACGTTGTCAAATGGCTCCAATGGGGCTGTGTTGGCCCTTGTCAACTCCCTCCAAGGACTGTAATGCACTCTTTTACCTTGTGAAATGGCTCCAATGGCTCCAATGGGGCTGTGTTGGCCCTTGTCAACTCCCTCCAAGGACTGTGATGCACTCTTTCACCTTGTCAAATGGCTCCAATGAGGCTGTGTTGCCCTTGTCAACTCCCTCCGAAGACTGTGATGGACTCTTTCAGCTTTTCAAATGGCTCCAATGGGGCTGTGTTGGCCCTTGTCATTTCCCTCCAAGGACTGTGATGCACTCTTTCCCTTGTCAAATGGCTCTAATGGGGCTGTGTTGGCCTTTGTTGGCCCTTGTCAACTCCCTCCAAGGACTGCGATGCACTCTTTTACCTTGTCAAATGGCTCCAATGGGGCTGTGTTGGCCCTTGTCAACTCCCTCCAAGGACTGTAATGCACTCTTTTACCTTGTGAAATGGCTCTAATGGGGCTGTGTTGGCCTTTGTTGGCCCTTGTCAACTCCCTCCAAGGACTGTGATGCACTCTTTTACCTTGTCAAAAGGCTCCAATGGGGCTGTGCTGGCCCTTGTCAACTCCCTCTAAGGACTGTGATGCACACTTTCACCTTGTCAAATGGCTCCAATGGGGCTGTGTTGGCCCTTGTCAACTCCCTCCAAGGACTGTGATTCACTCTTTTACCTTCTCAAATGGGTCCAATGGGGCTGTGTTGGCCCTTGTCAACACAGTCCAAGGACTGTGATGCGCTCTTTTACCTTGTCATATGGCTCTAATGGGGCTGTGTTGGCCCTTGTCAACTCCCTCCAAGGACTGTAATGCACTCTTTTACCTTGTCAAATGGCTCCAATGGGGCTGTGTTGGCCTTTGTTTGCCCTTGTCAACTCCCTCCAAGGACTGTGATGCACTCTTTTACCTTGTCAAATGGCTCCAATGGGGCTGTGTTGGCCTTTGTTGGCCCTTGTCAACTCCCTCCAAGGACTGTGATGTACTCTTTTACCTTGTCAAATAGCTCCAATGGGGCAGTGTTGGCCCTTGTCAACTCCCTCCAAGGACTGTGATGCACTGTTTTACCTTGTCAAATGGCTCCAATGGGGCTGTGTTGGCCTTTGTTGGCCCTTGTCAACTCCCTCCAAGGACTGTGATGCACTCTTTTACCTTGTCAAATGGCTCCAATGGGGCTGTGTTGGCCTTTGTTGGCCCTTGTCAACTCCCTCCAAGGACTGTGATGCACTCTTTTACCTTGTCAAATAGCTCCAATGGGGCAGTGTTGGCCCTTGTCAACTCCCTCCAAGGACTGTGATGCACTCTTTTACCTTGTCAAATGGCTCCAATGGGGCTGTGTTGACCTTTGTTGGCCCTTGTCAACTCCCTCCAAGGACTGTGATGCACTCTCTTACCTTCTCAAATGGCTCCAATGGGGCTCTGTTGGCCTTTGTTGGCCCTTGTCAACTCCCTCCAAGGACTTGATGCACTCTTTTACCTTGTCAAATGGCTCCAATGGGGCTGTGTTGGCCCTTTTAAACTCCCTCCAAGGACTGTGATGCACTCTTTCACCTTATCAAATGGCTCCAATGGTGCAGATTTTTCAATATGTTTTTTTGTAATACATGTCATTCCAATATTATTTGTCCTCTTTATTCATGTCATTGATTGAAATCTATAGTTTATATGGTTAATCCTTAAAGGAACATGAAATCAAATAATGGTCTTTCCTGATTCATAAATATAATTCAATTGTCAATAAATTTACTATTTACATCTCCAATTTAATTTGATTCATTTTCTTGATATACTTTTCATAAAGGTTTATCTTTGCAAGATTTGATTAGCATAGGACTCTAGTTCTCTCTATATATTGGTGTTTGTATATATATATATATATATATTCTTTTTTTTTGCACATCCATGTGTTCATTTGTAAACTATTCGTGAATTGATGCACCTATAACAAATTATCCCAGGATTGATACAATGAGATAATCTATGTAAATTTGTAATTTGATGTAAATAGTATCCTCTCTGTGAATCCTGAAACTTAATTGTTTGTATTTTATGTCCCTTTAAGTGATGCTGACCACAATTCTTAAGGAATGGATATGCATTTCTAATGTATTTTTTGTCCTTTTTACATCAACATGGACATATAATATTTAAAAAACAGACTATTATTTGAATGTTGACAGCACATGTATTCCAATTTCACTTATATCTTATTGTAGTAGTGTAACAAAATCAATCACTGTGTGTAGTAATGAGCATATTTTAGATGATTAATATCTTTCTTGTATTGTTTTTTCAATTTAATTATTCCATGATATATTGCTATAGGTAGGCTGACCATATTTCCACTTGAATAAATGACACGTTTGATAAATTTACTATTTACATCTCCAATTTAATTTGATTCATTTTCTTGATATACTTTTCATAAAGGTTTATCTTTTTTCTCTCTATATATTGGTGTTTGTATATATATATTTTCTTTTTTTTGCACATCCATGTGTTCATTTGTAAACTATTCGTGAATTGATGCACCTATAACAAATGATCCCAGGATTGATACAATGAGATAATCTATGTAAATTTGTAATTTGATGTAAATAGTATCCTCTCTGTGAATCCTGAAACTTAATTGTTTGTATTTTATGTCCCTTTAAGTGATGCTGACCACAATTCATAAGGAATGAATATGCATTTCTAATGTATTTTTTTTATTGTTATTCCAAATAAATCTTAACATATCTGAAAACATCACTGACATATGTATTTCTCATGTGTACCTTTTAAATGGTAAAGATGGACACCATAGCTATAGGTAACATATAATATATAACCAATCCCTATTTTAATAATGTATCTCCTAGCATTATTTCTCATTTAAAGGGACATGAAACTCAATAATTCCTAGATTAAAATTTAATGTGAAAATGTATTTCAAATTTCAATGTCCCACATATTCGTATAACATAAAATGTTGTTTTCAGGTCTATTTAAACCCTGCTGCTTGCTAAATAGTTAATAATCCTCTGCTTCTAATTAAATATATCCTTAGTTTCAACAATGGATTCTATTTCATATATCACAGTATTACGTTATCTAGCATGACATTCATAGCTAACAATAGAGCACATACTAGTTTTGAAAAAAATAAATAAGTTACATGCCAAGCTGTCAAATGAGTCCTTGTATTGGCTGATGTTTTTACGCGATCTCGGATGCGCCATATTTCTTAAGACGTCACCTGCCAAGCAGTCAAATGAGTCCTTGTATTGGCTGACGTTTTTACGCGATCTCGGATGCGCCATGTTGCTTAAGACGTCACCTGCCAAGCTGTCAAATGAGTCCTTGTATTGGCTCACGTTTTTACGCGATCAAGGATGCGCCTTTGATTGGATGCCGTTTTTACGCAATCAAGGATGCGCCTTTGATTGGATGCCATTTTTACATGATCAATAATGCGCCATGTTAATTAAGATGTCACATGCCAAGGTGTAAACCGTCTGATTGGATTACATAGTCCCGCAATATTTGATTTTGCATGTAACCCACGTTTGTGAATGAGAAGCAAAGTTTAAAACCATGGCGAGTATGGTTTGTGTTAATCATGTACATTGTTGAACCATAGATGATAAAGAACTCAAAAATCTCTTTTGATGGCTGTCTTGTTGAATAAACAAATGAAAGCAATATTTTTTCCTGCATAAGATATTTTGAGGCAAGTGCAAATCCATGAATATAGTCCATCTTGTTTAATATGTTTGTCAACAATATTTTCCTTTTTATGAATAATGACTGTGTTGTGTTTAATTTTCAACATATCTAATTGCTAAAGATGCGCTATTGTATTTGAATCAAGTAATCAATATGCATTTACCTTTATCATATGATAAATATATGAGATGCCTACTTATTCTAGATGTTAAGTCTTGGTATTTTTTATTAAAGGGACATTATACACTCATTTTTTTAAACACATACAGTATATGTTTTTTATATCTATTTATATAGTACTTTTTTCTATAATCAATATCTTGTTTGGCTTATGTTTAAATAACATTGCTGTGTGAGTACCATCAGCTACCTTCTCCAGCTTGCTCCTGTTTGTGTAAAGGGTCTTTTCATATGCAAAGGAAGGGGGATTGTTTTATTTCCCACTTGTAATGGGCTTTCAAGCTAACTTTTCAACATAGCTAAACAGATTTTCTCAGTAAGTCTTTAAACCATTTTCTCATGTATTTTCAGTTTGTGGTCATCTTGTTCTTTATAGTATTATCTATTACATGCAGTTCTCTGAACATGATTGTATACTGTCCCTTTAATGTAAATGCTCAGTATTGTGTCATGTATGAGTTCCACATTGGTTAAATCTCCAAATGTATTAGTGTGAGCATATATTTCTAAAGTAACTCATAAAAGGGCCTGAAACCATATTCCTTCAAAATGAAATGTCTTTGTTAAATAATTCAAACACAAAAATGTATCTTTAATAAAATAGACTTTATTTAACATGTCAATAGAAATATGGCATACAGGCTTAGTATCCTATTCTGAATGCATTTTGACCACTAGAGGGCATTTTTTTGAAATTTTCATATAGAAAATATTGAGCTCATACAGTATAGTTATCCATGGATTGATCAGTGATTGGCTGAAATGTTGGTCTGTCAAAAGAACAGAAATAAGTGGTCATTTTTCATAGGCATAGATACAAGGTTAATCACAGAAGTAAAACGTGTATTTCTCTCAGTGTTGTTTTTCCAAACTTGATAATGCGTAATAAAGTGTTTTCTTTGTAAACAACAATAATGTTCTGACTGTCCCTTTAAGCTGTGTTGTTGGAATTAAAAAAGTAATATGCCATAATTTATAATTGTAACGGTCAGTTTGTTTGAGATTAGGGAAACAGTTTGGACATCACATCACAGAAACCAATCAATGTAATCAACAAGGATAGTTATGTGATGAGGTGGTGTCCACACACTTGTAACCCACACTCTGCAAACAATCTGCCTCCATGGACCCATTCCCATAGAAGCAGATTATATACAGAGTGTGGTCCACAAGTGTAAGAAGACCACATCATCACATACCTATCCATTACACATTAAATAAATAAAACTATATATACCAAAAAATACTTCCTTCCTCTTCCTTCCACTCTTCCCACGAGACTGAGGCACTGGGAGGGCAACTGCCCCCTCCGACGAGTTCTCATCAGAGATGTTTGGGGAAGAGGGGAAGGAGGAGTACTGAGATGACCCAGCTGAGGAGGAGATTGAGGAGTACCAGGAGCAGATGGCCCAGGATCAGATGGCCCAGCAGCAGATGGCACAAGAGCAGATGGAATTTAATACGTGGAGTGTAGGTGGCGCTAGAAGTACACTAGGTATACCAAGCAATGGGCTAATAAACTGATTTTCTAAGTCTGTAGTTTACTAATGTCCTTAAATGCATTGGGTGGTGATAAAAAAGAATCTAAAACTGAGTGGATATTAACTCAAATTTATTCAATAATGTGAACATAGAAATCAACAAGATCAATCATGCATGTGGCCCACACTAATCAATCACAACACCTTGCAAATCACAATTAAAATATCAACATTAAAAAATCACACTTTGTCATTAA
Organism: Bombina bombina; assembly: GCF_027579735.1. Classification (NCBI taxonomy): domain Eukaryota; kingdom Metazoa; phylum Chordata; class Amphibia; order Anura; family Bombinatoridae; genus Bombina; species Bombina bombina. The sequence continues at coordinate 83,174,392 of NC_069508.1, forward strand.
AATGTAAAAATATAGCAGCAATAATCTTTAAATAAATAAATCCCAGTTAGGCAATAGTAAGGCAATACAAATGCAATAAGAATGCAATAAAAAAAAGAATGCAATAAAAAATGCCGTAAAAATTGTTGAGGCAATTATATTTTTGTTCTATGTGCCTTATAAAGGTTCCTATTCGTTTTGGTCTTATGAGATGGTTTTGTCCATAGATATGTTCCTTATCACAGTCAGATTGAGATAAACCTTCTCTTAAGTGTGTAGGGCAAAACTCTGTTAATTCAAGTCTCTTTCGTACTATGCCCTATTAAAAGGAAATTCTTGTTTACACTTCTTTGTAAGGATCCCAAAGTATTGAACAACAGTTAAAGGTAGATCTTTCTTTTAAAAAGGATTCCCAAACTGGATCAACTATTACAGTAGAGTCTTATTTCAAGTAAACTTCAACGGACTGCCGTGGCCCGGTCTAGATGTGACTTAGCAGGGGGACCTGATATCAGTACAGACACTCTCACCTGCTTCTCCTTGTCCGAGTATATCGGCTTCTGTGTGGATTTGATGTTATGGATGCATCACGGACCTCCGGGTCCCACCACGTAACTGTCTTCACTTGCGCAAGTCTTACCTCAGTTACCTTCGTATCCGGACTTACAGCCTGAAGCGATTCTCTGCTCTTTAAGTACTCTGTACGCAGAGTTGGTTAGCGCTGTGTGTCCTCTTTGAATACCTTCCAAACCTTTCTACGCGTTTCACCCCTAAGGTGTGGGGCTTTTTCAAGATCGGGAAATATTGAAGGAACTGCAAAGTAATGATACAATTACCATAAAAATGGCAGATAAAGGGGGAGGGGTGGTAGTTTTAGATACCATAAAGTATAAGGAAGAAGCAGACAGGCTATTGAATGACAAGAAGACATATAGAAAGTTAGTTTTAGACCCAACAAATAAATACTTAGAGAAATTAAATAGGATACTTTTGAAAGGGAAAGATGAGGGAATTTTAACAGATAAGGAATATATGTATCTAAAACCACAATATCCAATAATTCCCATCTTTTATTACCTGCCGAAAGTGCATAAAAGTTTAGTAAATCCTCCCGGAAGACCCATAGTCTCCGGCATAGGATCACTTACAGCCAATTTATCTGAATATGTCGATACATTTTTACAGAAATATGTTGTTAAATTAGACACTTATCTAAAAGACTCGACCAGTCTACTTAAACTACTGAATGAAATAGAATGGAAGAATGATTATTTATTAGCCACCTGTGATGTGGTATCGCTATATACTAATATTAACCACAATCTCTGTATAGAGGCAGTAGAAGGATTTCTACAACAAGACCCATTTTTAAAAAAAGAGCAAAGTACCTTTCTAATAGAATGCATCCGCTTCATTTTAGAACATAATTATTTTTCATTCGATGGTAATTATTACCTGCAAATAGAGGGAACAGCTATGGGCACGAGATTCGCACCGAGCTACGCAAATCTGTTTATGGGGGATTGGGAAAACCGATTTCTCCAGTTTGCGGGGCTCGGTGCGAGTCTCGTGCTTTTTAAAAGGTATATTAATGATATTATCATCCTATGGAAAGGAAGTGAAGAAGATCTGAAGAATGTTTTTGGAATAATGAATAACAATGATAAAGGATTATCCTTTACCTATCAAATAAGTAAGGATACTATAACATTTCTAGACTTGGACATTAGGGTAGAAAATAATAAACTGATAACAAAGACCCACTTCAAACCAACCGATTCTAACAACTATATCCATGCATCCAGCTGCCACTTTTCTAAGTGGAAAAATAATATTCCAGTAGGACAATGCCTGAGAATCAGGAAAAATTGCACTGAAATAGATGACTTTGAGGACCAAATTAAATTATTAGAGAAGAAATTTGCAGATAGAGGCTACAAAGAGGAGACTATAAATAATGCTGTTACAAGAGCCAGAAAAACAGAAAGGGAGACACTACTTACATACAAAACTAAAGTTAATTCAAACAGAGACGAATATGACGTACCATTCATAACAGAATTTAGTGATGACCACAATAGGATAAGGAAAATATTAAGGAAACACTGGCATATTGTAAAAAGTGACCCTATAGTAGGGGACAAACTACCACCGTTCCCTAGAATGGTTTTTAAAAAAACAAAAAATCTGAAATCTATGCTAGCCCCAAGCGAGTTTAAAAAAGGAAAAATGGTTCAGAAAGGTAAAGAAAAGGACTTATGGGGCAAAGAATTAAATGGGTTTTTCCCTTGCATTTCATGTAAATCGTGTAAGCATAGTACAAAGAAGAAAAACATCAATATTCCAGGATTAAATATTCAATATAAAATTAAAGATGTCCTAAGATGTAGCAGTAGAGGTGTTATATATATGCTACAATGCTCATGTGGTTTGATTTATATAGGAGAAACATCAAGAATGCTACGTGATAGAATCCGTGAGCACCTCTGGCAAATTGAAAAAGGTATATTAGAGACGCACTTATATCAGCACTTTAGAGAGGTACATAAAAACAGCACAAAAGACCTAAAATTTTGGGGCTTATGTAAAATAAAAGGTAATTGGAGAGGGGGAAATCTGGACACTTTGCTCCTGAAAAAGGAGGCTGAGATGATTTATAATTTTAATACCCTGCACCCAAACGGCTTAAATTCCGAACTGGATTTAAATCCATTTTTATCATAAAATAGCACCCACTTTTAAATTCACATGTTTCTGTTAATTTTTCACCATCCCTAAAAATTATTACTATTCTAATTATTATATATACAAAATTTTTTAAAAATTATCATATTCAAAAATATTATATTTATTTTTTGTAATTAAATAACACTTGACCACTTTGATTTAAAACTGCACTGTAAATCTAGGATTGTAGATATAATTATACTTTATTTTAAAAAGATTATATTTTAAAAGATTATAACAAGATTATTGTATGCCTCTATAGCATAGCGGTAGAATTCTAGCTTAGCAACCAGAGTCCCCGAGTCCGATTCCCCATAGACTAGATCGGTATCTAGTAATAATTAAAATTTAGCTGGAGCTTAACTTGTGGAAAAATTAATCTAAGGTTTTTAATTTTAATTTTTATTTAATGGTAGCGAATCAAATATTTGTTGTAGAATTATAGAATGAGGTTTATAAACACATATTTTAGCCACTCCCAGACAGTAATAAAGCTAGAAGCCCGAAATTAAGGATTCCACTATTTGGATACACTAAACTGTGCTACCTTAGCTAATATCATATATAGTCAAAAGAAAACAAAGAAATTCAGAAAAGCCTGTGTTATGAATATGTTGGTTCATATATAATTTGGGAGAATGGTCTAGTTGTATGAGCACTGAATGGTATGGAGGTAACGTCTTATCCCTTAGCCACGGGGATCTTAGGTTCGATTCCCTAGGAGGGATATATATATATGTATTATTACCTTTTTGAATAATAAATTTTATATTTGATAAATGCAATTTATATGTATGGTCCTCTTATATATATTTTTTTAATAAGGCAATACAGGGATTTTTTTATCAAGGCAATACAGGAGTTTTTTACAAATTACCCAATTGAGATAAGCGTAATTATAAGGAAGATATCCATAAACGATACATTTGTCCGTGTGGACATGAGGATCCCACCTTTTAAAGTTTAACTTCCAGAGTGACCGGAGGAAGTGAAAAAACTAACAACAAATCAAATGCAGGTAGGGGAGATATAAGGCAGACCTGACTCTTACACTGGATCTTGAAAAAGCCCCACACCTTAGGGGTGAAACGCGTAGAAAGGTTTGGAAGGTATTCAAAGAGGACACACAGCGCTAACCAACTCTGCGTACAGAGTACTTAAAGAGCAGAGAATCGCTTCAGGCTGTAAGTCCGGATACGAAGGTAACTGAGGTAAGACTTGCGCAAGTGAAGACAGTTACGTGGTGGGACCCGGAGGTCCGTGACGCATCCATAACATCAAATCCACACAGAAGCCGATATACTCGGACAAGGAGAAGCAGGTGAGAGTGTCTGTACTGATATCAGGTCCCCCTGCTAAGTCACATCTAGACCGGGCCACGGCAGTCCGTTGAAGTTTACTTGAAATAAGACTCTACTGTAATAGTTGATCCAGTTTGGGAATCCTTTTTAAAAGAAAGACCTACCTTTAACTGTTGTTCAATACTTTGGGATCCTTACAAAGAAGTGTAAACAAGAATTTCCTTTTAATAGGGCATAGTACGAAAGAGACTTGAATTAACAGAGTTTTGCCCTACACACTTAAGAGAAGGTTTATCTCAATCTGACTGTGATAAGGAACATATCTATGGACAAAACCGTCTCATAAGACCAAAACGAATAGGAACCTTTATAAGGCACATAGAACAAAAATATAATTGCCTCAACAATTTTTACGGCATTTTTTATTGCATTCTTTTTTTTATTGCATTCTTATTGCATTTGTATTGCCTTACTATTGCCTAACTGGGATTTATTTATTTAAAGATTATTGCTGCTATATTTTTACATTTTAATGACAAAGTGTGATTTTTTAATGTTGATATTTTAATTGTGATTTGAAAGGTGTTGTGATTGATTAGTGTGGGCCACATGCATGATTGATCTTGTTGATTTCTATGTTCACATTATTGAATAAATTTGAGTTAATATCCACTCAGTTTTAGATTCTTTTTTATCACCACCCAATGCATTTAAGGACATTAGTAAACTACAGACTTAGAAAATCAGTTTATTAACCCATTGCTTGGTATACCTAGTGTACTTCTAGCGCCACCTACACTCCACGTATTAAATTCCATTTTGAATCCAGAACTACCTAGGAAGGAGGTAGTATAAGAGGTCGGCAACGTGGGTTGAGTCCAGCGCTCCACTTCACTGTTTTACACAATCACTTCATTTACAAGAGCAGATGGCCCAGCAGCAGATGGCCCAGGATCAGATGGCCCAGGATCAGATGGCCCAGCAGCAGATGGCCCAGGATCAGATGGCCCAGTAGCAGATGGCCCAGCAGCAGATGGTTCAGGATCAGATGGCCCAGCAGCAGACGGCCCAGCAGCAGATGGCGTGTTATGCGCCTCCCGGAGGACCTGCAATATAGCTTTGAGAGTATGCAAGATCTCGCTTTGTCCTTGGATAATATTTTTTTGGCCTTGTATAAGCTCTGTTTGGCCTTGTATAAGCTCTGTTTGGCCTTGTCAAAATGGCATGAATGTTTTTTGTCATCTGGATTCTGCTTTCAAGATTTTCCCTCCGGGAGGCACGCATCTGGGCTTGAAAATCTTGTAATATCTGCACCTCTGCTATCTCCTCCTGAGGGGCTGCTCGTGCACAGCAGGCTGCTGGTGCAGGTGGGGCTGCTGGTGCAGGAGGGGATGCTGGTGCAGGAGGGGCTGCTGCAGGGATCTGTTCTGCAGTGGGACTTCTTCAGAGGAGGAGTATAGAGGGATGTCTTCCATGTCTCCCCGAGGTTGTGAGTCATCTCCACCACTCTCATACCTAGGTGAAGGAGGAGCCTGTGGTTGCTGTGCTGCCTCCTCCCCAGACTCTGTATATCGTTAAAAGAAATAAATGGATATGTTAACATAGTTCCAAATAAAGATGTAAATGCTTTTGCTTACAATACAATTACAAATGCAGCCTCATTAATCCACTTTCAAATATAACAATCAATACGATTTCTGCATTTTCCAAATCGTGTTTCTATCTGGTCAATCTGAATATTTTTGAGTTTGTTTTCAGTCTGTTTAAATGCACATCTAATCTGTAGACTAGATACTAATGTAATCGTAAGGTAACTGTGAATGTGTTTACGTAATAATGTGTTAAGAAGCGTAATTGCGTTAATCATATCCTTAAATACATTCTTTAGTTTTGATGTTACGAGATTATTAAATGAGCTTACCGTCAGATGAGAGTGACAGGTTCCCGGTATCGACTCCTCCAATACCGACTATGGCCACCTCGGAGATGCTGTGATGCAACATATCCTCCCATCGAGAGTACTCGACAGTCATTTCTGGGCCGCCACCGGTCCCTGTTGTGTATTGGTACTCCCTCAATATTTTTTTTTTTTTAGTTCCATTTTGCAGTCCCGGTAGCGATGCTTTATAGACTCGACATCCCTGTTATGGGGCCCCACTGCATTAACTGCATCCGTTATCTCCAGCCATAGCTTCCTCTTCTCCCTAGGGGTGGCCTTCTGAGCCTGCAGCCTCCTAGCCCTGGCCATATATGCCTCTATGAGGGCCTCCTTCTCCTCCATAGTATACCTCGCCTCCCTAGTCAGCTTGATTTTCCCCTGTGATGGTGTCCTTCTGTTAGACACACCATACTTGATAATCTTTGTTTAGGGCTAAACTTGATGTACTATTAAAGCATAGTAAACGTTAACTATTTAAAGGAACAGTATATGATTACTGCTTTTATTAAACTTGTCAAATTTCATTTGGGATTTAATAAAAAAATTTATTAAAGGCACAGTACACTATAATATTATTAAAAAAAAAATAGTTTTTTTTACTATTTAAAGGAACAGTAAACTATTAGATACTACATTAATAGTTCTGTTTGATAGAAGGGATCTGACTAAGATTGTAGCTTGCATCTGTTAAACATGGAAGACATGGAACAGAGTACATGTCTCATGTGTTTAGATGCCATTGTGGAACCACCTGTCACACTATGTGACAATTATGTGGAGAGAGCATTACAATGTAAAGAGAAATTATTTTTTAATAAAGATATGTCTAAAGATGATTCTCTAACCAATGAGATTCAGGGTTTGCCGCAATCTTCTCCCTAAGCGTCACAGCCTTTGACACCCGCGCAAGCTACGTCATCTTCTACGGCGTCTGCTTCTTTTACTTTGCAGGATATGGCTGCAGTTATGTCATCTACTCTTACAGAGGTTCTGTCTAAGTTACCAGTGTTACATGGCAAATGTAGCAGGGCAGAATCGCAGGGTATCCCTGTAGCTTCTGATGCTTTGATGGCTATCTCTGATGTACCCTCCCAGTCCTCTGAATTGGAGGGTAAGGAGATTTTGTCTGAGGGGGAGCTGTCTGACTCAGGTAGTGCATTGCCCCAAACAGATTCAGACGTCATGTCCTTTAGATTTAAATTGGAACACCTCTGCCTGTTACTTCGGGAGGTTTTAGTGCCTCTGTGATTTTGTCTATTCCTTTCAAGGGGAAGACTCTATTTGGACCTGACTTGAAAGAGATTATTTTTGACATTACGGGAGGTAAGGGCCATCTTTTACCTCAGGATAAAACATCTAAGCAGAGGGGTAGACAGAGTAATTTTAGTTCCTTTCAAAATTTTAAGGGAGTCCCCTCCTCCTCTGCCGCTAAACAGGAGAACTTTGCTCAAGCTAAGTCCATCTGGAGACCCAACCAGGCTTGGAACAAGGGTAAACAACCCAAGAAACCACTGCTGCTCCCAAGACAGCATGAAGGGGCAGCCCCCGATCCGGGACCGGATCTAGTAGGGGGCAGACTTTCTCTATTTGTCCAGGCTTGGATAAGAGACGTTCAGGATCCTTGTACACTGGAAATCATGTCTCAATGGTATCAACTGGAGTTAAAAAATATCTTCCCAAGGGGAAGGTTCCTTCTTTCACGATTGTCTGTAGACCCGATAAAGAGAGAGGCGTTCTTAAGTTGTGTAAGAGACCTCTCCACTATGGGAGTAATTTGTCTTGTTCCAAGTCTGGAACAGGGGCAGGGGTTTTACTCAAATCTTTTCATGGTTCCCAAAAAAGAGGGAACGTTCCGTCCCATTTTAGATCTCAAGAGTCTACACAACTTTCTCAGAGTCCCATCCTTCAAGATGGAGACTATTCAGACAATTCTTCCATTGATCCAGGAGGGTCATTGATCCAGGACTTAAATGATGCATACCTTCACATTCCTATCCACAAGGATCATCATCAGTTCCTAAGATTTGCCTTTCTAGACAAACATTTTCAGTTCGTGGCTCTTCCCTTCGGGCTGGCCACAGTACCCAGGATCTTCACGAAGATTCTAGGGTCTATTCTGGCGGTTCTCAGACTGTGGGGCATTGCAGTGGTGCCTTATCTGGACGATATTCTGATCCAGACATCGTCTTATCATCTAACAAGGTCTCATACCGACATGGTTCTGTCCTTTCTAAGGACTCATGGGTGGAAGGTGACTGTAGAAAAGAGTTCACTAATTCCACAGACAAGGGTTCCTTTTCTGGGAACTCTAATAGACTCTGTATCCATGAAAATCTTCTTGACGGAGGTCAGGAAATTAAAGAGTGTTCGTTTTCATCTCTACAGACCTCTACAACTGAGCATGCTCAGACAGTGGAATGGAGATTATGCAAATTTGTCTCCTCAGATAGATCTGGATCAGGAGACAAGAGATTCTCTTCTTTGGTGGTTGTCGCAGGATCATCTGTCCCAAGGGACATGCTTCCGCAGACCCTCATGGGTGATAGTGACAATGGATGCCAGTCTACTAGGTTGGAGTGCAGTCTGGAATTCCCTGAAGGCTCAGGGTGTATGGACTTGGTCGGAGTCTCTACTCCCAATCAATATTATGAAGTTAAGAGCAATATTCAATGCACTTCAGGTTTGGCCTCAGTTGGCCTTAGCCAAATTCATCTGGTTTCAGTTGAACAACATCACGACTGTGGCTTACATCAATCATCAGGGAGGAACAAGGAGTTCCTTAGCGATGACGGAAGTATCCAAAATAATTCGGTGGGTGGAGGCTCACTTTTGTTATCTGTCAGCAATATACATTCCAGGAGTGGACAACTGGGAAGCGGACTTTCTGAGCAGACAGACGTTTCATCCAGGGGAATGGGAACTTCATCCGGAGGTCTTTGCCGCTCTGATTCTCAGGTGGGGCAGACCGGAATTGGATCTGATGGCGTCTCGTCAGAATGCCAAGTTTCCAAGATACAGATCCAGATCAAGGGATCCTCAGGCCGAACTGATAGATGCCTTTGCAGTGCCTTGGTTGTTCAGCCTAGTTTATGTGTTTCCACCGTTTGCTCTCCTTCCCCGGTTAATTGCTCGGATGAAACAGGAGAGGGCTTCAGTAATTCTAATTGCTCCTGCGTGGCTATGCAGGACTTGGTATGCGGATCTGGTGGACATGTCCTCTCTGCCACCGTGTAAGCTTCCATTGAGGCAGGGCCTTCTCATTCAGGGACCCTTCCATCACCCGAATCTAGTTTCTCTGCAGATAACTGATTGGAGATTGAACGATTGATTATCCAAGCGAGGGTTCTCTGATTCGGTCATTGATACTTTGATTCAGGCACGGAAGCCTGTTACTAGAAAGATTTACCATAAGATATGGCATAAATATCTTTATTGGTGCGAATCCAAGGGCTACTCATGGAGTAGGGTTAGGATTCCCAGGATTTTAGCTTTTCTCCAAGAAGGACTGGAGAAAGGGTTGTCAGCAAGTTCCTTAAAGGGACAGATTTCTGCTTTGTCTATTCTGTTGTACAAACGTCTGTCAGATGTTCCAGATGTTCAATCTTTTTATCAGGCTCTAACTAGAATCAGGCCTGTGTTTAGATCAATTGCTCCTCCTTGGAGTTTGAATTTAGTTCTTAAAGTTCTTCAAGGGGTTCCGTTTGAACCCATGCATTCCATAGATATTAAGTTATTATCTTGGAAAGTTTTCTTTTTGGTTGCTATTTCTTCTGCTCGCAGAGTTTCTGAGCTTTCGGATTTACAATGTGATACGCCTTATCTTATTTTCCATGCTGATAAGGTGGTGTTACGTACCAAACCTGGGTTTCTTCCTAAGGTTGTTTCTAACATAAATATTAATCAGGAAATTGTTGTTCCTTCATTATGTCCTAATCCTTCTTCTAAGAAGGAGCGTATGTTACATAACTTAGATGTAGTTCGCGCCTTAAAGTTTTACTTGCAGGCGACTAAGGATTTTCGTCAAACATCTTCATTGTTTGTGGTTTTTGATGGGAAACGTAGGGGTCAGAAAGCTACGGCTACCTCTCTTTCTCTTTGGCTGAAGAGTATCATCCGTTTGGCATATGAAACTGCTGGACAGCAGCCTCCTGAAAGAATTACAGCTCATTCCACTAGGGCTGTGGCTTCCTCATGGGAATTTAAAAATGATGCTTCTGTTGAACAGATTTGCAAGGCTGCAACTTGGTCTTCTCTTCATACTTTTTCCAAATTTTCCAAATTTGATACTTTTGCTTCTTCTGAGGCTGTTTTTGGGAGAAAGGTTCTCCAAGCAGTGGTGCCTTCCCGTTTAGGTCCCTGTCTTGTACCTCCCTTATATCCGTGTCCTAAAGCTTTGGTATTGTATCCCACAAGTAAGGATGAAATCCGTGGACTTGTCATATCTTGTAAAAGAAAATAAAATTTATGCTTACCTGATAAATGTATTTCTTTTACAATATGACGAGTCCACGGCCCACCCTGTTATCTAAAGACAGGTTTTTATTTTTTGTCAAACTTCAGTCGAATGACTGGAGGGGGAGGGAAGGGAGGGGCTATATGTACAGCTCTGCTGTGGAGCTCTTTGCCACTTCCTGCTGACCAGGAGGCGATATCCCACAAGTAAGGATGCAATCCATGGACTTGTCATATCGTAAAAGGAATACATTTATCAGGTAAGCATAAATTTCCTTTTTTTTTATTTCCTGATTCAGAAACACCATTCAGTTTTACGACCCTTCCTAATTTACTACTTTTAAATATTTTCATTAATTCTCTAGCTATCTTTATTTAAAAAAACATGAATGCATAGGAACAGGCCGATTTTTGTTTGTGAACCTTTCTTGCTTATTGGTTGGTAAATAGAAGCCTCCAATAAACAAGCCCTATCCATGTGGCTAAGCAAAACATGGGCTGGCTGCTAAGATTTACATTCCAGCTCTTAAAAATAATATATCAATTTAAACTAGAGAAAATATTGATAATTGTAGTAAATAAGAAAATATATTATAATGACATGCTCTATCCAAATCAGAAAAGAAAACAATTTGGTTGAGTGCTCTTTAACAATGTTACGGCTAGATTACAAGTTTTGTTGGTAAAAACTTGCGGAGCTAACGCTCGTTTTTTTTCCAGCACTCACTTTAAACAACACTGGTATTACAAGTTTTCTGAATGGCTGCATTAGCCTCAGAAAAGTGAGCGTTGATCAAAATTTAGCTCCACTTCTCACCTCAATACCAGCGTTGCTTACGGTAGCAGTAAGCTGGAAAAACGTGCTTGTGCACGATTTCCCCATAGGATACAATGGGGCTGAGCTGGCTGAAAAAAAACCTAACACCTGCAAAAAAACAGCGTTCAGCTCCTAACGCAGCCCCATTTTTTCCTATGGGGAAATATTTTCTAAGTTTACACCTAACACCCTAACATGAACCCCGAGTCTAAACACCCCTAATCTTACGCTTATTAACCCCTAATCTGCCGACCCCGCTATCGCTGACAACTGCATTTTATTATTACCCCTAACCTGCCGCTCCGGACACCGCCGCACCTACATTATCCCTATGAACCCCTAATTTGCTGCCCCCAACATCGCCGCCACCTACATTATATTTATTAACCCCTAATCTGCCACCCCCAACGTCGCCGCCACCTACCTACAATTATTAACCCCTTATCTGCTGACCAGACATCGCCGCCACTATAATAAATGTATTAACCCCTAAACCGCAGCACTCCCGCCTTGCAAACACTGTAATAAATTTTATAAAACCCTAATCTACCCTCCCTAACATCGCCGCCACCTACCTACAATTATTAACCCCTAATATGCCACCCCCAACGTCGCCGCTACTATAATAAAGTTATTAACCCCTAAACCTAAGTCGAACCCTAACCCTAACACCCCCCTAAGTTTAATATAATTTAATGAAATCTAAATAAAATTACTATAATTAAATAAATTATTCCTATTTAAAACTAAATACTTACCTATAAAATAAACCATAAGATAGCTATAATATAACTAATAGTTACATTGTAGCTATTTTAGGATTTATATTTATTTTACAGGCAACTTTGTATTTAATTTAACTAGGTAGAATAGCTATTAATTAGTTAATAACTATTTAATAGCTACCTAGTTAAAATAATTACAAAATTACCTGTAAAATAAATCCTAACCAAAGTTACAAATACACCTAACACTACACTATCAATAAATTAATTAAATAAATTACCTACAATTATCTAAACTAAAATACAATTAAATAAACTAAACTATAGTACAAAAACAAACAAACACTAAATTACAAAAAATAAAAAAATATTACAAGAATTTTAATCTAATTACACCTAATCTAAGCCCCCTAATAAAATAAAGGCCCCCAAAATAATAAAATTCCCTACCCTATACTAAATTACAAAAGTAATCAGCTCTTTTACCAGCCCTTAAAATGGCTTTTTGCGGGGCATTGCCCCAAAGCAAGACCCCCCAACTTTAAAACCCACCACCCACACACCCCTAGTCTTAAACCCACCCGATCCCCCCTTAAAAAAACCTAACACTAACCCCCTGAAGATCACCCTACCTTGAGCCGTGTTCACCCAGCTGGGCCGAATTCTTCATCCAATTCTGGCGATGTGGTCCTCCATCCGGCAGAAGTCTTCATCCAAGCGGGGCAGAAGAGGTCCTACATCCGGCAGAAGTCTTCAACCAAGCGGGGCAGAAGAGGTCCTCCATCCGGCAGAAGTCTTCATCCATCTGCGGCTCCATCTTCAAGACCTCCGACGCGGAACATCCTCCTCGGCCGACGGATTAACGACGAATGAAGGTTCCTTTAAATGACATCATCCAAGATGGCATCCCTCAAATTCTGATTGGCTGATAGGATTCTATCAGCCAACCGGAATTAAGATAGGAAAAATGCGATTGGTTGATTTAATCAGCTAATCGGATTGAAGTTCAATCTGATCCAATCAGCCAATCGGAATTCAAGGGACGCCATCTTGGATGACGTCATTTAAAGGAACCTTCATTCATCATTAGTCCATCGGCCGAGGAGCATGTTCCGCGTCGGAGGTCTTGAAGATGGAGCCGCGGATGGATGAAGACTTCTGCCGGATGGAGGACCTCTTCTGCCCCGCTTGGATGAAGACTTCTGCTGGATGGAGGACCTCTTCTGCCCCGCTTGGATGAAGACTTCTGCCGGATGGAGGACCTCTTCTGCCCCGCTTGGATGAAGACTTCTGCCGGATGGAGGACCACACTGCCCGGATTGGTTGAAGAATTCAGCCCGGCTGTGTGAACACGGCTCAAGGTAGGGTGATCTTCAGGTGGTTAGTGTTAGGTTTTTTTAAGGGGGGATTAAGGGGGGATCGGGTGGGTTTTAGAGTAGGGGTGTGTGGGTGGTGGGTTTTAATGGTGGGGGGACCTTGTATTTTTTTTACAGGTAAAATAGCTGATTATTTTGGGGCAATGCCCCGCAAAAAGCCCTTTTAAGGGCTGGTAAAAGAGCTGATTACTTTGTAATTTAGTATAGGGTAGGGAATTTTATTATTTTGGGGGGCTTTTTTATTTTATTAGGGGGCTTAGATTAGGTGTAATTAGATTAAAATTCTTGTAATATTTTTTTATTTTTTGTAATTTAGTGTCTGTTTGTTTTTTTGTACTACAATTTAGTTTATTTAATTGTATTTTAGTTTAGATTTGTAGGTAATTTATTTAATGAATTTATTGATAGTGTAGTGTTAGGTGTATTGAGTAGGTTAGGATTTATTTTACAGGTAATTTTGTAATTATTTTAACTAGGTAGCTATTAAATAGTTATTAACTATTTAATAGCTATTCTACCTATTTAAAATAAATATAAAGTTGCCTGTAAAATAAATATAAATCCTAAAATAGCTACAATGTAACTATTAGTTATATTGTAGCTATATTAGGGATTATTTTATAGGTAAGTATTTAGTTTTAAATAAGATTAATTTATTTAATTATAGTAATTTTATTTCGTTTTATTTAAATTATATTAAACTTAGGGGGGGTTAGGGGTTAATAACTTTATTATAGTAGCGGCGACGTTGGGGGGACAGATTAGGGCTTAATAAAATTTATTATAGTGTTTGCGAGGCGGGATTGCGGTGGTTTAGGGGTTAATACATTTATTATAGTGGCGGCTATGTACGGTCGTCAGATTAGGGTTTAATAAGTGTAGGTATGTGGCGGCGATGTTGGGGGGCAGATTAGGGGTTAATAAATATAATATAGGTGTCGGCGATGTTAGGGACAGCAGATTAGGGGTTCATAGGTATAATGTAGGTGGCGGCGGTGTCCGGTCGGCAGATTAGGGGTTAAATAATTTTATTATAGTGTTTGCGATGTGGGGGGGCCTCGGTTTAGGGGTTCATAGGTAGTTTATGGGTGTTAGTGTACTTTTTAGCACTGTAGTTAAGAGCTTTATGTTCCGGCGTTAGCCCATAAAACTCTTAACTACTGCGGTAGGAGTCTTGGAGGTAGAGGCTGTACCACTCGCTTTCTCCAAGACTTGTAATACCAGCCTTAGGCAAATCCCATTACAAAGATAGGATAAGCAATTGACTAAAGGGGATTTGTCGTAGCCAAAAGTCGCAGAAGAAAAGTGAGCGGTACCTGTCATACTTGTAATACCAGCGGGCGTTAAAAAGCAGCGTTAGGAACCTTAACGCTGCTTTTTAAGGCTAACGCAGAACTCGTAATCTAGGCGTTAGTATATTAAGATTTAAAAAGTTAGACAAGTAAGCATGCAGAACTGTGTTAGTAGAGTAAAATGTAATTGTAATTAGTCAGTAAAAATGAACTTGATGAACAATGTTAGTAGATTATAAATTTAATTGTAAGAAAAATAAGCATGCAGAACTTTGTTAGTAGAATGAAATTTAAATTATTGCTTAAAAAAAATACTATTAATAAAACTGGAGTAGCATGCATAACTTCAAATTTTTAACAAATTTATTAAACATTTTTCTATGTTAGTTTTTTATTTTGAGTTTTGTTTTTTGTTTTTTTGATTTGTTTATAGATATGCGAAGTAAGAAAATAAAGGGTAAACAGCCACCACACTACCTTCAGTCAATGTTGGTGGAAACACCCAGGAGTGAAGCTTTGGGGCCTATTTATCAAGCCGTCAACTTACTTGCATTCAACGGCACCAATACGCTCGCCTGAGATCGCCTAACTTTGCTGCCGCGGACCTGAATACGCTCTCCAAAGTTACCAAAAAAACTGTTAAAAAGCCATGCACCAAGTACGGGGCGATGAGCAGCGGACTGTTGTTAACTAACAGTCATCGATCTCGCTGCTCTTCGGCTTTTTCCCAGATTTATTGGTATACTGTCACTAAACACCCACACTATACTAAACTGATTAACCCCTATCCCGCCGCTCCCCGACCCCGCCGCAACTAAATAAAGTTATTAACCCCTAAACCGCCGCTCCCGGAACCCACCCACCGCCACTCTAATAAACTTATTAACCCCTATCCTGCCGTTCCCGGAGGCCACCGCCACTCTAATAAATGTATTAACCCCTATCCTGCCATTCCCTGAGCCCACTGCCACTCTAATAAACTTATTAACCCCTATCCTGCCATTCCCGGAGCCCACCGCCACTCTAATAAACTTATTAACCCTTATCCTGCTGCTCCTGGAGCCCACCGCCACCTACATTATGTTATTAACCCCTAATCTGCCCCCCTACACCGCCGCCACCTACATTATGTTATTAACCCCTAATATGCCCCCCTACACCGCCGCCACCTACATTATGTTATTAACCCCTAATCTGCCCCCCCGACACCGTCACCAATTACACCGTCACCACCTACATTTATTAACCCCTAATCTGCCATCCCCAACGTCGCTGCCACTATATTAAATTTATTAACCCCTAAACCTAAGTCTAACCCTAACACCCCTAATTTAAATTTAATTTAAATAAATCTAAATAAAATTCCTATCATTACCTAAATTATTCCTATTTAAAACTAAATACTTGCCTATAAAATAAACCCTAAAATAGCTACAATATAACTAATAGTTACATTGCAGCTATCTTATGGTTTATTTTTATTTTACAGGCAAGTTTGTATTTTTTTTAACTAGGTAGAATAGTTACTAAATCGTTATTAACTATTTAATAACTAGCTAGCTAAAATAAATACAAAAGTACCTGTAAAATAAAACCTAACCTAAGTTACAATAAAACCTAACACTACACTATAATTAAATACATTAACTAAATTAAATACAATTACTTAAATTAAATTAAATTATCTAAAGTACAAAAAACCACTAAATTACAGAAAATAAAAAACAAATTACAGATATTTAAACTGATTACACCTAATCTAATAGCCCTATCAAAATAAAAAAGCCCCCCCAAAATAAAAAAATTCCTAGCCTAAACTAAACTACCAATAGCCCTTAAAAGGGCCTTTTTGCAGGAATTGCCCCAAAGTAATCAGCTCTTTTACCTGGAAAAAAAAATACAAACAACCCCCCAACAGTAAAACCCACCACCCACACAACCAACCCCCCAAATAAAATGCTATCTAAAAAAACCTAAGCTCCTCATTTCCCTGAAAAGGGCATTTGGATGGGCATTGCCCTTAAAAGGGCAGTTAGCACTTTTGCAGCCCAAAGCCCTAACCTAAAAATAAAACCCACCCAATACACCCTAAAAAAAACTAACACTAACCCCCTGAAGATCGACTTACCGGGAGACGTCTTCATCCAAGCCAGGCAAAGTAGTCCTTCAGATGGGCAGAAGTCTTCATCCAAGCCAGGCAGAAGTGGTCCTCCAGACAGCAGAAGTCTTCATCCAGACGGCATCTTCTATCTTCATCCATCTGGCGCGGAGCGGGTCCATCTTCAAGAAATCCAACCCGGAGCATCCCCTTCTGCCGACAACTACCCGACACATGAAGGTTCCTTTAAGTGACGTCATCCAAGATGGCGTCCATTAGATTCCAATTGGCTGATCGAATTCTATCAGCCAATCGGAATTAAGGTAGAAAAAATCAGCCAATAGAATGCGAGCTCAATCCTCAATTGGACTTCAATCCTATTGGCTGATTGCATCAGCCAATAGGATTTTTTGTACCTTAATTCCGATTGGCTGATAGAATTCTATCAGCCAATCGGAATCTAAGGGACGCCATCTTGGATGACGTCACTTAAAGGAACCTTCATTCATTGGGTAGTCGTCGGCAGAAGAGGATGCTCCGCGTCGAATGTCTTGAAGATGGACCCGCTCCGTGCCGGATGGATGAAGATAGAAGATGCCATCTGGATAAAGACTTCTGCCATCTGGAGGACCACTTCTGCCTGGCTTGGATGAAGACTTCTGCCCGTCTGGAGGACCACTTTGCCCAGCTTGGATGAAGACGTCTCCCAGTAAGTCGATCTTCAGGGGGTTAGTGTTAGGTTTTTTTAAGGGTGTATTGGGCGGGTTTTATTTTTAGGTTAGGGCTTTGGGCCGCAAAAGAGCTAACTGCCCTTTTAAGGGCAATGCCCATCCAAATGCCCTTTTCAAGGCAATGGGGAGCTTTGTTTTTTTTAGTTATTTTTTGGGGGGAGTTAGTTGTGTGGGTGGTGGGTTTTACTGTTGGGGGGTTGTTTGTATTTTTTTTTTCCAGGTAAAAGAGCTGATTAGGTTGGGGCAATACCCTGCAAAAGGCCCTTTTAAGGGCTATTGGTAGTTTAGTTTAGGCTAGGGTTTTTTTTTATTTTGATTGGGATTTTAGATTAGTTGTAATTAGTTTAAATATCTGTAATTTGTTTTTTATTTTCTGTAATTTAGTGTTTGTTTGTTTTTGTACTTTAGATAATTTAATTTAATTTAGGTAATTGTATTTAATTTAGTTAATTTATTTATTATAGTGTAGTGTTAGGTTTTATTGTAACTTAGGTTAGGTTTTATTTTACAGGTACTTTTGTATTTAATTTAGCTAGGTAGTTATTAAATAGTTAATAACTATTTAGTAACTATTCTACCTAGTTAAAATAAATACAAATTTGCCTGTAAAATAAAAATAAAGCCTAAGCTAGATAAAATGTAACTATTAGTTATATTGTAACTATTTTAGGGTTTATTTTATAGATAAGTATCTAGTTTTAAATAGGAATAATTTAGGTAATGATAGGAATTTTATTTAGATTTATTTAAATTAGATTTAAGTTAGGGGTGTTAGGGTTAGACTTAGGTTCAGGGGTTAATAAATTTAATATAGTGGCGGAGACGTTGGGGACGGCAGATTAGGGGTTAATAAGTATAATGTAGGTGGCGGCGGTGTCTGGGGGGGCAAATTAGGGGTTAATAAGTATAATGTAGGTAGCGGTGGTGTCGGGGGGGCAAATTAGGGGTTAATAAGTATAATGTAGGTAGCGGTGGTGTCGGGGGGGTGGCAGATTAAGGAGGTTTAGACTCGGGGCTTATGTTAGGGTGTTAGGTGTAAACATAACTTTTATTCTCCCATAGGAATCAATTGGATATCGGGCAGCAGCTTTGCTGCTTTCAGACTCCTATTGATTCCTATGGCATCCGCCGCCTCCAGGGTGGCGGATTAAAAACCAGGTATGCTGGGCCGGAATAGTGCCGAGCGTACCTGGTAGAATTTTGATAACTAGCAAAAATAGTCAGATAGTGCCGAATTTGCATTCGGAAAAATCTGTAGTGACATAAGCATTGATCTGTGTTGGACTGAGACTGGAGGATCGTATGTTACGTCACAAAATTCTACTTTTGCCAGTCTGTAGGCTTTGAGAAATAAGGGTAATCAGGCTTGCCACAATTACGCTGCGGAATTCCAGCATATTTGCGGTTGATGGCTTGATAAATAGAGGCCTTTATCTCCACCTATGCCACTAACACTATTGGATATTGAATCCATATCAAGGTTTTCATAGAAACACACAGACAGGTAATGGTTAGTTAACATATAATTTATATTTTTTAAATAGTTTTAGCTTCATAGTTGTTTATATTTATCTTTGTTATTACTGTAACATAGATATTACCATGGAAGACCTAGAAAAAATGGCTGAAATAGATGATTTTCAAAATCCTGATAGTGTGCCATTAGGTGAAGGGTTGAGTTCAGATGATAGTCAGCCAAGAATTGAAGTTTTAAGAACAATGATGGAAGATAAAGGTATGTTTCATACTCATTACAAAACAAACAAAAAAATTTTTTAAATATTAAATATTGCATATTTTTAGGAGTTGGGTTGGATGAAAGCTTTACAGGAGTGGATAAAAGTGTAGAAGCCAATATAGTCAATGAAATAGATAATACACCAGCAGGAGGTAATTTTGTTAACAGATAACCATATGATAAATTGAATATGGATATGTAAATTTAAATATTATTATTAATCAGCCAATCAGATTTTTTCTACCTTAATTCCGATTGGCTGATAGAATCCTATCAGCCAATCGGAATTCGAGGAACGCCATCTTGGATGACGTCACTTAAAGGAACTGTCATTCGTCGTCTAGTCGTCGGGGACGGAGGATGTTCCGCGCCAGAGGTCTTGAAGATGGAGCCGCTCCTCATCGGATGGATGAAGATAGAAGATGCCGCTTGGATGAAGATGTCTGCCGGTCCGGATGTCCTCTTCTACCCGGATAGGATGAAGACTTCTGCCGCTCTGGATGTCATCTTTTGGTCCATCAGTGCCCGGTTGGGTGAACACGGCTCAAGGTAGGGAGATCTTCAGGGGGTAGTGTTAGGTTTATTTAAGGGGGGTTTGGGTTAGAGTAGGGGTATGTTGGTGGTGGGTTTTAATGTTGGGGGGGTTGTATTTTTTTTACAGGCAAAAGAGCTGATGACTTCGGGGCATGCCCCACAAAAAGCCCTTTTAAGGGCTGGTAAAAGAGCTGGTTACTTTTTAATTTAGAATAGGGTAGGGACCTTTATTATTTTGGGGGGCTTTTTTATTTTATTAGGGGGCTTAAAGTAGGTGTAATTAGTTTAAAATTCTTGTAATCTTTTTTTATTTTTTGTAATTTGTTTGTTTGCTATTGTAATTTAGTTTAGTGTATTTAATTGTATGTAATTGTAGGTAATTTATTTAATTTATTTATTGATAGTGTAGTGTTAGGTTTAATTGTAACTTAGGTTAGGATTTATTTTACAGGTAATTTTGTAATTATTTTAACTAGGTAGCTATTAAATAGTAAATAACTATTTAATAGCTTTTGTACCTAGTTTAAATAAATACAAAGTTGCCTGTAAAATAAATATAAATCCTAAAATAGCTACAATATAATTATTCGTTATATTGTAGCTATATTAGGGTTTATTTTACAGGTAAGTATTTAGCTTTAAATAGGAATACTTTATTTAATAAGAGTTAATTTATTTCGTTAGATTAAAATTATATTTAATTTAGGGGGGTGTTAAGGTTAGGGTTAGACTTAGCTTTAGGGGTTAACACATTTATTAGAGTAGCGGCGAGGTCCGGTCGGCAGATTAGGGGTTAATACTTGTAGTTAGGTGGCGGCGACGTTGGGGGGGGCAGATTAGGGGTTAATAAATATAATATAGGGGTCGGCGATGTTAGGGGCAGCAGATTAGGGGTTCATAGGGATAATGTAGCTTGCGGCGGTGTACGGAGCGGCAGATTAGGGGTTAATAATATAATGTAGGTGTCAGCAATAGCGGGGGCGGCAGATTAGGGGTTAAAAAGTGTAAGGTTAGGAGTGTTTAGACTCGGGGTTCATGTTAGGGTGTTAGGTGCAGACTCAGAAAGTGTTTCCCCATAGGAAACAATGGGGCTGCGTTGGGAGCTTAATGCTGCTTTTTGCAGATGTTAGGTTTTTTTTCATCCCAAACTGCCCCATTGTTTCCTATGGGGGAATCGTGCACAAGCAAGTTTTTCCAGCTTACCGCTACCGTAAGCAAAGCTGGTATTGAGGGTTGAAGTGGCGGTAAATTCGTCTCAACGCACCCTTTTTGGAGCCTAACGCAGCCCTTCAGACAACTCTAAATACCTGCGTTGTTTGGGAGTAGCAGTTAGCTACGCGGGTCTTTACCAACAAAACTCTAAATCTATGCGTTATTGTTTTGTTTTTGTTATTATAGAGATGTATCTTCAACATCAACTACTGAAACTGAAGACAAAAGTACTCAGAGTTGTCTTGAAGATAATGTTAAACTCAAAATCTCTAAAATTAGGGCAACTTTGGGAATGTTTTTGGAGCAAGTAGATTTTCTGTACTGAAAATATGTTATTTGATTTTATTCTGTTATTTGTTTTATAAAAAAATATGGACTATAATTTTCATAAGAAAGGCAACAGAAAATTGCAAAAAGAAAATGTATGCTTACCTGATAAATGTATTTCTTTTTGGATATGATGAGTCCACGGATTTCATCCTTACTTGTGGGATATTCACCTCCTGGTCAGCAGGAGGTGGCAAAGAGCACCACAGACGAGCTGTATAAATAGCTCCTCCCTTCCCCCCACTCCAGTCATTTGACCAATGTTAGAAAGAGAAAGGAAAAGCCAAGGTGCAGAGGTGTTTGAAGTTTAACAAAAAATAATAATAATAACCTGTCTCATAGAACAGGGCGGGCCGTGGACTCATCGTCTCCAAAAAGAAATAAATTTATCAGGTAAGCATAAATTTTCTTTTCTTTTTTAAGATACGGTGAGTCCACGGATTTCATCCTTACTTGTGGGATACAATACCAAAGCTATAGTACACGGATGAAAAGGGAGGGACAAGACAGGGAACCTAAACAGGAGGCACCACTGCTTGAATAACCTTTCTCCCAAAAACAGCCTCAGCCGAGGCAAAAGTATCAAATTTAGAAAATTTAGAAAAAGTGTGAAGAGAAGACCAAGTTGCAGCCTTGCAAATCTGTGCAACAGAAGCATCATTTTTGAATGCCCATGAGGAAGCAACAGCCCTAGTGGAATGAACCATAATTCTTTCAGAAGGCTGCGGTCCAGCAGTCTTTTATTCGCAAACCGGATGATACTTTTCAGCCAAAAAGAAAGAGAGGTAGCCGTAGCTTTCTGACCCCTACATTTCCCTGAAAAAATGATAAACAAAGAAGATGATTGACAAAAATCCTTAGTCGCTTGTAAGTAGACTTTAAAGCATGGACTACGTCTAAATTGTGTAGCAGGCGTTCCTTCTGAGAAGAAGGAATAGGACACAAAGAAGGTACAACAATCTCCTGATTAATGTTTTTGTCGGAAACAACTTTAGGAAGAAAACCAGTTTAGAACGTAAAACCACCTTATACGATGAAAAATAAGGTAAGGAGAATTATATTGTAATGCTGAAATCTCAGACACTCTTCTAGCAGAAGAAATGGCAACAAGAAACAAAACTTTCCAAGATAATAACTGAATATCTATGGAATGCATAGGTTCAAATGGAACCCCTTGAAGAACTATAAAAACGAAACTCAAACTCCAAGGAGGAGCAATTGGATTAAACACAGGCCTGATTCTAGTCAAAGCCTGACAAAAAGATTGAACATCTGGTACATCTGCCAGACACTTGTGCAACAAAAAGATAAGGCAGAAATCTGCCCCTTTAGGGAACTCGCTGAGAAACCCCTCTCCAATCCTACTTGGAGAAAAGACAAAAACTCCACTCCATGAGTATCCTATGGATTCACACCAATAAAGATATATTCACCATAACTTATGTCAAATCGTTCTACTTACAGGCTTACGTGCCTGAATTAAGGTATCTATGACCGAATCAAAGAACCCCCGCTTGGATAAGATTAAGCGTTCAATCCCCAAGCAGTCAGTTGCAGAGAAACTAGCTTCGGGAGAAGGAAGGGTCTCTGAATGAAAAGGTCCGTCCTCAATGGAAGCTTCTAAGGTGGCAGGGATGACATATCCACCAGATCGGCATACCAAATCCTGCGAGGCCACCCAGGAGCGATGAGGACAACTGATGCCCTTTCCCATTCTAGCAATTACCCAGGAAAGAAGCGCAAACAGGGAAAATAGATATGCTAGGCTGAAGGACCAAGGAACTGCCAAAGTATCTATCAGCTCAGACTGGGCCCCAGGACCTGAACCCGTATCCCAGAAACCTGGCATTCTAACAAGAGGCCATGAGATCCAACTCCAGCCGACCCCATTTGAAATTCAGGTTGGAGTATACACCCGGATGGAGTTCTCCCCTCTCCCAGAAGAAAAGTGTCTACCCCTGGGATATGGACCGCTGACAAATTGTCCGTCTGAAAAAAAGGATGAAACTGGACCGAAGCCAATTTAGGACAGACCAGAAGAGCCTTGAGCTCGATCTCAGTTTCCGGAAGTCTATAAAAAGAACAGACTCTGCCTGAGTCCACACTCTGCTAAATCATGTTCCCTAGGATAGGTGATCCAGAGATTAATTGAGGAGACAAAGCCGCATAATCTCCGTTCCATTGCCTGAATATACTTAACTGCATAGGCCTGAAGTGGAACTAACAAATGGAATTGTAAGGGTCACAAGACACTGCTCAGTTAATCAACCTTGGAAGGATGAAAGATAGAGTAGACCCCACCAGAGATTGAACCTACAACCCATGGGTTTTTACAGAGTTCATTCACAGTGCCTTAGCATGCTAAGCTATCTGTTCGGCTATTGTCCATTGCCGTCACCATCAGTCCGATTACTCCGAGAAGTGGACTGAAGGACTAGGCCAGAAATGAAAGAACTTAATTTCTTGACCTCAGTCAGAAAATACTTCCTTGATATGGAAATAGTCATGAATCCCAAGAAAACTACCCATGTGCTTGGGACTAAGGAACACTTTTCCAAAGACACCTTCCCCCTGTGAGATCATGGGAAGAATAACACCATATCCGTGTAAATCTTGCTCGCTGCAAGGATGACACTGGGACTAGGATATCAGCCAGATAGGGCGCCATTGCAATGTCCCGTAACTGAATCACCGCCAATAGCAATCCCAGAGTCTCCGTAAGAACTCGGAACTATGGCAGACTGAAAGGACTACGAACAGAAAGTGTTTGTCCAGTAAAGGCAAACCCTAAAACTTGAGACGATTCTCGTGAACGGCACATGAAGGCACTTGTTCTTGAATCCACTATTGTCATAAATTGACCCCCTAAGATTAAGGAAGGAATAGAACAAATTAATAGCTTCCATTCTGAAGGCTAGTACCCTTCTTAAAAAATGGTCTGAGGATTCCCATTGTACGAGAACCACAACCCGATCGGTAACCCCAGATCCTGTACTAGTATTAGAACTGGACCATCACTCCCAGGTCTGAGAGGTTTCCTACGCAGTGTAAGGATGTCTCTCCTTTTGTCTGATCTTCAGACAAGTTTGAAAGAATAAACTGCCTCTGAGAGGAAAACATTTGAGCTTGAAACCAAACTTGAGCGAAAAAGAGAGTCAGCCCCCTACAAGATCTAATTCCGGACTGGGGCATGTTCTCCATGCTGTCCTTGATTCAACAGCAGGCTGTGTTTATTTTTATTATTATTCTTTTATTATTATTTATTTATTTATTTTATTTTTTTATTATTTTACTTTGTCATTTTCAGCAGGCCAGGTCCCAACAAAGTTTGCTCCTGGCAAGGAACCACCAAAATCTTAGGAATATAACATATATCTATAAAACAAAGCTCTAACCATAAGGTCCCAAGAGCCGAAACAAAGCCACTATGCTCCCAGTTAAATAACTAGAAGGGAGAGAATAAATAAAGGAATTTGCCATAAGAAAACCCTCATCCAGTCCTGTATTTTGTCCAGGGAAGCTACGAAATATAGCATCAGACAACATGCGATCGCACTAGCGACGGTAGAAAAGAACACAGATGGTTGCCATTGTAAACCCTGGTGTATGTCCCATGCCCTAGGATTATCCTCTAAAGGTAAAAACAACATGTCCCTTTTAAATAACAACCCATGAACATACATAGTATGTATTGGGTACTTGTAAAGTGCGGCTAATCACCCGTAAGGGTCTCAATGCACTACTCATTTTATCAACCCCGGAAGGATAAAAGGCTCAGTGAGCCTCGCCGTGGATTGAACCTGCAACCCCTGGGTTGCTATAGAGCTCTACTCGTAGTGATAGTTACAATTACTTCCCCCCTAAGGAAAGTCGTCCAGCCTCCGTAGCTGAGTCGGTTATGGGAAACAAACTTGTAAACATAGGGAATGCCTAAGGTACCATTCCATCCGAAACTGAGATTCTCAGTAGCATAGAGAAACCTTTTAGAATAACAATTCCTCTAGCACTGCTTACACCCCGTGGAAAAATATATAATGGAGTGTGAAGGAATGCTGGGCACTGTATGTGGCCCATAAAATTTTGTACTATAGGAGAAATTTGTGGCCATTGTTAACAGACTCCCAAACAGCAATTGCCATAGAGGGAATAAATCAAATAGAGAATATAAATTTGAATAAAAATGTATTTATTTATTTACTTTTTTTAATTCTTCACATAGGTAAACAATACTACAGTGCCTTGAAATCTGAAAAGGAACTCTATTCTCGTGTGCGTTAGTTTCATCCTCAGACACAAGGGATGACTAAACAGATAAGCAGCTGAAATGCATTTATAATAATATACACAGAACAACAACGTTACTATCCCTTTAAATCTTAAAGAAACTCATTTTTGTGTGTTTTTGTACCATCCTACGTACCAAAGGATGAAATAACAAATTAATAGCCGAAATCTTTTTAATAAAATTTACACCGAAGTATTCTACTGTCTCTTTAAATTTTAAAAGAACATTTTATTTCTGTTGTGCAGAACAATCCAATAAAATCATTAATACTGTTGTAAATAGACCGCTATGTACATCAAAAAAGCAATGTCCTTGTAAGGAACCGCAGTGCCTGTGGTTCATAAAATTATTCTGGACACAATAGTAGAAAATTGTGGCATGGATTGACCGGTGTCACCAGACTCCTAACAGCAATAGCCTTAAAAGGAGTATATATAATAAAAAAGAATGAACACATAAAAAACAGTACTGTTTCTTTAAAAGTGAAAATAACATTATCGTTTGTGTGCTTCTGTAGTATCCTATTTACAAGGATAAACTAACCCCAGCAACTGAGTCCGTATAATAAAAAACTATACTTTAAAGTTTAACAATCACATAGGCCTCTAGTTATCAAAGCGTCTAATATGGGGCATTCGCGGGCGTCAATACGCTCGCCAAACTTCACCATACATCGCCATCGCAGACCTTAATACGCTCGCCATAGTTATAAAAAAAAAACGACCAAAACATGCGCGTCAAGTACGGTGCGAAGAGGAGCGGACTATTGTTAACTAAGAGTCATCGACGTCACAGCGATTCGGGCTTTTCCCAACTTTATATCTGCAGTAAATTCCATGAACATAGCACATACCTTGTGAGCAGATGATTGTATATAGATATTGTAAATTTTGTTTTCAATAGAATTTTAAAGATAGCAAGTAGCGACATATTCTTAGCAAAATGGAGAGGGAATTTATGTTTTTTATAAAATTTATATATTGGACATATTTTAATATAATTACGTTATATTTGCAACTTCTATGTGTGTGTATATACAGAGTATATGTATTTGATATCTATCACTATTTGAAGGTGATAGGAAACCAAAAATTTTTAATTTACACTAGTGGGAGCTAGCTTCTCATTGAGCCTATTATGTACTTCTTTTGTCTTTGTATATTAAGTATTGCGACAAGTTAAGTGCAAAACTGTGCACAAAATATGTAATCTCTAATTTTTAAAGAGAGACAAACTTGGAGCCTAATCCATTCAAAGCATTTTTCTTATATTTCTATATCTAATGCATTAAATGTTGATTTTTTTTTCACAGTGGCTACATATTTAATAGTTTGTAATTGACTTGTTAGGTTATATGTTTAATTGTTTTTCACCATCTCATACATATATATATATATATATATATATATATATATATATTCCTTGATATCTCTATCTGTATGTATGTACATATTGATCTATGTAATTTTTAAATAGAATGATAGATGTATTTATATATATATATATATATATATATATTTTAAATATCATATATATTTTTAATTAATAAATGGGACACCAATATCATAGAATATAATTTCAAGCGACAATAATACCTTGAACTTTTACTAAAGGAACACTAAGCACATGTATGTACTTTCAGAATTATGATTGAACATTCAATTACTACTATTAACCATTTTAATTAGTTCTTTGGTTATCTTTATTTTAAAAAGAAGGAATCTAGGCTGAGGAGCAAGATAAATTCAATTGAACCCCCATGGAAAAGCACTATTTAATTGGGGATGTTCAATCAGCAAGGTCAACTCATGTTCTGATTAAAAATGGTCACAATTCATAAATTGAAGTTTTAAAATACAGATACAAATAGACTGCTGACAATTTGAGAATGTGACTATCTTACAAAGTTGATTTCAATTGTATGCTCTATCTGAATCATGAACAATAAAATGTATGTTTATTTTCACTTTAATACTCAGATAACCTTTTATAATTGAAATAGCAATGCACATGTGAAAGCCAATCATATAATGATTCCGATTTAACAAATATCTGCCGGACCTGATCCGACAGTGCGGATCAGGTCCGCCAGACCATGCTGAATGCATATAGCAATATGCTCTCTGTATTCAGCATTGCACCAGCAGTTCTTGTGAGCTGCTGGTGCAATGTCGCCCCCTGCAGACTTGACGACAATTGGCCACAAGCAGGGGGTGTCAATCAACCCGATCGTACTCGATCGTTTTGAATTGTTGAGATTCCTGTCCGCCTCATCAGAGCAGGTGGACAGGGTTATTGAGCAGCAGTCTTTAAACCGCTGCTCCCTAACTTGTGTTTCTGGTGATTCCTAATACTCGCCAGAAACACGATCCCTCAATAAATGTACCTCAATGCATCTATGTGCATTCATCAATCAGCAGCTATATAGTTTATCGGCATATTATTGTCTTTAATTTGTATTTAAATAATTTTATAAACCAAATGTATAACCAATATAGACATTTTCAAAATTGTATGCTATTTATACATATTTCTCAATATTTTTTTTCTTATGTAACTTGAAATTAATATTTAAATGAATACAGTGACACAATAATTAAGATTAAATATATTTAATAACCATAAAATTTAAACTTTTTTTTTTTCAATATTTTTTTACAAAAATAAAAATGAACTGTTTAAACGTCATGTATGGCCTCCTGCATGGCCTGCACAGCCCTGGAAACAGCATTTAGTGCCCGTGCAAGCTCCTGGAATATATTGCTAAGGAAGGGATCAGTTTGGGTGCCCTGATCTTGATCTAGAAAAAGACCAAAAGAACATATGTTAGATAAATTCTTTATCAAGATCGAATTTGTAAAACATTATATTCTTTTTACTTACATTCCACTCTAGCCACCACCACCTCCTCTTCAGCTCCCGGCGGTGACAGAGGGGGTCCGAAGGCATCACCCGGTACTTGGTCGTCTGTCCAAGATGAAGCACAATAATGAACAAATGTTAGTCTGATCATTGTCAAAATTCCTCTATAAATTATATTTTCAAATAAATACATACAATGGAAATGCAAACCAATTTTTTTCTTTCAGCTTTTATAAAGAGACTATAAATTTTTTCAATCTTTATAAATTTTATTTTTATTTTATTTAATCTTTCTATTATACTTTGATGAAAAGCATATCTATATATTCTCCGTAGTTGCAGAATTTATAATGATCATAGATGCCTTGAATAACTGTCTCATCCATATACATTGTTATAACTTCAACAAAGGATAGATATAGAATGAAGTAAATTGATTATAACTAAATTGTAAACTTTTGTAATATTCTAATCTCTATCTGAATCCTGAAAGAAAATGTTTGGGTATAGTGTCCTTTCAACATGCACCCTGAAAGAACATTTAAAAAGCAAAAATTGTAATGTTAAATAATGACATCTGTCCCTGAATCCTGATCACCCGCAAGGAGGTGGACCGGCAATGGGGGTGAGGAGCGGTTGCTCCTTGGTGTTTGCATACACACCGGTCTCATGTACCGGGGGATCCTCTCTCTTGGTTGCCTGCGATCTGTGAAAATATAAAGTTGTATGTACACATTAGATACAGGTTATATATTATTGGTGAGTAATGTATCTGCAGCAGCAATGCATGTAATCTTTATTGTTTCTGTTGAAAACCAAATATTGTTAAAAAAAAATAATATATATATATATATATATATATACAAATATATTTAGAGAGAGAGAAAGATCAATATATATCTACATAGCTATATATATATATATATATATATATATATATATATATATATATATATATATATATATATATATATATATATATATATATATTTATATCCATATCTATCTGTATATATATGTGTATGTATATATATATATATATATATATATAGATATAGATATAGATAGATATATATAGGATAGATATTCTCTCTCTCTCTCTATTTAAATATGTACATATACATACATATATAAATATATTTTTTGGTTTAAGAATATAGATAAATATATATACATGCATCTTATTTATTTTTAACTATATGTCTATCTATCTATATGAGTAAACTTCATTGTAGCATTGTTAATAATTAGGATGGAGCATTAATTTGAATTCAAAATATTTTCATTTTCATATCTGTTTTTTTTAGTCTTTATATATGTGTCTCCATGAAATAAAGTAATATGTTGATAATCTAAGGAGGAAAAAAATTGTATTTGATTGACCCTCTACAGAAATTATGGGTTGGTGAATGACATCAATTTTTTGCATGCATACAATTAAATACATAGATAAACTAAAAAAATATGGACCTGCTTCAACAAAACTTTGATTATTATCAAAGAAATGTAAGATATTTACGTAATACAATAAATAAAGTCATTTACGTAATACAATAAATAAAGTCATTTCCAATTCATTTTTAATTTTAAAATAAGTGTGTCATTTAAGTATCCCTAATTTATAAGTACAATACACAATATACTTACATGTACGAACAAGCGCTCGCAATTCATTATAGCACTCCTGCTCGCGCCGTCTAAGGTCCGAAAACCTCCGTAGGCAACTTCGCCTAGACCGGCGGACCCCAGACACCCTTCTCATCCTCCGCATCATTTCATAAACGATGCGGTCTCGATCCTCATGCTGGATCCCTCTCACTCCGCCTATGCGCCTGAGGAAATATCTATTCATTCCATAAACTAGTATTAACAATTCTCCCTGAGTAAATAGTTGCGCCATTTTGAACTCCAAAAAATTATCTAAAATAATTTTTTAGTGCGACAGCAATATACCAAAAATAGACAAATTTGATTGGTTCTTGCAAGTGTAAATAATAAAAATAATATTCGGTTGGCTGATTACATGTTTCACGTGTTCATGATTACTGGTTCTTGCAAGTGTATCTAAAAATATTAATATTTGGTTGGCTGATTAGATCTTTCATGTGTTCATGACGATTACTATATAATCCAAAAAGAATTAAAAAAAAACATGCGCCATTACTGACTCCACGTAAACCAAATGAAATTTACAGTTTATTCAAATATAAAAAATAATTTTATCATAGCATTGGCTGGATTCATGCAGCTTCAGAGTAGCATCAAATAATTACATTTGTGATCCCTCTCCTGTCGGACAATAGGCCTCTCAAACACGTGTGAAATGGTACACACTATATACAAATCTGACACCCTGCAGACAAGGATGACATCTCGTAGACAATGACACCTTGTAGACAACGATGACGGATTCACCGTCACTACATAATTACGATTGCACCATAAATATATTTTTAAACATTCAATAATCTTGTTTTACTGAGACATCAAGACCAGTTATATAGATCGTTTTTCGAAGATTACATTAAACAGGCGTCATCAAAGACGGATTTATAAACAAAATATGTCAATGTGTTTGATGATTGTATAATTGTATAATTGTTAACGGCTGATTGTCTAAGTAGACAAGAATGACACACTATAGACAAGGATGACACCCTGTAGACAAGTATGAAACTACATAATTACGATTGCACCATAAATATATTTTTAAACATTCAATAATCTTGTTTTACTGAGACATCAAGACCAGTTATATAGATCGTTTTTCGGATATTACATTAAACAGGCGTCATCAATGACGGATTTATAAACAAAATATGTCAATGTGTTTGATGATTGTATAATTGTATAATTGTTAACGGCTGATCGTCTAAGTAGACAAGAATGACACACTATAGACAAGGATGACACCCTGTAGACAAGTATGAAACTATAGACAAGGATGACACCCTGTAGACAAGGATGACGGATTCACCGTCACCAACTAATTTAGATTGCGCCATAAATATATTTTTAAACATTCGATAATCTTGTTTTACTGAGACATTAAGACAACAATTATAGATCTTTATTCGAGAATTATATTAAACAGGCATCATCGATGTCGAAATTATATTAAACATTTATTAATAGTTTAAAAATTTTAGATTGTATAATTGTTAACTGCTGATTGCCTACGTATTACCTGTCTATAAAAGGGAATTTAAAATGGAGTTTATTCACCTATGCTTTACAAGAGCTATAGGTACAGGAGCTCTACTAAGAAATATTCTATTTATTGATATTTATTGACTTGCTGCTCCAACTTTGTATTTTTATCTTGTTATGTCTGGGCCTGGGAAGACAAAGTCAGGGCGCAGCATACAATTTAATTTTGAGCAAAATAAAGTTTTAGTGACCCTAGTTTTAGAGCACTATGAATTTATTTATGGTTCTAAAGACCAAAAGACCTCACTCTCCAGAAAAGAAGAGATCTGGAGAGCAATAGCTGGCAGTGTGTCCGCCGAAGGTACTCATCCCAAAACGGTGACACACTGTAAGAAAAGATTCTCTGACATCAAGAGAATCTTAAAGGCCAAGCTGTCCAGGGAGTTACAGTCTGCATGTATGACCGGTGGTGGCGCGCCATATGTGGCTGAACTATCAGAATATGAGGTTCAGCTGCAGGAGAAGCTGGGAGCAAACATGACGCTCGGTCTGGATTTAGTGGGGCATGATACTGACGAGTTGGCAGGTAAGATGATATTACTTGAGATATTGATGTCGCACATTTTTGGGGTTTTTTTTTTTTTTTTTTAGAATGTTTATTAAAGGGACATGCCACCCACAATTTTTCTTTTATGATTTAGAAAGAGAATGCAATTTTAAACATCTTTCTAATTTACTTATATTATCTAATTTGTTTTATTCTCTTGATATTCTTTGATGAAAAGCATATCTAGATATGCTCACTAGCTGCTGATTGGTTGCTGCACATAGAAGCATCATGTGATTGGCTCACCATGTGCATTGCTTTTTCTTCAAATAAGGATATTTAAAAAATGAAGCAAAATAAATTATGGAAGTAAATTGTAATGTTGTTTAAATTTCTATTCTCTATCTGAATAATGAAAGAAATATTTTGGGTTTAGTGGCCCTTTAAGATTATGATGTGCAATATTATTAATAATAATATTTTATTTCATGTATTTTGTTTAAGCACCTACCAGTGCTGCAGCTGCTGCTGCAGTTCCAGCTAGTAATGCTGCCACGGCTGGAGTTGACACCCTCCTATTGCCCGTCAGTATACACACTGAATCCAGCCACAGCTTCTCCTCGGCCGCCACACACCCGGACATTATGTGCAGCACCCCTGATGGAGCAAGCATTGGCCGATCTACAGGTATGTTTGCTATTATTACTTTGCTTTTAATTTAATTGTTATCACTTGTATGATTGTTCATATTTCTTTTTTTTTTTTTTTCTTTATTGAGACAAAACTTTTGGCATACACAATAAACTTTACAGCTTTATATAATTGCTCTCCAAGAATACTTATCATAACATCATAAGAGCGCAGAAATATAACACATATAATGAGCAATATATGTTATCGCAAAAGTGGAAAACTCAGGGTGCATACTATAAACGCATAAAAGGAGAGCATTAACTGTTCACTGAATTACACATTTGATGTAAAGTATAATACAATTTAAGATAATACTAGCCAACAAGAAAAGCTAAGCCCTCAATTATATGCAGGAGGTCTCTCTTGGGCCTCTCATCATATGGAATACTGGTATTTTCAGAGAGCTACTTGGTCTATAGGAGACCACTTATGGATATCATTAGTGAAGCCTCAGGTTTTTTGTTATTTAACTATGCTTATAAAGGTAGAGTAGATACGTTCCTTTAATAGAAACGGTAAAAACCATGTTCATTATACAACTGTAAAGGAACTACACAATCTAAATTTGTATAAGTAACTAAAATGATTAAGAAAGGCACAAAGTAGTTTAGCCCGTATTCCTGCATGTCAGATAAGATATAAATAGTAATATAAAACTCACCAACACAAAATTAAAAGTTTGTTCAGGGGATTTCCTCATAGAGCAAAAAGTGTAACTAAGGAGCAAGCACAGATATTTATGAACTGGGGAAAGCAGGCCTCATATTATAAGTCCTCATGGGGAATATGAAAGATCATTATCATAGCCATAGTGTGTAAGATAAGATGCGCTCTCACCCTCTAGGAGGGCAACAGTTTAAGTATTGAACAAAGACTACAGAATTTAAACTTCAACTGAAAACAGGGGACTAAGTGAATTAGTAGGCAGCAATAAGAGGGTAGCTCTGGCTAGAATAAGGGGTGTATTTCAATAGAAAATAGGCTACAGCTGCAAGTTAGGTGGTGATAAATTCCTATATGTAATCTCCACGAACTAGTTAATAAAAATGTATGTACAGTTAATAAAAATTTCTGTACAGGTTAATCTAAGATATACAGTTTATAAATTTAATACCCTATTCTTGATGACTAAGCTAGCACATGCTCAAAGTCCAAGTCTCATACAGTCCTTACTACCACTAGGATTAATACATGTATACATAACTAAAGGAACAGGACTAGCAAGGTTTGTAAAACTAAAACGAAATGAGAATGCTCCCTCTCACTGAAAAATTAGCAAGCTTGGCAGTGCAAAAAAATAAAAATAAAAGTATATTATGAATATTGGTGCTAGAGCAGGACCAGCCCACACAAAACTCCATGTCAGCATATCTGCGAGGAGACATACAGCACAGCCAAGCATAGATAATACATATTAGTGCAATGTAAAATTAAGATCTTATTAATTCTCTTGTCAAGGGAGCATCCAGACAGGGTATATAATATAAATTGAAAGGCAATGCACAGAAACACAGCTTAAGCACAAAACATTACGATCCTAGTAGAACTGTTAGATGTCCAAACGGCATACGGCACAGGAGTTGAAAGCTACCTTCATGTTCTTATATAAACTTTAGACAATTTACATACTATGGGCTGAAAGTCAATAACTGATAGTTAATAATGTGCCTGCAAGGGGCTAAGAGCCAAGATGGTAATATAAAATAGCCCCATAGTTACCCCAACTTTCGCGTACGACTAAGCCCAGCAGAGCTCCATCTTTACCCCTAAGAAAACATCAGAGTCCCACTGCAGAAGCAGGGAAGTCTTGAATAACAACATGTGCAAGTTTAAGTACCTTGCTTAATTCGTGGTTGTAGTCGATGTGTCTAATCACCAGAGACACACAGAACGGACCTAAGGGCCCAAATACAAAGGGCAAATAAGCCACCCGGATCCCATATAAAATGTATAGGGATACAGTAGAGAAACGGGTGAATCTCCCACAAAGCCGGTTGTGGCCATTTCATACCCCGGAGGAGCAAACGGATTGTCATCAACATCGGAGGAGAGAGTTCAGCGTGAAGTCCGTGACCTCCATAATTATGATCTG
This sequence comes from Bombina bombina, assembly GCF_027579735.1. NCBI lineage: Eukaryota > Metazoa > Chordata > Amphibia > Anura > Bombinatoridae > Bombina > Bombina bombina. Next base: position 83,209,269 of record NC_069508.1, read on the forward strand.
CTTTCTGGTGAGTAAAGTTTGACGAGCTGCGCCCTTCATCTCCTCCGTTCTGTAGCGCTTCATACAAAGGTACCTCCTGGATAATAGTGTAGAGCTGGAGCGGTCCATTGGAACTCAGCAGAGTGATCACCTCTTCTATCTCCTTCGCCGCTCCAAGCTACGCCGCCATCTCTGTGGGTCCAAGTACCCGATCCCTTATTGAAGTTTCGAAGGCAGGACATGGACGCTGGGGCCCCAAAGCGATACCACTCCCGCCCTCCCGGTCGCAATCTCCAAGCTGTATGGGTGAGTGACTCAGGCAGGTTTCATTTCGGCTGGTCACTGAATAGAGGTTGTCCGCCAAAGCAGCATGGTGAGAGGCAAGTAAGCTGCGTAGCTCATCTATAAAATTTAAGGGAATCTCCATGTCAGTTGCGTGTTAGTAGATGCTAGGCAGGAATGAGGGGGATGACACCTTCTATACATACAGTGTGCCTTAATGGAAAAGGAATATGCAGTGTCTTGAGGGGTATCACTGCTTCCTAACGACAGGGCTAGCTAGCAACCTGCCGGGGGGTAAAGATGGTAGGCCGCAACCTTTGAAGCACTCCGGTGAGCGAAATATTGCCTCAAATCCAAAGAGAGTAGTATATTAACAAAGAGCTTGCTGTACTATAAAGTCTTGTTCACAATGTTAAGTCAGTGAATTAGTTAAAAGTAGAGTTTGCGTAGATTTGTGGCAGGAGGTGAAGGAGCTGTAAATCTTGCGACCTGTCATGGCCGCCACCTGGAAGTTCGCCCCCGATTTTTCATATTTCTAAATATGTATATTCTATTTTCATTATACAGCTGAGGTCCGAAGGGCTTTGGGACCCCCTCCAAGATCTACGATCTCCTCCTCAGGTAACAAAAAAAAAACCATCAAACATGAATGTTATCTGTGCTCAGAGTATCAGAATTGTCAATAGCTCAATGTGAATTTTGTATTTGTTTTTTAATGAAGAATATCACTTGCATAAACATCAATGGGAAATAACATAGACTGTTTAGATAATCTCTCATTTCATAGTATTTCAAAGAATAGGACAGTCAAATGATGTTAGTTTAGCCATAAATTTACAGGGACATGAAACAAAAACACATATTCATTGGATTAGGATAGTGAATACTAGATTAAACATATGTAAAATTTAAGTATGTTATTTAATTTGCATCATTACATTTTTATACTTTAGATTAAAAGGTTTAATTTGAAAGCACTGTAGTATCAGATAACCAAGCTTATAGATGATGATTGCTACATGCATACATGTATAGATAGATATACTTATTTACTGATTGGGATTGGCTCACCAATGTGTTAAGTGATCAAACAATAGTGCATTGTTTCTCCTTCAAAAAAAGATACAGAGTAAATGAATACAATTAAATAGATATATATGTTATTTGAAATGTATTTTTGTATTCTATATCTTAAAGGGATAGTATAGTTAACATTAACATTTAATGGTTCAGATAGAACATACAATGAAAGGGACATGAAACCCACATTTTTATATTTCATTAGTTAGAAAGAAAAGGCATTTTTAAACATCTTTCTAATTTAATTCTATTATCTAATTTGTTTTATTCTCTTGATATTCTTTGATGAAAAGCATATCTAGATATGCTAACTATCTGCTGATTGGTTGCTGCGCATAGAAGCCTCATGTGATTGGCTCACCCATGTGCATATTTCTCTTCAAATAAGGATATTGAAAAAAACGAAGCAAAATAAATAATAGAAGTAAATTGTAATGGTGTTTAAATTTGTATGTTCTATCTGAATCATGAAAGAAAGATTTTGTGTTTAGTGGCCCTTTAAGCTTCAAATTTGCTCCTATCATCAATTTTTATTTATTATCTTGTTATCTTTATTTGCAAACCATGAATGTAAGCTTAAAAGACAGGCCATTTTTGATTCAGCACCTGGGTGCCGCTTGTTGATTGTTGTCTATATGTAAACATCCAATCAACAAACGGTATACATTTGATGAAAACAAAATGTGCTTGCTTGTAATATTACTTTATATCGATTTTCAAAGAAAGATAACAAGAGAACTAATAAGAATTCATAATAGGATTAACTAATAATCTTGCTTAAAATGTCATGATCTATCTGAATCATGTACGTTTAGTTCTTACTAGACTATCACTTTAATGATGATTAAACATATTGGAATTGACAGTCCTTTGCAACTTCAAATGAATGAAAGGTTTGGATAATCACCTGTATATTGCATGACGATTCTTTGAGGCCTATTTAACAAATGTCTGTCGGACATGATCCGACAGTGTTGATCAGGTTTGACAGACATAGCTGAATGTGGAGAGCAATATGTTCTCAGAGCTCAAAGCAGGTGGACAGGGTTATGGAGCAGCAGCATTTAGACCGTTGCTTCATAACTGTTGTTTGCCGAGAGTCTGAATACTCGCCATAAACACGGCCCTTAAAGCTACATACGGAGCTTGATAAATGGACCTCTATATCTCTCTCTCTCATGTATTAACCGACAAATGGAGTTGGAGATACCAAGTTTATTGCGAGCATGCAGGCTTTCAAGAAAATGCAGTTATAAGCAGACGTATAAAGAACGCTGCTCCATACCCTTGTCGCTATTCACCACAATTGAGTATGATCTTGTTTATTGAACCCCACAGTGCTGACGGGCCATTGTCCACGACTCTGAAGGGGGCATTCTCTACATTCAGTGAGTTATTGCGGACATGATCCGCACTGTTGGATCATGTCCAACAGTCCAAAGATAAATAGGCCTATAATATATTCTCAGCGCAACATCATTGTCACTACTCAAGCTTATCACACCATTAGTGGTGCTTGTAATCATGTCATTGATTAATAAACAGTCTAAACAGATTTTGATATTGTTTAATTTAGAAAATTGATGTTTTGAAAATTATGTTGTATGGTGAATAATTTAATACAATGTTGAATATGATATATGTTTTATACTAAGCCCCTTTAAAATTAAAAATGTATATCAACATTTGTATTTATTTTATCCATTTAAGATAACCTAAAATATACAAATCATTAATGTTAAAATACAGTGTCTTACAATTTTGATCTTGTTATGATTTATAATTACATTAAGTTAATTAACAATATATATTTAATTTTTCATTTCTTTAGATGTTGAAAGTGCATTCCAGACTTTGGAGGAGATCGATTGTTGTCTTCGCGAGGTGAGAGATTTGACAGAGGAGTCGTCCCTGGGAAAGACACAAATTCCTGAATCACAGGATCTGGGAATCTCCCAGGGAACATCAGATATAGAATCTCTCATCCATTCTGCCCCTCCTGACCCAGAAGGCACAGCTGCTTTGGACCCTGGTGCCCCTCCTGCCCCTGTTGGTCATGCCCCATCAGCTCATGGCCGTGCTGATCCTGGCCACCGACTGCCTCCCATCAATGATGATGAGGCAGTCAGGGAAATGTTAAATCTGGCCAGGCAGTACCAGGAAGAATACCATGATTTGCATGGGGCATTAAGGCTATCTGTTGAGCAACAGGGGCAGATATTAGAGAGGGGCATTACAGTAGATAGGGACAGATTAGATATAGAGAAGGAAAGGTTGAGAGTAGAGTCAGATAGAATAGATTTAGATATTTGTCTATGAACGATGTAGGGATAGTGCCAGATTAGAGTTAGAGAGGGATAGATTAAATTATGAAATGCAGAGGGATAGTGATAAAAACTTCGATAGGGAAAGATTAGCATTCGATAGGGCCAGGGCAGCTGAAGAGCAGTTAGAATGCCAGCGTCGGGAGAGGGCAGATGAAGACAACAGGGTTTTTAATCGTCACTTGATTTTAAACTTGGGGAGAAGGGGAACAAGGGAGAGATCACCCCCCTCTCTCCCTCACCCAAAAGAAAAAAAGAATAGGGTGTTTTAATTTGCTCATTTTATTAGGGTTTTTAATATTAGTTTTATTATGTATATATGTATGTGTATATGT